>NC_087177.1:17932283-18287659 GCF_035594125.1 Scylla paramamosain
AAACTTTATGGAGAAAGAGAATAACATTACCAAAAACATGTAATTTGGGTGTTTTTTTTATCATGTTATCTTTAAAAAAAACGCTTAAATACATGCAAAGAACATTATGTTTGGGACACAGAAGGACATTACAAAAAACGTGGATTATGAGAGTTTTTTTTAAGTTCCCTAAGTACCAAAAAGCTAAAACCCACAAATAACACTCTTTATTTAGAAAAAAAAAAAATAGGAATTTTTTATTTTCATCTTAATAGGTACCGAGATGCCAAAATTCTGGGAAATTTCAGGAAAATTTTATGAACCAAAGAATATTATCAAAAAAGTTAATTTTACCTTTTTTTTCGGAATATGTACCAAACCCTAAAGTGCATGCAAAGCCTCCCATATGAGGAAATTAAACGATCTTACCAGAAATCTGTCTTTTGAGTGTTTTTCAGCATGTTAGGCACCAAAACGATAAATAATAAGGAACTCACTCTATATGGGAATCCAAAACAAAATTACTGAAAATGTATCTTCTCAGTATTTTACGTAGAAAAACGCAAAAACTCGTGTATATAAAGAAGTTTCCTAGATACAAAAATGCTGAAACTCATGAATAACAATCTTAATTGAGAAACAGAAAAACCTTAGCAAATGCATGTATTTTGAGTGTTTTTCATATTCCTAGTTAGCAATACCCTAAATAGCATGCGAACCTAGCTTTATGAGGGAAAAAAATGACATTACCAGAAGTGTATTTTAAATGTTTTCAGCATGTTAGGCAATGAAGTACTAAATAGCAAGGCAATCACATTACATAGGAATAAAACCAATTTTTACCAAGAACTTGCCAATATATGTTTTTGAGCTCCTCACATACCAAACCGCTAAAACGCTTGGAAAACAAACTTTATGGAAAAACAGAATAACATTACCAAAAACATGCATTTTGAGTGTTTTTGATAATGTTATCTATAAAAACGTTTAAATACATGCAAAGAACCTTATGTTTTGGAAACGTAAGGACATTACGAGAAACGTGTATTATGAGTGTTTTTAACTTCCTTAAGTAATAAAAAGCTAAAACCCACAAATAACAATCGTTATTTAGAAAAAAATAAAAAATAAAAAAAATAAATAAAAGGACTTTTTTTTTTTTTTTTTTTTTGTTATTCATACCTTCATAGGTACCGAGATGCCAAAATTCTGGGAAAAATTAGGGCAATTATATGATAAGAGAATATTATCAAAAAAGTTGATGTTAGCTTTTTTTCGGACTGTTATGTACCAAACAGTAAAGTACATGCAAAGCCTCCTATATGAGGAAATTAAACGACCTTACTAGAAATCTGTGTTTTGAGTGTTTTTCAGCATGTAAGCACTAAAACGATCAATAATAAGGAACTCACTCCATATGGCAAACCAAAACAAAATTACTGAAAACGTGTCTTCTCAGTGTTTTACGTAGAAAGACGCTAAAAAGAATGCAAACCAACCAATATCAAAAAGTAGAAAAACATTACCAAAAATATATATTTTGTTTTTGAGCTTGTTACCTATAAAAAAAACGCGAAAATTGATAAAAAAGCACTTTATATTGGGAAACAAAAGAACATTGCGAGAAAAGTGTATAATTAATGTTTTATAGTTCAAAAGAACCAAAAGGCAAAAAACGCAAAAACTCGTGTATATGGAGAAGTTTCCTAGATACCAAAATGCTGAAACTCATAAATAACACTCTTAATTGATAAACCGAACAACTTTACTAAATGCGTGTATTTTGAGTGCTTTTCATATTCTTAGTTACCAAAATCCCAAATTGCATGGGAAACCAGCTTTATGTGGGAAAAAAAAATGACATTACGAGAAAAGTGTCTATTGAGTGTTTTTGAGCGTGATAGGGAATAGAGCACTAAAAAGCAGGGGAATCACTTTACATGGCAATAAAATAAATTTTTACGAAGAACTTGCCTTTAGGTGTTTTTAGGTTCTTATGTACCAAAACGCTAAAACGCATGCAAAACACACTTTATGGAGAAAGAGAATAACATTACCAAAAACATACATTTTGCATGTTTTGGGCAAAATTTGGGCAAAATTCAGGAAATTATGAGTCAATTATCAAAAAAGGTAATTTTAGCTTTTTTTTCGTACTGTTATATACCAAACCCTAAAGTGCATGCAAAGCCACCTATATGGGGAAATTAAACGTCTTTCCCAGAAAACTGTCTTATGAGTGTTTTTCAGCTTGTTAGGCACCATAACGGTAAATAACATGCGTCAATCTATATGGGAATCTAAAACAAAATTACTGAAAACGTGTCTTTTCGGTGTTTTACGTAGAAAAATGCTTAAACGGATGCAAACCAACCAATAAGAAGAAATAAAACTACATTAGTTTTTGAGCTTGTTACCTACAAAAAACGCGAAAATGTATGGAAAGCACTCCCTATTGGGAAACAAAAGGACATTACGAGAAACGTGTATAATGAGTGTCTTATTATTTTTGAGCAAAAGAACTTGTGGTTCACAAGAACTACAAGGCAAAAAACAAAAAATTCGTGTATATAAAGAAGTTTCTTAGATACCAATATGCTGAAACTCATGAATAACAATATTAATTGAGAAACAGAACAACCTTACCAAATGCGTGTATTTTGAGTGTTTTTCACATTCTTAGTTAGCAAAACCCCAAATAGAAAGCAAATCTATGTTGGAAAAAAAATGACATTACCAGAAGTGTCTTTTGAGTGTTTTTGAGCGTTTTAGGCAATAAATTATAAAAAATAAAAACAGGGCACATTACATGGGAATAAAACCAACTTTTACCAAGAACCTGCCTTGAAGTGTTTTTGACCTCCTTACACACCAAAACGCATGCAAAAAACTCCTTAATAGAGAAGCAAAATAACATTACTAAAAACATGTGTTTTAAGTCCTTTTGATCATGTTATCTATAAAAACGCTTAAATACATGCAAAGAACGCTATGTTTGGGAAACGAAAGGACATCACGAGAAACGTGTATTAGGGCCGTTTTTAAATTCCTTAAGTAACAAAACGTTAAAACCCATAAATAACACTCTTTATAGAGAAAAAAAAATAAAAAATAGCTTTTTTATATTGATTTTCATAGGTACCAAGATGCCAAAATTCTGCCAAAATTCAGGGAATTTATGTGGAAAAAAGAACATTATCAAAAAAGTCAATTATAGCTCTTTTTCGGATTTTTATGTTCCAAACTCTAAAGTGCATGCCACCTATATAAGGAAGTTAAACGACTTTACCAGAAACCTGTCTTTTCAGTGTTTTCCAGCATGTTAGGCACCAAAACGATAAATAATATGGAAGTCAGTCAATATGTGAATCCAAAACAAAATTACTGAAAAAGTGTCTTTTCAGTGTTTTACGTAGAAAAACGCTGAAACGGATGCAAACCAACAAATATGAAGAAATAGAATAACATTACCAAAAAGTGTTTTTTAGCTTTTTACCTACAAAAAACGCACAAATGGATGGAAAACACTCTATATTGGGAAGGAAAAGGACATTACGATAAACGTGTATAATGAGTGTTTTATAGTTTCACAAGAACCACAATGCAAAAAAAGCAAAAACTCGTGTATATAGAGAAGTTTCTTACATACCAAAACGCTAAAACTCATGAATAACACTTTTAATTGAAAAACAGAACTACCTTTCCAAATGTGTGTATTTTGAGTGTTTTTCACATTCTTAGTTACGAAAATCCCAGATTACATGCAAAACTACCTTTTTTGGGGAAAAAAATGACATTACCAGAAAAGTGTCTTTTGAGTGTTTTTGAGCGTTATATGCAACAAAACACTAAAAAGCAGAACAATCACATTACATTGGAATAAAACCAAATTTTACGAAGAACTTGCCTTTAAGTGTTTTTAACTCCTTACATACCAAAACGCTAAACGCATGCAAAACAACCTTTATGAAGAAACAGAATAACATTTCAACAATATTACTGAAAACGTGTCTTTTCAGTTTTAGCGTAGAAAACTAAAACGGATGCAAACCAACCAATATGAAGAAATAGAATAACATTACAAAAAAGTTGAGTGTTTTTGAGCTTGTTACCTACAAAAAACGCAAAAATGAACGCAAAGCAGTCTATATTGGAAAACAAAAGGATATTACAAGAAAATTGTATAATGAATGTATTAATAGTTTTCAAAAACCATAAAGGAAAAAACGCAAAACTCGTATATATGGAGAAGTTTCTTAGATACCAAAATGCTGAAACTCATGAATAACACTCTTAATTGAGAAACAGAACAATTTTAGGAAATGAGTGTATTTTGAGTGTTTTTTTTCACATTCTTAGTGGTCCAACCCCAAATTACATGCGAAACTGTGGAAAAAAAAAAATGAAATTACTAGAAAAGTGTCTTTTTAGTGTTTTTCAGCGTGTTAGGCAATAAAGCATTAAAAAGCAGGGCAATCACATTACATGGGAATATAACCAACTTTTACCAAGAACTTGCCTTTAATTTTTTTTTGAGCTCCTTACATACTAAAGCGCTAAAACCCATGCAAAACACCCTGTGTGGAAAAACAGAATAACATTATCAAAAACATGTATTTTGAGTGTTTTTGAGCTTGTTACCAATAAAAATGCTTAAATACATGCAAAGAACCCTATGTTTGGGAATAAAAGGACATTACGAGGAATGTGTATTATGAATGTTTATAAGTTCCTTAAGTACCAAAAAGCTAAAACCCACAAATAACACTCTTCATTCAGAAAAAATAAATAAATTAAAATAAATTAAAATATAACATTTTTTTTTATTGATCTTCATAGGCAACGAGATGCCAAAATTCTGGCAAAATTCAAGAAAATTACGTGTAAAAAGAATATTATAAAAGAGGTTAATTTTAGCTTTTTTTCGGACTGTTATGTACCAAACCCTAAAGTGTATGCAAAGCCACCTATATAGGGAAATTAAACGACTTTACAGGAAACCTGTCTTTTGAGTGTTTTTCAGCATGTTAGGCATCAAAACGATACATAACATGGAAGTCATTCTATATGGGAATAAAAAAATTACTGAAAACGTGTCTTTTCTCTGTTTACGTAGAAAAACGCTAAACACGGATGGAAACCAACCAATATGAAGAAATAGAATAACATTACCAAAAAGGTATATTTTGAGTGTTTTTGATCATGTTACCTATAAAAACGCTTCAATACATGTAAAGAACCTTATCTTTAGGACACAAAAGGACATTACGAGAAACGAGTATTATGAGTGTTTTTACGTTCCTTAAGTACCAAAAAGCTTAAACCCACAAATAACACTCTTTATAGAGAAATAAATAAATGAAAAAATAGCATTTTTTTTATTGATCTTCATAGGTATCGAGATGCCAAAATTCTGCCAAATTCAGGGAAATTATGTGAAAAAAAGAATATCATAAAAGTTCATTTTAGCTTTTTTTTTCAGACCGTTATGTACTAAACCCTAAAGTGCATGTAGAGCCACCTATATGGGGAAATTAAACGACTTTTCCTGAAACCTGTCTTTCGCCTGTTTTTCAGTATATTAGACAGCAAAACAATAAATAATATGGAAATCACTCTGTATGGGAATCCAAAACAAAATTACTGAAAACGTGTCTTTTACGTTTTACGTAGAAAAACGCTAAAAAGCAAGCAAATCAACCAATATCATGAAATAAAATAATATTACCAAAAAGGTATTTTTTGTGTTTTGAGCGAAAATGGATGCAAATCTCTCTATATTGGGAAACAAAAGGACATTACTAGAAACGTTTATAATGCTTTTTACCTACAAAAAACGCGAAAATGGATGTAAAAGCACTCTATATTGGGAAGCAAAAGGACATTTAGAGAAAAGTGTATAATGATTGTTTTATAGTTTCACAAGAACCAGAAGACAAAAAACGCAAAAACTCGTATATATTGAGAAGTTTCTTACATACCAAAATGCTAAAACTCATGAAAACACTTTTATTTGAGAAAAAGAACTACTTTACGAGTGTCTTTCACATTCTTAGTTACGAAAATCCCAAATTACATGCGAAACTAACTTTATGTGGGAAAAAAATGACATTATCAGAAAAGTGTCTTTTGAGTGTTTTTGAGCGTGATATGCAAAAAAGCACTAAAAAGCTGAATAATCACATTATATAGGAATAAAACTAACTTTTACGAAGAACTTGCCTTTAAATGTTTTTAACTCCTTACATACCAAAACGCTAAAACGCATGCAAAACTCCCTTTATGAAGAAACAGAATAACATTACCAAAAACATGTATTTTGAGTGTTTTTGATCATGTTACCTATAAAAAACGCTTAAATACATGCAAAGAACACTATGTCTGTGAAATGAAAGGACATATAAAAAAAAATTAGCTTTTTTCTGAAATTATGTAACAAACCCAGAAGTGCATGCAAAGCCTCCTATATGGGGAAATTATACGACTTTACCAGAAATCTGTCTTTTGAGTGTTTTTCAGCAATTTCAACAATATTACTAAAAACGTGTCTTTTCAGTGATTTACGAAGAAAAACGCTAAAACAGATGCAAACCAACCAATATGAAGAAATAGAATAACTTTACCAAAAAAGATATATTTTGAGTGTTTTTCAACTTGTTACCTAGAAAAAATGCGAAAATGGATGGAAAGTACTCAATATTGGGAAACAAAAGAACATTACGAGAAACGTGTACAATGAGTGTTTTATGGTTTCATACGAACCACAAGGCAAAAAACACAAAAAACTAGATATTACCAAAAAAGTGTCTTTTTAGTGTTTTTGAGCATGATATGCAACAAAGCAGTAAAAAGCAGAACAATCATATTACATGGGAATAAAACCAACTTTTACGAAGAATTTGCCTTTAAGGGTTTTTTTTTTAACTCCTTACATACCAAAACGCTAAAACGCATGCAAAAACACCCTTTTATGGAGAAACAGAGTAACATTACCATAAACATGTATTTTGAGTGTTTTTGATCATGTTATTTATAAAAACGCTTAAATACATGCAAAGAACCTTATGTTTGGAAATCGAAAGGACAGTACGAGAAACGTGTATTATGATTTTTTTTTAAGTTCCTTAAGTACTAAAAAAGCTAAAAGCCACAAATAAAGCTCTTTATAGAGAAAAAAATAAATAAATTTTTTTTTTTTTTTGTTATTCATCTTCACAGGTACTAAGATGCAAAAATTCTGGCAATATTCTTTGGGAATCGAAAACAAAATTACTGAAAACGTGTTTTTTCGGTGTTTAACGTAGACAAACGTTAAAACAGATGCAAACCAACCAATATGAAGAAATAGAATAACATTACCAAAAAGGTATATTTTGAGTGTTTTTGAGCTTGTTACCTAGAAAAAAACGCGAAAATGAATGCAAAGCACTCCCTCTTGGAAAAGAAAAGGACATTACGAGAAACATCTATAAAGAGTGTCTTTTTATATTCGGGCAAAAGAACTTGTGGTTCACAAGAACCACAAGGCAAAAAGCGCATAAAGTCGTGTATATAAAGAAGTTTCTTAGACACCAAAATGCTGAAACTTATGAATAACAATCTTAATTCAGAACCAGAACAACATTACCAAATGCGTGTATTTTGAGTGTTTTTTTCATATTCTTAGCAAAACCTCAAATAGCATGCGAAACTAGCTTTATGAGGGAAAAAAATGACATTACCAGAAGTGTCTTTTGAGTGTTTTTGAGCGTGTTAGGCAATAAAGCACTAAAAAGCAGGGCAATCATATTACATTGGAATAAAACCAACTTTTACAAAGAACTTGCCTTGAAGTGTTTTTCAGCTCCTTACATACCAAATCGCTAAAATGCATGCAAAACACTCCTTTATGGAGAAGCAGAATAACATTACGAAAAACAGGTGTTTTTGAGTGTTTTTTATCATGTTACCTATAAAAACGCTTAATTACATGCAAAGATCCCTATATTTGTGAAACGAAAGGACATTACGAGAAATGTGTATTATGAATGTTTTTAAGTTGCTTAAGTACCAAAACGTTAAAACCTACAAATAACACTTTTTACAGAGAAAAAAAAATAAATAAAAAAATAGCATTTTTATTTTTTTGTTATTCATGTTAATAGGTACCAAGATGCCAAAATTCTGCCAAAATTCAGGGAAATTATGTCGAAAAAAGAACATTATCGAAAAAGTTAATTTAACCTTTTTTTTGGAGTTATGTACCAAACCATAAAGTGTATGCAAAGCCACATATTTGGGAAAATTTAACGTCTTTACAAGAAACCTGTCTTTTGATTGTTTTTACGCATGTTAGGCACCAAAACGATAGATAATATTAAAGTCACTCTATATGGAAAACCAAAACAAAATTATTGAAAACGTGTCTTTTAAAAGATTTACGTAGAAAAACGCTAAAACGGATGCAAACCAACCAATATGAAAAAAATATAATAATATTACCAGAAAAGTATATTTTGTGTGTGTTTGAGCTTGTTACATTAAAAAAAAACGCAAAAATGGATGCAAAGCACTGTATATTAGGAAAAAAAAGGACATAACGAGAAACGTGTATAATGAGTGTTTTATAGTTTCACCAGAATCACAAAGCAAACAACGCAAAAATTCGTCTGTGTAGAGAAGATTCTAAGATACCAAAATGCTGAAACACTCTTAATCAAGAAACAGAACAACCTTACTAAATGCGTGTATTTTGAGTTTTTTTTTTTACATTCTTAGTTAGCAAAACCCCAAATTCCATGCGAAACTAACTTTATGTGGGAAAAAAATGACATTACCAGAAAAGTGTCTTTGAGTGTTTTTGAGCGTGTTAGGCAATAAAGCACTAAAAAGCAGGGCAATCACATTACATGGGAATAAAACCAACTTTTACGAAGAACTTGCCTTTTAGTGTTTTTGACACGCATTTAGTAAGGTTGTTCTGTTTCTTAATTAAGAGTGTTATTCATGAGTTTCAGCATTTTAGTATTTAGGAAGCTTCTCCATATACACGAGTTTTTGCGTTTTTTGCCTTGTGGTTTTTTTGAACTATAAAACACTTATTATACACTTTTCTTGCACTGTCCTTTTCTTTCCCAATATAGAGTGTTTTGCATCAATTTTCGCGTTTTTTGTAGGTAAAAACCTCAAAAACACTCAAAATGTACCTTTTTCGTAACGTTTTTGGTAACTATTTCTTGATATTGGTTGGTTTCCATCCGTTTTAACGTGTTTCTACGTAAAACACTGAGAAGACACGTTTTCAGTAACTTTGTTTTGGATTCCCATATAGAGTGAGTTCCTTATTATTTATCGTTTTTGTGCCCAACATCCTAAAAACACTAAAAACACAGATTTCTGGTAAGGTCGTTTAATTTTGCATGCACCTTAGGGTTTGGTATATAACAGTCCAAAAAAAAAAGCTGAAATTAACTTTTTTGATAATATTCTTTTATCATATAATGGCCCTGAATTTTCCCAGAATTTTGGCATCTCTGGCTTTCCATTTCTGGAATTTTGGCATTTGGCACCTTTGAAGTTGAATAACAAAAAAAAAAAAAAATTTATTTTATTTTTTTATTTATTTTTTTATTTATTTATTTTTTTAAATAAACAGTGTTATTTATGTGTTTTAGCTTTTTGGTACTTAAGGAACTAAAAAAAACACTCATAATACACGCTTCTCGTAATGTCCTTTAGTTTCCCAAACATAATGTTCTTTGCATGACTGTTACATTTTTAAAGATAACATGGTCAAAAACACTAAAAATATTTTTGGTATATGTTATTCTGTTTCTCTATAAAGTTTGTTTTCCATGCGTTTTAGCGGTTTGGTATACAAGGGGTTAAAAAATTCTTCGTAAAAGTTGGTTTTATTCCCATGTAATATAATCGTTCGTATTTTTAGTGCTTTGTTCCATATCATGCTGAAAAAACACTCAAAAGACACTTTTCTGGTAATATCATTTTTTTTCCCAACTGAAGCTAGTTTCGCATGTAATTTGGCATTATCGTAACTAACGATGGGAAAAACACTGAAAAGGTAGTTCTGTTTATCTATTGAAAGTGTTATTCATACATTGATTCATTTTGGTATGTAAGAAATTTCCCTATATACACGAGTTTTTGCGTTTATTGCCTTGTGGTTCTTTTAAAACTATAAAACACTCATTATACACGTTTCTCGTAATGTCCTTTTGTTTCCTAATATAGAGTGCTTTACATCCACTTTTGCATTTTTTTGTAGGTAAGAAGCTCAAAAACACTCAAAATATATCTTTTTGGTAATGTTATTCTATTTCTTCATATACGATGGTTTGTATCTGCTTTAGCGTTCTTCAAGGGATTTTATCAGGTATACAGGACGAAAAATAAGGATACTGTAGGTCCATTAAAGGCAGCAGATGGGGAGCTGGTTAGTTCTGGGGAGGAGATTAGTAAACTTCTGAATGATTATTTTTTAACTGTCTTCACTCAGGAAAACATGCAGGATATGCCAGATAGTGAACAGGTGTTTAGAGCAGATGAGTATGAGAAGCTGACGGATATTTCCATAACTAGGGAGATAGTGGAGCAGGAGATAGATAGGCTAAAAAAAGTTCAAGTCGCCAGGACCTGATGAAATATATCCCAGAGTACTGAAGGAATGTAAAAAGATTATTAGTGAGCCGTTAGTTTCTGTCTTTAGGAAATCACTGGAGTCGGGTGAGGTACCAGTAATGTGGAGGCAGGCTAATGTAGTACCCATCTTTAAGAAAGGGGATAAAACTTTAGCGTCTAATTATAGACCTGTCAGCTTAACTTCAGTTGTAGGTAAAATGTTAGAGTCAATAATAGCCAGGAACATTAGGGAACATTTAGACAAACATAACTTGATAAATCAGTCACAGCATGGCTTCACGAAGGGGAAGTCTTGCCTGACAAACTTGTTAAGTTTTTACAGTAAGGTGTACGAGGCAGTAGATAATGGTGATAGTTATGATATCTTATATCTGGACTTTAGTAAAGCATTCGACAAGGTGCCCCATCAAAGGCTCCTGAGAAAGGTTAGGGCGCACGGGATAGATGGGAAGGTGTTAGGTTGGATAGGGTCATGGCTTGGTAACAGGCGACAGAGAGTGCTAATAAACGGCTCGAAATCCGAGTGGGGTCATGTCATTAGTGGGGTGCCACAGGGATCAGTATTAGGGCCATTATTATTTCTAATATATATCAATGACTTGGATAGTGGAATTAGTAGCGATGTTAGTAAATTTGCGGATGACACAAAGATAGGTAGATTAATTAGGTCAGAAGCGGATGCCATCGCCTTGCAGACAGACTTAGATAGAATGAATGAATGGACGGATAGATGGCAAATGCAATTTAATATCAATAAATGCAAAGTGCTTAGCGTAGGTAGAGGAAACCCACACAATAGGTACACATTAAACACCCAAACTCTGGTAGGTACAGGGTACGAGAAAGATTTAGGAGTTATAGTTAGCTCTGAACTCCGTCTAGGGAAACAATGCATAGAAGCCAGAAACAAGGCAAATAGGGTACTAGGATTCATTTTTAGGAGTGTTAAAAGTAGAAGGCCGGAAGTAATATTAAAGTTATACTTGGCGCTGGTCAGACCTCATCTAGACTACGCTGTGCAGTTCTGGTCCCCACATTACAGGAAAGATATAGGTCTATTAGAATCAGTACAGAGGAGAATGACTAAAAGGATTCAGGGGATGAGGAGTATTCCTTACGAAGCGAGGTTGAAGCTGTTAAATTTACATTCTCTAGAGAGACGTAGGTTAAGAGGGGACCTGATAGAAGTCTTTAAGTGGTATAAGGGTTATAACAAGGGAGATGTAAGCAAAATTCTTAGGATCAGCAACCAAGGTAGAACAAGAAATAACGGGTTCAAGCTTGAAAAATTTAGGTTTAGGAAGGAGATAGGAAAAAATTGGTTCTCAAATAGAGTGGTAGATGAGTGGAACGGACTCAGTAATCATGTAGTTAGTGCCAGGACACTAGAGAGCTTTAAGAGAAGATTAGACAAGTGTATGGATGGGGATAACAGATGGAAATAGGTAGGAGTGTTTCATACAGGGACTGCCACGTGTAAGCCTGGTCGCTTCTTGCAGCTTCCCTTATTTCTTATGTTCTTATGTTCTTATGTTCAACGTAAAACACAGAAAAGACACTTTTTCAGTAATTTTCTTTTGGATTCATATATTGACTGACTTCCAAATGATTTATCGTTTTGGTGCCTAACATGCTGATAAACAATGAAAAGACAGGTTTCTGGTAGAGTCGTTTAACTTCCCTATATAGGTGGCTTTGCATGCTGTTTAGGGTTTGGTACATAACAATCCGAAAAAAAAGCTATAATTAACTTATATGATAATGTTCTTTTTTCCACATAAATTCCCTGAATTTTGGCAGAATTTTCGCATCTCGTTACCTATGAAGATGAATAACAAAAAAAAAAAAAATCCCATATTTATTTTTTTATTCATTATTTTTTTTTTTTTTCTAAAGAGTGTTATTTGTGGGTTTTAGCTTTTTGGTACTGAAGGAACTTAAAAATCACCCATAATACACGTTTCTCGTGATGTTCTTTCGTTTCCCAAACATAAGGTTATTTGCATGTATTTAAGCGTTTTTATAGATAACATGATCAAAACCACTCAAAATACATGTATTTGGTAATGTAATTCTGTTTCTCCATAAAATGTATTTTGCATGCGTTTTAGCGTTTTGGTACGTAAGGAACTCAAAAACACTTAAAGGCAAGTTCTTGGTAAAATTTGGTTTTATTCCCATGTAATGAGATTGCCCTGACTTTTAGTGCTTTATTGCGTTACACGCTCAAAATCACTGAAAAGACATGCAAAGTGTCCCATATGAGGAAATTAAAGACCTTACCAGAAATCTGTCTTTTGAGTGTTTTTCTGCATATTAGGCACCAAAACGATAAATAATAAGGAACTCACTCTATGTGGGAATCGAAAAGAAAACTACTGAAAATGTGTCTTCTCAGTGTTTTACGTAGAAAAACGCTAAAACTGATGCAAACCAACCAATATCAAGAAGCACAAAAACATTACAAAAAATGTATATTTTGAGTGTTTTTGAGCTTGTTACCTACAAAAAAATGCTCAAAAAATTTATACAAAGCACTCTATATTGAGAAACAAAGGGACATTGCGAGAAAAGTGTATAATGAATGTTTTATAGTTCAAAAATCCACAAGGCAAAAAACGCAAAAACTCGTGTATATGCTGAAACTCATGAATAACACTCTTAATTGAGAAACAGAGCAACCTTACTAAATGCGTGTCAAAAACACTAAAAGGCAAGTTCTTCGTAAAAGTTGGTTTTATTCCCATGTATTATGATTGCCCTGCTTTTTAGTGCTTTATTGCCTAACACGCTCAAAAACATTCAAAGACACTTTTCTGGTAAAGTCATTTTTTTCCCACATAAAGTTAGTTTCGCATGGAATTTGTGGTTTTGATAACTAACAATGTAAAAAAAACACTCAAAATTATTATTCTATTTCTTCATATTGGTTAGTTTGCATGCGTTTTAGTTTTTTTTACGTAAATTTTTTAAAAGACATGTTTCCAGTAATTTTGTTTTGGATTTCCATATAGAGTGACTTTCATACTATTTATCGTTTTGGTACCTAACATGCTTTTTGGTGCCTTTTGCTTCCCTATATAGAGTGCTTTCCATCTATTTTCGCGTTTTTTGTAGATAACAATTTCAAAAACACTCAAAATGTACCTTTTTGGTAATATTATTCTATTTCTTAATTTTGGTTGGTTTGCATTATTTTTAGCGTTTTCTACGTAAAACACCGAAAAGACACGTTTTCAGTAATTTTGTTTCGGATTCCCATATAGATTGACTTCCATGTTATTTATCGTGTTGGTTCCTAAGATGCTGAAAAACACTCACAAAACAGATTTCTGGTAAGGTCGTTTAATTTCCTCATATAGGAGTCTTTGGATGCACTTTATGGATTGGTATATAACAGTCCGAAATAAAAGGTAAAATTAACTTTTTTAATAATTTTCTTTTATCATATAATAGCCCTGAATTTTCCCAGAATTTTGGCATCTCGGTACCTATGAAGATGAATAAGAAAAAAAAAAAATCCTATTTTTTAATTTTCTTAATTTGTTTCTAAATAAAGTGTTATTTGTGTGTTTTAAATTTTTGGTACTTAAGGAACTTAAAAACACTTATAATACACATTTCTCGTAATGTCCTTTCGTTTCGCAAACATAAGGTTCTTTGTATGTATTTAAGTGTTTTTATAGATAACATGATGAAAACCCTCAAAATATATGTTTTTGGTAATTTTATTCTGTTTCTCCATAAAAGGTGTTTTGCATGCGTTTTAGCGTTTTGGTATGTAATGAGCTCAAAAACACTTAAAGGCAAGTTCTTGGTAAAATTTGTTTTTATTCCCATGTAATGTGGTTACCCTGCTTTTTAGTGCTTTATTGCCTAACACGTTAAAAAACACTCAAAAGACACTTTTCTGGTAATATCATTTTTTTTTCCACATAAAGCTAGTTTTGCATGGAATTTGGGGTTTTGGTAACTAAGAATGTGAAAAAAAACTCAAAACACAGGCATTTAATAAGGTTGTTCTATTTCTTAATTAAAAGTGTTATTCATGAGTTCTAGCATTTTGGTATGTAAGAAACTTCTTTATGTACACGAGTTTTTGAGCTTTTTACCTTGTGGTTCTTGTCAAACTATAAAACACTCATACACGTTTTTCGTAATGTCCTTTTCTTCGCCAATATGAAGTGCTTTCCATCCATTTTTACATGTTTTGTAAGTAACAAGCTCAAAAACACATAAAAATATATCATTTTGGTAATGTTATTCTATTTCTTCATATTGGTTAGTTTACATCCGTTTTAGCGTTTTTCTACGTAAATCACTGAAAAGACACATTTTCAGTAATATTGTTGAAATTGCTGAAAAACGATCAAAAGACAGGTTTCTGGTAAAGTCGTGTAATTTCCCCATATAGGTGGATTTGCATACACTTCAGGGTTTGTACATAACTCCGGATAAAAGCTAAAATTATTTTTTTATATAATGTTTTTTTTTTTTTTATACAAAATTTCCATTAATTTTGCCAGAATTTTACCATCTCGGTACCTATGAAGATGAATTACATATTTTTTTTTTCTCTCTAAAAAGAGTGTTATTTCTGGGTTTTAGCTTTTTGGTACTAAACTAACTTAAAAACACTCATGATACACGATTTTCGTAATGTCCTTTTGTTATACATACATAAGGTTCTTTACATGTATTTAAGCGTTTTTATAGGTTACATGATCAAAAACACTCAAAATACATGTTTTTGGTAATGTTATTCTGTTTCTCCATAAAGGGTGTTTTGCATGCGTTTTAGCGTTTTGGTACGTAAGGAGCTCAAAAACACTTAAAGGAAAGTTTATTTGGTAAAATTTGGTTGTATTCCCATGTAATGTGATTGCCCTGGCTTTTAATGGTTTATTGCGTCCAAAAACTGAAAAGACATACAAAGCGTCCCATATGAAGAAATTAAAGACCTTACCAGAAATCTGTCTTTTGAGTGTTTTTCAGCATGTTAGGCACCAAAACGATAAATAATAAGGAACTCACTCTATGTGGGAATCCAAAAGAAAATTAGTGAAAACGTGTCTTTTTCAGTGTTTTACGTAGAAACACGCTAAAACTGATACAAACCAACCAATATCAAGAAGCACAAAAACATTACAAAAAATGTATATTTTGAGTGTTTTTGAGCATGTTACCTACAAAAAAACGGGAAAATGGATACAAACCACTCTATATTGGGAAACAAAGGGACATTGCGAGAAAAGTGTATAATAAATGTTTTATAGTTCAAAAAAACCACAAGGAAAAAAACGCAAAAACTCGTGTATATGCTGAAACTCTTGAATAACACTCTTAATTGAGAAACAGAGCAACTTTACTAAATGCGTGTCAAAAACACTAAAAGGCAAGTTCTTCGTAAAAGTTGTTTTTTTTTCTCACGTAATGTGATTGCCCTGCTTTTTAATGTTTTATTGCCTAAGACGCTTAAAAACACTCAAAGACACTTTCCTGGTAATGTCATTTTTTTCTCACATAAAGCTAGTTTTGCATGGAATTTGGGGTTTTGGTAACTAAGAATGTAAAAAAACACTTAAAATACACTCATTTAGTAAGGTTGTTCTGTTTCTTCATTAAGAGTGTTATTCATGAGTTTCAGTATTTTGGTATTTTAGAAACTTCTCCATATAGTCGAGTTTTTGCGTTTTGCCTTGTGATTCTGGTGAAACTACAAAACACTCATTATACACGTTTCTCGTTATGTCTTTTTTTTCCTTATATAGAGTGCTTTGCTCATATTTTTGCGTTTTTTTTATATAACAAGCTCAAGAAAACACAAAATATATTTTTTGGTAACGTTATTCTATTTCTTGATATTGGTTGGTTTGCATCCGTTTTAGCGTTTTTCTACGTAAATCTTTTAAAAGACACGTTTCCAGTAATTTTGTTTTTGATTTCCATATAGAGTGACTTTCATATTATTTATCGTTTTGGTGCCTAACACGCTTTTTTGGTGCCTTTTGCCTCCCAATATAGAGTGCTTTCCATCCATTTTCGCGTTTTTTGTAGGTAACAATTTCAAAAACACTCAAAATATACATTTTTGGTAATGTTATTCTATTTCTTCATTTTGGTTGGTTTCCATCCGTTTTAGCGTTTTCTACGTAAAACACCAAAAAGACACGTTTTCAGTAATTTTGTTTTGGATTCCCATATAGATTGACTTCCTTGGGTTTTATCGTGCTGGTTCCTAACATGCTGAAAAACACTCATAAGACAGTTTTCTGGCAAAGACGTTTAATTTCCCCATATAGGTGGCTTTACATGCAATTTAGGGGTTTGATACATAACAGTCCAAAATAAAAGCTAAATGTAACTTTTTTGATAATGTTCTTATTTTATATAATTTCCTGAACTTTGCCCGAATTTTGGCACATCCTTACCTGTGAAGATGAATAAGAATGAAAAAAAAATATCGTATTTTTTATTTTATTTTTTTTTTTTTTCTCAATAAAGAGTGTAATTTGTGGCTTTTAGCTTTTTCGTATTTAATTAACTTAAAAACACTCATAATACACGTTTCTCTTAATACCCTTTTGTTTCCCCAAAATAGGGTTCTTTGCATGTATTTAAGCGTTTTTATTGGTAACATGATCAAAAACACTCAAAATACATGTTTTTGGTAATGTTATTCTGTTTCACCATCAAGTGTATTTTGCATGCATTTAAGTGTTTTGGTATATAATGAGCTCAAATACACTTAAAGGCAAGTTCTTGTTAAAAATTGATTTTATTTCAATGTAATGTGATTGCCCTACTTTTTAGTGCTTTATTGCCTATCACGCTCAAAAACACTTAAAAGAAATTTTTCTGGTAAAGTCATTTTTTTTTCCCACAAATCTTTTTTCCCATGCAATTTGGGGTTTTGGTAACTTAGAATGTGAAAAGCACTCAAAATACACGCATTTATTAAGGTTGATCTGTTTCTCAATTAGGAGTGTTATAAATGAGTTTTAGCATTTTTATATCTAGGAAACCTCTCCATATACATAAGATTTTGCGTTTTTTGCCTTGTGGTTCTTTTGAACTATAAAACAATCATTATTCACTTTTCTTGCAATGTCCTTTTGTTTACCAATATAGAGTGCTTTGCATAAATTTTCGCTTTTTTTGTAGGTAATAAGCTGAAAAACATTCAAAATATACCTTTTTAGTAACGTTTTTCTATTCCTTGATATTGGTTGCTTTCCATCCCTTTTAGTGTTTTTCTACGTAAAACACTGAGAAGACACGTTTTCAGTAACTTTGGATTCCCATATATATATATGGATTCCCATATAGAGGTGAGTTCCTTATTATTTATCGTTTTGGTGTTTAACATGCTAAAAAACACTCAAAACACAGACTTCTGGTAAGGTCGTTAAATTTCTTCATAAAGGAGGCTTTGCATGCACTTTAGGGTTTGGTACATAACAGTTTGAAAAAAAAAAACCTGAAATGAACTTTTTTGATAATATTCTTTTATCATACGATTGCCCTGAATTTTCCCAGAATTTCGGCATCTCGGTACTATGAAAATGAATAACAAAAAAAAAAAAAATTCCTATTTTTTATATATATATTTTTTTTATTTTCTAAATAAAGTTATTTGTGGGTATTAGCTTTTTGGTACTGAAGGAACTTAAAAAAACATTCATAATACACGTTTCTCGTAAAGTCCTTTTGTTTCCAAAACATAATGTTATTTGCATGTATTTAAACGTTTTTATAAATAACATGATCAAAAAACGCTCAAAATATATGTTTTTGGTAATGTTTTTCTGTTTCTCCATAAAGTTTGTTTTGCATGCGTTTTAGCGGTTTGTTATATAAAGAGCTCAAAAACACTTAAAGGCAAATTTTTTTGTATAAATTGGTGTTATTCCAATGTAATATGATTGCCGTGCTTTTTAGTGCTTTATTGCCTATCACGCTCAAAAACACTTACAAGACACTTTTCTGGTAATGTCATTTTTTTCCTCACATAAACGTTGTTCCGCATGCAATTTGGGATTTTGATAACTAAGAATGTGAAAAGCTCGCAAAATACACGCATTTAGTAAGGTTGTTCTGTTTCTCAATTAAGAGTGTTATTCATGAGTTTAAGCATTTTGGTATCTAGGAACATTCTCCATATACACGAGTTTTTGTGTTTTTAGCCTTTTGGTTCGTTTAAACTATAAAAAACTCATTATACACTTTTCTTGCAAAGTCCTTTTCTTTTCTTATATAGAGTGCTTTGCATCAATTTTCCCGTTTTTTGTAGGTAACATGCTCATAAAACACTCAAAATATACCCTTTTGGTAACGTTTTTCTATTTCTTGATATTGGTTGGTTTGCATCCGTTTCAGCGTTTTTCTACGTAAAACACTGAAAAGGCACGTTTTCAGTTTTGTTTTGGATTCTCATATAGAGTGAGGTCCTTATTATTCATCGTTTTGGTGCCTAACATGCTGAAAAACACTCAAAAAACAGATTTCTGGTAAGGTCGTTTATTTTCCTCATATAGGAGTCCTTGGATGCACTTTAGTGTTTGGTATATAAGTCCGAAAAAAAGCTAAAATTAACTTTTTTGATAATTTTCCCAGAATTTTGGAATCTGAGTACCTATGAAGATGAATAACAAAAAAAAAATCATTTTTTTTATTTTCTTGCTTTTTTTTTTTAAATAAAGAGTGTTATTTGTGGTTTTTAACTTTTTGGTACTTAAAGAACTTAAAAACACTTATAATACATATTTCTCGTAATGTCATTTCGTTTCGCAAACATAAGGTTCTTTGTATGTATTTAAGCATTTTTATAGATAACATGATCTAAACCCTCAAAATATATGTTTTTGGTAATTTTATTCTGTTTCTCCATAAAAGGTGTTTTGCATGCATTTTAGCGTTTTGGTATGTAATGAGCTCAAAAACACTTAAAGGCAAGTTCTTGGTAAAAGTTGTTTTTATTCCCATGTAATGTTATTTCCCTGCTTTTTAGTGCTTTATTGCCTAACACGCTCAAAAACACTTAAAAAAACACTTTTCTTGTAATATCATTTTTTTTTCTTACATAAAGATAGTTTTGCATGAAATTTGGGGTTTTGGTAACTAAGAATGTGAAAAAAAAACTCAAAACACAGGCATAGTGTAAGGTTGTTCTATTTCTTAATTAAAAATATTATTAATGAGTTCCAGCATTTCGGTATGTAAGAAACTTTTCTAATACACACATTTGGTAAGGTATTTCTGTTTCAAAATTAAAAGTGTTATTCATGAGCTTCAGCTTTTTGGTATGTAAGAAACTTCTTTATTTTACACGAGTTTTTGAGTTTTTTTTCATTCTGGTTCTTGTCAAACTATAAAACACTCATACACGTTTCTCGTAATGTCCTTTTCTTTGCCAATATAAAGTGCTTTCCATCCATTTTTTTATTTTTTGTAGGTAACAAGCTCAAAGACACATCAAAAAATATCTTTTTGGTAATGTTATTCTATTTCTTCATATTTGTTGGTTTACATCCGTTTTAGCGTTTTTCTACGTAAATCACTGAAAAGACACGTTTTCAGTAATATTGTTGATATTGCTGAAAAACACTCAAAAGGCAGGTTTCTGGAAAAGTCGTGTAATTTCCCCATATAGGTGGATTTGCATACACTTTGGGGTTTGTACATAACTCCGGAAAAAAGCTAAATTTTTTTTTTGTTTTTTTTTACAAAATTTCCATGAATTTTGCTAGAATTTTGGCATCTCTGTAACTATGAAGATGAATAACAAAAAAAAAAATCTCTCTATAAAGAGTGATATTTGTGGGTCTTAGCTTTTTGGTACTTAAGTAACTTATAAACACTCATAATACACGATTTTCGTAATGTCCTTTTGTTATACAAACATAGGGTCCTTTACATGTATTTAAGCGTTTTTATAGGTTACATGATCAAAAACACTCAAAATACATGTTTTTGGTAATGTTATTCTGTTTCTCCATAAAGGGTGTTTTCCATACGTTTTAGAGATTTGGTATGTAAGGAGTTAAAAAACACTTAAAGGCAAGTTCTTCGTAAAAGTTGATTTTATTCCCATGTAATGTGATTGTTCTGCTTTTTAGGGCATTGTTGCATATCACGCTCAAAAACACTAAAGATACACTTTTTTGGAAATGTCATTTTTTTTTCCACATGAAGGTAGTTTCGCATGTAATTTGGCATTTTCGTAACTAAGAATGTGAAAAACACTCAAAATACACAATATGGTAAGGTAGTTCTGTTTATTAATTAAAAGTGTTATTCATACATTTCATCATTTTGGTTTGTAAGAAATTTCTCTATATACACAAGTTTTTGTGTTTATTGCCTTGTGGTTGTTTTAAAACTATAAAACACTCATTATACACGTTTCTCGTAAAGTCCTTTTGTTTCCTAATATAGAGTGCTTTACATCCATTTTTGCATTTTTTGTAGGTAACAAGCTCAAAAACACTAAAAATATATCTTTTTAGTAATATTATTCTATTTCTTCATATAGGTTGGTTTGCATCCGCTTTAGTGTTTTTCTACGTAAAACACTAAAAAGACACGTTTTCAGTAATTTTGTTTTGGATTCACATATTGACTGACTTCCATATCATTTATCGTGTTGGTGCTTAACATGCAGAAAAACACTGAAAAGACAGGTTTCTGATAAAGTCGTTTAACCTATATAGGTGTCTTTGCATGCACTTTAGGGTTTGGTACTTAATCCGAAAAAAAAGCTGTAATTAACTTTTTTGGTAATGTTCTTCTTTCCACATAAATACCATGAATTTTGGCAGAATTTTCGCATATCGGTACCTATAAGGATGAGTAACAAAAAAAAAAAAAAAAAATCCCATTTTTTAATTTTTTTTTTGTTTATTTATTTTTTTCTAAATAAAGAGTGTTATTTGTGGGTTTTAGCTTTTAGGTATTGAAGGAACTTAAAAAACACTCATAATACACGTTTCTCGTAATGTCCTTTCGTTTCCCAAACATAAGGTTGCATGTATTTAAGTGTTTTTATAGATAATATAATAAAAAAACACTCAAAATACATGTATTTGGTAATATTATTCTGTTTCTCCATGAAATGTATTTTGCAGGCGTTTTAGCGTTTTGGTATGTAAGGAGCTCAAAAAAACTTAAAGGCAAGTTCTTGGTAAAATTTGGTTTTATTCCCATGTAATGTGATTGCCCTTCCTTTTAGTGCTTTATTGCGTAACACGCTCAAAAACACTCAAAAGACATGCAAGGCCTCGCATATGAGGAAATAAGAGACCTTACCAGAAATCTGTCTTTTGAGTGTTTTTCAGCATGTTAGGCACCAAAACGATAAATAATAAGGAACTCTCTCTATGTGGGAATCCAAAAGAAAATTACTGAAAACTTGTCTTCTCAGTCTTTTACGTAGAAAAACGATAAAACTGATGCAAACAAACCAATATCAAGAAGCAGAAAAACTTTACCAAAAATATATATTTTGAGTGTTTTTGAGCTTGTTACATACAAAAAAACACAAAATTGATACAAAACACTCTATATTGGGAAACAAAGGGACATTGCAAGAAAAGTGTATAATGAATGATTTATAGTTCATAAAAACCACAAGCCAAAAAAAGCAAAAACTAGTGTATATGGAAAAGCTTCCTAGATACTAAAATGCTGAAACTCATGAATAACACTCTTAATTGAGAAACAGAACAACCTTACTGTCAAAAAAACTGACACTAACTGAAAAAAAAACACTAAAAGAGAAGTTCTTCGTAAAAGTTGTTTTTATTCCCATGTAATGTGATTGCCCTGCTTTTTAGTGCTTTATTGCCTAACATGCTCAGAAACACTCAAAGACACTTTTCTGGTAATGTCATTTTATTCCCACATAAAGTTAGTTTCGCAAGGAATTTGGGGTTGTGGTAACTAAGAATGTAAAAAAAAGAACACTCAAAATACACGCATTTAGTAAAGTTGTTCTGTTTGTTGATTAAGAGTGTTATTCATTAGTTTCAGCATTTTGGTATCTTAGAAACTTCTCCACACAGACGAGTTTTTGCCTTGTTTGCCTTGTGATTCTGGTGAAACTATAAAACACTCATTATACACGTTTTTCGTTATGTCCAATTTTTTTCCTAATATACAGTGCTTTGCATCCATTTTTGCGTTTTTTTTTAATGTAACAAGCTCAAAAACACACAAAATATACTTTTCTGGTAATATTATTCTATTTTTTTTTCATATTTGTTGGTTTGCATCCCTTTTAGCGATTTTCTACGAGGAAATTAAACGGGTTTACAAGAAAACTGTCTTTTGAGTGTTTTTCAGCATGTTAAGCATCAAAGCGATAAATAATATGGAAGTCACTCTATATGGGAATCCAAAACAAAATTACTCAAAACGTGTCTTTTCAGTGTTTTACGTAAAAAACGTTAAAACTGATGCAAACAGACCAATATGAAGAAATAGAATAAGATTACCAAAAAGATATATTTTAAGTATTTTTGAGCTTGTAACCAACAAAAAAAAAAAAAAACGCGAAAATAGATGCAAAGCACTCTATATTGGGAAACAAAAAGACATTACAAGAAACGTGTATAATGAGTATTTTATAGTTTCACAAGAACCACAAAGCAAAAAACGCAAAAACTAGTGTATATGGAGAAGTTTCTTAGATACCAAAATGCTGAAACTCCTGAATAACACTCTTAATTAAGAAACAGAATAACATTACTAAATGCGTGTATTTTGAGTGTTTTTCACATTCTTAGTTACTAGAACACCAAATTGCATGCGAAACAAGCTTTATGTGGGAAAAAAATTATATAAACAGAAAAGTGTCTTTTGAGGGTTTTTGAGAGAGTTAAGCAATAAAGCACTAAAAAGGAGGGCAATCACATTACAACGGAATAAAACCAACTTTTACCAAGAACTTGCCTTTAAGTGTTTTTTAATTCCTTATATACCAAAACGCTAAAACACATGCAAAACACCCTTTATGGAGAAACAGATTAACATTACCAAAAAACATATTTTGAGTGTTTTTGATTATGTTACCTCTAAAAACACTTAAATACATGCTAAGAACCCTATGTCTGGGAAACGAAAGGACATTACGAAAAACGTGTATTATGCGTATTTTTAAGTTCCATAAGTACCAAAAAGCTAAAACCTCTTTATAAAGAAAAAGAAATAAAGAAATAATAAAAAAATAGGATTTTTTTTATTTTTGTTATTCTTCTTCATAGGTACTGAGATGCCAAAATTCTGGCAAAATTCATTGAAATTATGTGTAAAAAGAACATTATCAAAAATGTTTATTTTAGCTTTTTTTTCGGACAGTTATGTACCAAACCATGAAGTGCATGCAAACCCAATTATATGGAGAAATCAGACGACTTTACGAGAAACCTGTGTTTCTATTGTTTTTGAGCATGTTAGTCACCAAAACAATAAATAATATTGAAGTCATTCTATGTGGTAATCCAAAACAAAATTACTTTAAACGTGTCTTTTTCATGTTTTACGTAGAAAAACGCTAAAACGGATTCAAGCCAACCAATATAAAGAAATGGAATAAGATTACCAAAAAGGTATAATGTGAGTGTTTTTTTAGCTTTTTACCTACAAAAAAAAAAAAAACGCGAAAATGGATGGAAAGCTCTCTCTATTGGTTAACAAAAGGACATTACGAGAAACGTGTATAATGAGTGTTTTATAGATTCTCAAGAATCACAAGACAAAAAACGCAAAAACTCGTATATATGGAAAAGTTTCTTACATACCAAAATGGTGAAACTTTTGAATAACACTATCAATTGAGAAACAGAACAACCTTACCAAAAGCGTGTATTTTGAGTGTTTTTCACATTCTTAGTTACCAAACCCCAAATTTTATGTGAAAGTAGCTTTATGTGGGAAAAAAAATGACATTACCAAAAAAGTGTCTTTTAAGTGTGTTTTTTTTTTTTTTAGCATGATAGGCAATAAAGCACTAAAAACCAGGGCAATCACATTACATGGGAATAAAATCAACTTTTACCAAGTGTTTTTTCTAAGTGTTTTTGAGCTCCTTATATACCAAAACGCTAAAACGCATGTAAAACACCCTTTATTTAGAAACGGAATAACATTACCAAAAACATGTATTTTGAGTGTTTTTCATCATGTTACCTATAAAAACGCTTAAATACATGCAAAGAATCTTATATTTGGGAAACGAAAGGATATTTCGAGAAACGTGTATTATGAGTGTTTTTAAGTTCTTTAAGTACCAAAAAGCTAAAACCCACAAATAACACTCTTTATAGAGAAAAAATAAATAAATAAAAAATAGAAAAATAGGATTTTTTTTTATTCATCTTCATAGGTACCGAGATGCTAAAATTCTGCCAAAAATTCAGGGAAACTGTGTGAAAAAAGAACATTATGAAATAGAGTTAATTTTAGCTTTTTTTTTCGGACTGTTATGTACCAAACCCTAAAGTGCATGCAAAGCCACCTATATGGGGAAATTAAACGACCTTAACAGAAACCTGTCTTTTGTGTTTTTTTTTCAGCATGTTAGGCACCAAAACGATATATAATATGGAAGTCACTAAATGTGGGAATCCATCACAAAATTACTGAAAAAGTATCTTTTCAGTATTTTACGTAGATAAACGCTAAATCGGATGCAAACCAACGAATATGGAGAAATAGAAAAACATTACCAAAAAGGTATATTTTGAGTGTTTTTGAGCTTCTTACCTTCAAAAAACACGAAAATGGATGGAAAGCACTCTATATTGGGATACAAAAGGACATTACGAGAAACGTGTATAATGAGTGTTTTATAGTTTCACAACAGCAATAAGGGAAAAATCGCAAAACTCGGTGTATATGGAGAAGTTTCTTAGATACCAAAATGCTGAAACTCTGAAATAACACTCTTCATTAAGAATACAGAACAACCTTACCAAATGCATGTATTTTGAGTGCTTTTCACATTCTTACTTACCAAAACCAAAAATTGCATGCAAAACTAACTTTATGTGGGAAAAAAATGACATTACCAAAAAAGTGTCTTTTGAGTGTTTTTGAGCGTGATAAGCACTAAAGCTCTAAAAAAGAAGGCAATCACATTACATGGGAATAAAACCAACTTTTACCAAGAACCTGCCTATACGTGTTTTTGAGCTTCTTACATACCAAAACGCTAAAACGCTTGCAAAACACCCTTTATGGAAAAACAAAATAACATTACCAGAAACAAGTATTGTGAGTGTTTTTGATCATGTTACCTATAAAAATGCCTAAATACATGCAAAGAACCCTATGTTTGGAAAATGAAAGGACATTACGAAAATCGTGTATTATGAGTGTTTTTAAGTTCCTTAAGTACCAAAAAGCTAAAACTCACAAATAACTTTTTATTGAGAAAAAAAAAATTCTTATTCATCTTCATAGGTACCGAGATGCCAAAATTCTGCCAAAATTCATGAAAATTTTGTAAAAAAAAATCATTATAAAAAAAAATAATTTTAGCTTTTTTCCGGAGTTATGTACAAACTCTGAAGTGCATGCAAATCCACCTATATGGGGAAATTACACGACTTTACCAGAAACCTGTCTTTTGAGTGTTTTTCAGCAATCTGAACAATATTACTTAAAACGTGTCTTTTCAGTGATTTACGTAGAAAAACGCTAAAACGGATGCAAACCAACCAATATGAAGAAATAGAATAACATTACCAAAAAGATATATTTTGTTGTGTTTTTGAGCTTGTTACCTACAAAAAATGCAAAAATGGATGGAAAGCACTTTATATTGGCAAAGAAGAGGACATTACGAGAAACGTGTATGAGTGTTTTATAGTTTGACAAGAACCACAAGGTAAAATACTCAAAAACTCGTGTACATAAAGAAGTTTCTTACATGCCAAAATGCTAAAACTCATGAATAACACTTTTAATTAGGAAATAGAACAACCTTACTAAACCCTTTGTTTTGAGTTTTTTCACATTCTTAGTTACCAAAACCCCAAATTTCATGCAAAACTAGCTTTATGTGGGAAAAAAAAAAATGATATTACAAGAAAAGTGTTTTTTGAGTGTTTTTGAGCGTGTTAGGCAATAAAGCACTAAAAAGTAGGGGAATCACATTACATGGGAATAATAACAACTTTTACCAAGAACTTGCTTTTAAGTGTTTTTGAGATAATTACATACGAAAACGCTAAAAGGCATGCAAAACACCTTTTATGGAGAAAGAGAATAAAATTACCAAAAATATATATTTTGAGTGTTTTTGATCATGTTATCTATAAATACGCTTAAATACATGCAAAAAACCTTATGTTTAAGAAACGAAAGGATATTACGAGAAATGTTTATTATAAGTGTTTTTAAGTTCCTTAAGTACCATAAAGCTAAAATTCACAAATAACACTCTTTATTTAGAAAAAAGTAATAAGATAAAAAAATAGGATTTTTTTTTTGTTATTCATCTTCATAGGTACCGAGATGCCAAAATTCTGGGAAAATTCAGGACTATTATATGTTAAAACAAAAATTATCAAAAAAGTAAATTTTATCTTTTTTTTCGGACTCTTATGTACCAAACCCTAAAGTGCATCCAAAGACTCCTATATGAGGAAATTAAACGAGATTACCAGAAATCTTTTTTTTGAGTGTTTTTCAGGATGTTAGGCACCAAAACGATATATAATAAGGAACTCACTCTATATGAGAATCCAAAACAAAAATACTGAAAAAAGTGTTTTTTCTTTCTTTTATATAGAAAAACGCTAAAACGGATGCAAACCTACCAATATCAAGAAATAGAAAAACATTACCAAAAAGGTATATTTTCAGTGTTTTTGAGCTTGTTACCTACAAAAAACGCGAAAATTGATGCAAAGCACTCTATATTAAAAAACAAAAGGACTTTGCAAGAAAAGTGTATAATGAGTATTTTATAGTTCAAAAGAACCAAAAGGCTAAAAACACAAAAACTCGTGTATATGGAGAAGGTTCCTAGATACCAAAATGCTGAAACTCATGAATAACACTCTTAATTGAGAAACAGAACAACCTTACTAAATGCGTGTATTTTGAGTGCTTTTCACATTCTTAGTTACCAAAACCCCAAATTGTATGCAAAACCACCTTTATTTTAGAAAAAAATGACATTACCAGAAAAGTGTCTTTTAAGTGTTTTTGAGCGTGATAGGCAATAAAGCACTAAAAAGCAGGGCAATCTCATTACATTGGAATAAAACCAATTTTTAATAAGAACTTGCCTTTAAGTGTATTTTGAGCTCCTTATATACCAAAACACTAAAATGCATGCAAAATACACTTGATGGTGAAACAGAATATTACCAAAAACATGTATTTTGAGTGTTTTTGATCATGTTACCAATAAAAACGCTTAAATATATGCAAAAAAACATATTTTTTGGAAATGAAAGGACATTACGAGAAACGTGTATTATGACTGTTTTTAAGTTCATTAAGTACGAAAAAGCTAAAAGCCATAAATTACACTCTTTATTGACAAAAAAAGTAAATAAATAAAAAAATACGATTTTTTTTTCATTCTTATTCATCTTCACAGGTAACGAGGTGCCAAAATTCGGGCAAAGTTCAGGAAATTATATGAAATAAGAACATTATCAAAAAAGTTAAATTTAGCTTTTTTTCGGACTCTTATGTACCAAACCCCTAAAGTGCATGCAAAGCCAATATATGTGGAAATTAAAGGTCTTTGCCAGAAAACTGTCTTATGACTGTTTACAGCATGTTAGGAACCAACATGATAAAACCCAAGGAAGTCAATCTATATGGGAATCCAAAACAAAATTACTGAAAACGTGTCTTTTCGGTGTTTTACGTACAAAACGCTAAAACGGATGCAAACTAACCAAAATGAAGAAATAGCATAACATTACCAAAAAGGTATATTTTGAGTGTTTTTGAAATTGTTACCTACAAAAAACGCGAAAATGGATGGAAAGCACTCTATATTGGGAAGCAAAAGCTATCAAAAAGCATGTTAGGCATCAAAACAATAAATAATATGAAAGTCAATCTATATGGATATCCAAAACAAAATTACTGGAAACTTGTCTTTTAAAAGATTTACGTAGAAAAACGCAAAAACGGAGGCAAACCAACCAATATGAAGGAATAGAATAACTACCAAAAAAGTATATTTTGTGTGTTTTTGAGCTTGTTACAAAAAAAAAAAAAACTCGAAAATGGATGCAAAGCACTCTATATAAGGAAAAAAAAAAAAGGACATAATGTGAAACGTGTATAATGAGTGTTTTATAGTTCACCAGAATCACAAGTCAAAAAACGCAAAAACTCGACTGTATGGAGAAGTTTCTAAGATACCAAAATACTGAAAATCATGAATAACACTCTTAATCAAGAAACAGAACTACCTTACGAAATGCGTGTATTTTGTGTGTTTTTTTACATTCTTAGTTACCAAAACCCCAAATTCCATGCAAAACTAGCTTTATGAGGGAAAAAAATGACATTACCAAAAAAGTGTCTTTGAGTGTTTTTGAGCGTGTTAGGCAATAAAGCACTGAAAAGCAGGGCAATCACATTACATGAGAATAAAACCAACTTTTACGAAGAACTTGCCTTTTAGTGTTTTTGACACGCATTTAGTAAGGTTGCTCTATATCTCAATTAAGAGTGTTATTCATGAGTTTCAGCATTTACACAATTTTTTGCGTGTTTTTGCCTTGTGGATTTTTTGAACTATAAAACATTTATTATACATTTTTCTCGCAATATTTTCTACGTAAAACACTGAGAAGACACGTTTTCAGTAATTTTCTTTTGGATTCCCACATAGAGTGAGTTCCTTATTATTTATCGTTTTGGTGCCTAACATGCTGAAAAACACTCAAAAGACAGATTTCTGGTAACGTCTTTAATTTCCTCATAAGGGAGGCTTTTCATGTCTTTTCAGTGTTTTTGAGCGTGTTACGCAATAAAGCACTAAAAGCCAAGGCAATCACATTACATGGGAATAAAACCAAATTTTACCAAGAACTGGCCTTTAAATGTTTTTGAGCGCCTTACATACCAAAACGCTAAAACGCATGCAAAATACATTTTATGGAGAAACAGAATAACATTACCAAATACATGTATTTTGAGTGTTTTTGATCATGTTATCTAAAAAAAAACGCTTAAATACATGCAAAGAACCTTATATTTGGGAAACGAAAGAACATTACGAGAAACGTGTATTATGAGTGATTTTTAAGTTCCTTCAGTACCAAAAAAGCTAAAACCCACAAATAACACTCTTTAAAAAAATAAATAAATAAATTAAAAAAATGGAATTTTTTATATTTTTTTTCTTCTTTATAGGTACCGAATTGCCAATATTCTGCCAAAATTCAGGGAATTTATGTGAAAAAAAGAACATTATCATGAGAGTTAATTATAGCTTTTTTTTTTCTGATTGTTATGTACCAAAACTTAAAATACATGCAAAGCCACCTATATAGGTTAAACTACTTTACCAGAAACCTGTCTTTTCAATGTTTTTCAGCATGTTAGTCACCTATACGATAAACAATATGAAAATCAGTCAATATGTGAATCCAAAACAAAATTACTGAAAACGTGTCTTTTCAGTGTTTTACGTAGAAAAACGCTAAAGCGGATACAAACCATCCTATATGAAGAAATAGAAGAACATTACCAAAAAGATATTTTTTGAGTGTTTTTGAACTTGTTACCTACAAAAAAATGCAAAAATGGATGTAAAGCACTCTATATTAGGAAACAAAAGGACATTACGAGAAACGTGTATAATGAGTGTTTTATAGTTTTAAAAGAACCACAAGGCAATAAACGTAAAAACTCGTGTATATAGAGAAATTTTTACATACCAAAATGATGAAATGCATGAATGACACTTTTAATCGATAAACAGAACTATCTTACCAAATTGTGTATTTTAAGTGTTTTTCACATTCTTAGTTACAAAAATGCCAAATTACATGCGAAACTAGCTTCATTTGGAAAAAAAAAAGACATTACCAGAAAAGTGACTTTTGAGTGTTTTTGAGCGTGGTATGCAACAAAGCACTAAAAAGCAGAACGATCACATTACATGAGAATAAAACCAATTTGTACGAAGAATTTGCCTTTAAGTGTTTTTTAACCCCTTATATACCAAACCGCTAAAACGCATGAAAAACAAACATTATGGAGAAACAGAATAACATTACCAAAAACATGTATTTTGAGTGTTTTTGATCATGTTATCTATAAAAACACTTAAGTACATGCAAAGAATATTATGTTTGGGAAACAAAAGGATATTACGAGAAACGTGTATTATGAGTGTTTTTATAAGTTCCTTAAGTACCAAAAAGCTACAACTCACAAATAACACTTTATTTAGAAAATAAAAAATAAAAAAAATAAAATAAATAGGATTTTTTTTTTGTTATTCATTTTCATAGGTACCGAGATGCCAAAATTCTGGAAAAATTCAGGGCAATTATATGATAAAAGAATATTATCAAAAAAGTTAATTTCAGCTTTTTTTTTTTTCGGACTGTTATGTACCAAACCCTAAAGTGCATGGAAAGCCTCCAATATGAGGAATTTAAACGACCTTACCAGAAATCTTTGTTTTGTGTGTTTTTTTAGCATGTTAGGCACCAAAACGATAAATAATAAGGATCTCACTCTATATGGGAATCCAAAACAGTTACTAAAAACGTGTCTTCTCAGTGTTTTACGTAGAAGAACGTTAAAACGGATGCAAACTAACCAATATCAAGAAATAGAAAAACGTTACCAAAAATGTATATTTTTAGTGTTTTTGAGCTTTTTACCTACAAAAACGCGAAAATTGATGCAAAGTACTCTATATTGGGAAACAAAAGGACATTGCAAGAAAAGTGTATAATGAGAGTTTTATAGTTCAAAAGAACCACAAAGCAAACAACGCAAATACTCGTGTATATGGAGAGATTTCCTAGACACCAAAATGCTGAAACTCATGAATAACACTCTTAATTGAGAAACAGAACAACATTAATAAATGCGTGTATTTTGAGTGCTTTTCACACTCTTAGTTACCAAAAACCCCAAATTACATGCGAAAATAGCTTTGTGGGGAAAAAAATGACTTTACCAGAAAAGTATCTTTTGAATGTTTTTCAACGTGATAAAGCACTCAAAAGCAGGACAATCACATTATATTGGAATAAAACCATTTTTACCAAGAACTTGCCTTTAAGTGAGCTCCTTTTATACAAAACTGCTAAAACACTTTCAAACACACTTTAAGGAGAAACAGAATAACATTACCAAAACCATGTATTTTGAGTGTTTTTGATCACGTTATCTATAAAAACGCTTAAATACATGCAAAGCATTATCCTCACTTTCACCACCATCATTTTCAAACCAGCTCCTCTCCACAAGAGCATTTTTCAACTCCGCCTGCAATTCCTCCATGTTTCGGAAACGAAAGGACATTACGAGAAACGTGTATTATGAGTGTTTTTAATAACCTTAAGTACCAAAAAGGTAAATCCCACAAATAACACCCTTTCTTAAGAAAAAAATAAATAAATAAATAAAAAAAAAAATAGGATTTTTTAAATTTTTTTTATTTATCTTCATAGGTACCAAAATGCCAAAATTCTGGGAAAATTCAGGGCAATTATATGATAAAAGAATATTACCAAAAAAGGTAATTTTAGCTTTTTTATATACCAAACCCTAAAGTGCATGCAAAGCCTCCTATATAAGGAAATTAAACCACCTGATCAGAAATCTCTCTTTTGAGTGTTGTTCAGCATGTTAGGCACCAAAACAATAAATAATAAGGAACTCACTCTATATGGGAATTCAAAACAAAATTACTGAAAACGTGTCTTCTCAGTGTTTTACGTAGAAAAACGCTAACACGGATGCAAACAAACCAATATAAAGATATAGAAAAACATTACCAAAAAGGTATATTTTGAGTGTTTTTGAGCTTTTTACCTATAAAAAAACACGAAAATTGATGCAAAGCACTCTATAATAGGAAAGAAAAGGACATTGCATGAAAAGTGTATAATGAGTGTTTTATAGTTCAAAAGAACCATAAGGCAAAAAATGCAAAAGCTAGTGTATATAAAAAAGTTTCGTAGATACCAAATTGCTGAAACTCATGAACAACACTCTTAATTGAGAAACAGAACAATCTTATTAAATGTGCGTATTTTGAGTGCTTTTTTACATTCTTAGTTTTCAAAACCCCAAATTGCATGCGAAACCAGCTTTATGTGGGAAAAAAATGACATTACCAGAAAAATGCCTTTGAGTGTTTTTGAGCGTGTTAGGCAAAGAAGCACTGAAAAGCAGGGCAATCACATTACATTGGAATAAAACAAATTTTTAATAAGAACTTGCCTTTAAGTGTTTTTGAGCTCCTTATATACCAAAACACTAAAACGTAGGCAAAATACACTTTATGGTGAAACAGAATAACATTACCAAAAACATGTATTTTGAGTGTTTTTTTTTTATCATATTTCCAATAAAAACGCTTAAATGACATTACCAGAAAAATGTCTTTTAAGTGTTTTTGAGCGTGATATGCAACAAAGCACTAAAAAGCAGAAAAATCACATAACTTGGGCATAAAACCAACTTTTACGAAGAACTTGCCTTTAAGTGTTTTTTTTTTAACTCCTTACATACCAAAACGTGGATAATGAGTATTTTATAGTTTCACAAGAACCACAAACCAAAAAACGCAAAAACTAGTATATATGGAGAAGTTTCTTAGATACCAAAATGCTGAAACTCCTGAATAACACACTTAATTAAGAAACAAAATAACATTACTAATTGAGTGTATTTTGAGTGTTTTTCACATTCTTAGTTACTAGAACCCCAAATTGCATGCAAAACTAGCTTTATGTGGGAAAAAAAAATGACATTAAAAGAAAAGTATCTTTTGAGTGTTTTTGAGAGAGTTAGGCAATAAAGCACTAAAAAGGAGGGCAATCACATTACATGGGAATAAAACCAACTTTTAAGTGTTTTTTAACTCCTTATATACCAAAACGCTAAAACACATGGAAAGCACCCTATGGAGAAACAGATTAACATTACCAAAAACATTATTTTTGAGTGTTTTTGATCATGTTACCTCTAAAAACGCTTAAATACATGTAAAGATCCTTATGTCTGGGAAACGAAAGGACATTATGAAAAACGTGTATTATGTGTGTTTTTAAGTTCCCTAAGTACCAAAAAGCTAAAACCTCTTTATAGAGAAAAAATAAAGAAATAATTAAAGAATAGGATTCTTTTTTTTTTTTGTTATTCTTCTTCATAGGTACTGAGATGCCAAAATTCTGGTAAAATTCATGGAAATTATGTGCAAAAAGAACATTATCTAAAAAGTTAATTCTATCTTTTTTTTTGGACTCTTATGTACCAAACCATGAAGTCCATGCAAAGCCAACTATATGGAGAAATTAAACGACTTTACGAGAAATCTGTCTTGTGTTTTTTTTCTCTTTCTCTATTGGTTAACAAAAGGACATTACGTGAAACGTGTATAATGAGTGTTTTATAGATTCTCAAGAATCACAAGGCAAAAAACGCAAAAACTCATATATATGGAGAAGTTTCTTAGATACCAAAATGCTGAAACACCTGAATAACACTCTAAATTGAGAAACAGAACAACCTTACCAAATGCGTATATTTTGAGTGTTTTTCACATTCTTAGTTACCAAAACCCCAAATTTTATGTGAAAGTAACTTTATGTGGGAAAAAAAAATGACATTACCAGAAAAGTGTCTTTTAAGTTTTTTATTTTATTTTTTTTAGCTTGATAGGCAATAAAACACTAAAAAGCATTGCAATCACATTACATGGGAGTAAAACTAACTTTTACTAACAACTTGCCTTTAAGTGGTTTTGAGCTTCTTATATTCCAAAACGCTAAAACGAATGCAAAACACCCTTTATGGAGAAAGAGAAAAACATTACCAAAAACATGTATTTTGAGTGTTTTTGATCATGTTACCTATAAAAACTCTTAAATACATGCAAAGAACCTTATGTTTGGGAAATTAAAGGGCATTTCGAGAAACATGTATTACGAGTGTTTTTAAGTTCATTAAGTACCATTTAGCTAAAACCCATAAATAACACTGTTTATAGAAAAATAAATCAATAAATTAATAAAAAGATAGGAATTTATTTATTTTTTTGTTATTCATCTTCATAGGTACCAAGATGCCAAAATTCTGGCAAAATTCAGGAAAATTATGTGAAAAAAAAATTATGAAAAAAATTTAATTTTAGCTTTTTTTCGGACATGTACCAAACCCTGAAGTGCATGCAAAGCCACGTATATGAGGAAATTAAACGACTTTACGAGAAACTTGTCTTCTGAGTGTTTTTCAGCATGTTAGGCACCAAAACGATATATAATATGGAAGTCATTCAATATGGGAATCTATCACAAAATTACTGAAAAAGTGTCTTTTCAGTGTTTTACGTAGAAAAACGCTAAAACAGATGCAAACCAACGAATATAAAGAAATAGAATAACATTACCAAAAAAGGTATATTATCAGTGTTTTTGAGCTTCTTATCTACAAAAAACGCGAAAATGGATAGAAAGCACTCTATATTGAGATACAAAAGGACATTACGAGAAACTTGCATAATGAGTGTTTTATAGTTTCACAAGAACCACAAGGCAAAAAACGCAAAAACTTGTATATATGGAGAAGTTTCTTAGATACCAAAATGGTGAAACTCCTGAATAAAACTATTTATTGAGAAACAGAACAACCTTACCAAATGCGTGTATTTTGAGTGTTTTTCACATTCTTAGTTACCAAAACCCCAAATTTTATGTGAAAGTAGCTTTATGTGGGAAAAAAAAAATGACATTACCAGAAAAGTGTCTTTAGGTGTTTTTTTTTTTTTTTTTTTTAGCATGATAGGCAATAAAACACTAAAAAGCAGGGCAATCACATTACATGGGAATAAAATCAACTTTTACCAAGTGTTTTTTCTAAGTGTTTTTGAGCTCCTTATATACCAAAACGCTAAAACGCATTCAAAACAGCCTTTATTTAGAAACAGAAAAACATTACCAAAAACTTGTATTTTGAGTGTTTTTGATCATGTTACCTATAAAAACGCTTAAATACATGCAAAGAATCTTACGTTCAGGAAACGAAAGGACATTTCGAGAAACGTGTATTATGAGTGTTTTTAAGTTCTTTAAGTACCAAAAAGCTAAAACCCACAAATAACACTCTTTATAGAGAAAAAATAAATAAATAAATAAAAAAATAGGATTTTTTTTTATTCATCTTCATAGGTACCTAGATGGTAAAATTCTGCCAAAATTCAGGGAAATTATGTGAAAAAAGAACATTATAAAAAAGAGTTAATTTTAGCTTTTTTTTGGACTGTTATGTACCAAACCCTAAAGTGCATCCAAAGCCACCTATATGGGGAAATTAAACGACCTTACCAGAAACCTGTCTTTTGTGTTTTTTTTTTCAGCATGTTAGGCACCAAAACGAAAAATAATATGGAAGTCACTAAATGTGGGAATCCATCACAAAATTACTGAAAAAGTGTCTTTTCAGTGTTTTACGTAGAAAAATGCTAAATCGGATGCAAACCAACGAATATGGAGAAATAGAATAACATTACCAAAAAGTTATATTTTGAGTGTTTTTGAGCTTCATATCTTCAAAAAACGCGAAAATGGATGGAAAGCACTCTATATTGGGATACAAAAAGACATTACGTGAAACGTGTATAATGAGTGTTTTGTAGTTTCACAACAGCCACAAAGCAAAAATCGCAAAACTCGGTGTATATGGAGAAGTTTCTTATATACCAAAATGCTGAAACTCAGAAATAACACTCTTAATTAAGAATACAGAACAACCTTACCAAATGCATGTATTTTGAGTGCTTTTCACATTATTAGTTACCAAAACCAAAAATTGCATGCGAACCTAGCTTTGTGTGAGGAAAAAAAATGACATTACCAAAAAAGTGTCTTTTGAGTGTTTTTGAGCGTGATAGGCACTAAAGCACTAAAAAGGAGGGAAATCACATTATATGGGAATAAAACCAACTTTTACCAAGAACCTGCCTTTACGTGTTTTTGAGCTTCTTACATACCAAAATACTAAAACGCTTGCACAACACCCATTATGGAGAAACAGAATAACATTACCAGAAAAATGTATTTTGAGTGTTTTTGATCATGTTACCTATAAAAATGCCTAAATACATGCAAAGAACCCTATATTCGGAAAAATGAAAGGAAATTACGAAAATCGTGTATTATGAGTGTTTTTAAGTTCTTTAAGTAAAACCCACAAATAACTTTATAGAGAAAAAAAAATGTTATTCATTTTCAGAGGTACCGAGATGCCAAAATTCTGGCAAAATTCATGGAAATTTTGTAAAAAAAATCATTAAAAAAAATAATTTTAGCTTTTTCCGGAGTTATGTACAAATTCTGAAGTGCATGCAAATCCACCTATATGGGGAAATTACAAGACTTTACCAGAAACCTGTCTTTTGAGTGTCTTTCAGCAATCTGAACAATATTATTTAAAACGTGGCTTTTCAGTGATTTACGTAGAAAAACGCTAAAACGGATGCAAACCAACCAATATGAAGAAATGGAATTTTTTACCAAAAATTTCTTACCAAAAAGATATATTTTGATGTGTTTTTGAGCTTCTTACCTACAAAAAAAGCAAAAATGGATGGAAAGCACTTTATATTGGCAAAGAAGAGGACATTACGAGAAACGTGTTTTATAGTGTTATATAGAGTGTTTTATAGTTTGACAAGAACCACAAGGTAAAATACTCAAAAACTCGTATACATAAAGAAGTTTCTTACATACCAAAAACCTGAAACTCATCAATAACAGTTTTAATTTTGAAACAGAAATACCTTACCAAATGTGTGTATTAGAAAAGTTTCTTACCTACCAAAATGCTGAAACTCATGAATAACACTTTTAATTACGAAATAGAACAACCTTACTAAATGCCTGTGTTTTGAGTTTTTTTTCACATTCTTAGTTACTAAAACCCCAAATTCCATGCAAAACTAGCTTTATGTGGGAAAAAAAATGATATTACCAGAAAAGTGTCTTTTGAGTGTTTTTGAGCGTGTTAGGCAATAAAGCACTAAAAAGCAGGGGAATCACATTACATGGGAATAATAACAACTTTTACCAAGAACTTGCCTTTAAGTGTTTTTTAGCTAATTACATACGAAAACGCTAAAACGCATGCAAAACACCTTTTATGAAGAAAATAAAATTACCAAAAACATATATTTTGAGTGTTTTTTATCATGTTATCTATAAAAACGCTTAAATACATGCAAAAAACCTTATGTGTAAGAAACGAAAGGACATTACGAGAAATGTGTATTATAAGTGTTATTAAGTTCCTTAAGTACCAAAAAGCTAAAACCCACAAATAACACTCTATTTAGAAGAAAAAAGTAAGAAAATAAAAAAATAATTTTTTTTTTTTTTGTTATTCATCTTCATAGGTACCGAAATGCCAAAAATCTGGGAAAATTCAGGACTATTATATGTTAAAACAAAAATGATCAAAAAAGTAAATTTTAGCTTTTTTTTCGGACTGTTATGTACCAAACCCTAAAGTGCATCCAAAGACTCCTATATGAGGAAATTAAACTACCTTACCAGAAATCTGTTTTTTGAGTGTTTTTCAGCATGTTAGGCACCAAAACGATAAATAATAAGGAACTCACTCTATATGAGAATCCAAAACAAAATTGCTGAAAACGTGTTTTTTTTTCTTTTACGTTGAAAAACGCTAAAACGGATGCAAACCTACCAATATCAAGAAATAGAAAAACATTACCAAAAAGGTATATTTTGAGTGTTTTTGAGCTTGTTACCTACAAAAAAAACGCGAACATTGATGCAAAGCACTCTATATTGGAAAACAAAAAGACTTTGCAAGAAAAGTGTATAATGAGTTTTTTTTATAGTTCAAAAGAACCAAAAGGCAAAAAACACAAAAACTCGTCTATATGGAGAAGTTTACTAGATACCAAAATGTTTTGAGCTTCTTATCTACAAACCTTAGCAGAAATATGTGTTTTGAGTGTTTTTTAGCATGTTAGGCACCAAAACGATAAATAATAAGGAACTCAGTCTATATGGGAATCCAAAAAAAAGCTCCTGAAAACGTGTCTTCTCAGTGTTTTACGTAGAAAAACGTCAAAATCAATATCAAGAAATAGAAAAATGTTACTAAAAAGATATATTTTGAGTGTTTTTGAGCATGTTACCTACAAAAAATGCGAAAATTGATGCAGAGCACTCTATACTGGGAAAGAAAAGGACATTGTGAGAAAAGTGTATAATGAGTGTTTTATAGTTCAAAAGAACCGCAAGGCAAAAAACGCAAAATCTCGTGTATATGGAGAGATTTCCTAAATACAAAAATGAAACAGTATAACATTACCAAAAACATGTATTTTAAGTGTTTTTGATCATGTTACCAATAAAAACGCTTAAATATATGCAAAGAACCTTATTTATTGGGAAATGAAAGGACATTACGAGAAACGTATATTATGATTGTTTTTAAGTTCACTAAGTACGAAAAAGCTAAAAGCCATAAATAACACTCTTTATTGAGAAAAAAAAAGTAAATAAAAAAAAATACGATTTTTTTTTTCATTCTTATTCATCTTCACAGGTAACGAGGTGCCAAAATTCGGGCAAAGTTCAGGAAATTATATGAAATAAGAACATTATCAAAAAAGTTAAATTTAGCTTTTTTTGCTGACTGTTATGTACCAAACCCCTAAAGTGCATGCAAAGCCACCTATATGGGGGAAATTAAACGTGTTTGCCAGAAAACAGTCTTATGAGTGTTTTTCAGCATGTTAGGAACCAACATGATAAAACCTAAGGAAACCAATCTGTATGGGAATCCAAAACAAAATTACTGAAAACGTGTCTTTTCGGTGTTTTACGTACAAAACGCTAAAACGAATGCAAACTAACCAAAATGAAGAAATAGAATAACATTACCGAAAAGGTATATTTTGAGTGTTTTTGAAACTGTTACCTACAAAAAACGCGAAAATGGATGGAAAGCACTCTATATTGGGAAGCAAAAGGCACCAAAAAGCATGTTAGGCATCAAAACGTTAAATAATATGAAAGTCACTCTATATGGAAATCCAAAACAAAATTACTGGAAACGTGTCTTTTAAAAGATTTACGTAGAAAAACGCTAAAACGGAGGCAAACTAACCAATATGAAGGAATAGAATAATATTACCAAAACAGTATATTTTGTGTGTTTTTGAGCTTGTTACATAAAAAGAAACTCGAAAATGGATGCAAAGCACTCTATATAAGGAAAAAAAAAGGACATAATGAGAAACGTGTATAATGAGTGTTTTATAGTTTACCAGAATCACAAGGCAAAAAACGCAAAAACTCGACTGTATAGAGAAGTTTCTAAGATACCAAAATACTTAAACTCATGAATAACACTCTTAATCAAGAAACAGAACAACCTTACTAAATACGTGTATTTTGAGTGTTTTTTTACATTCTTAGTTACCAAAACCCCAAATTCCATGCGAAACTAGCTTTATGTGGGAAAAAAATGACATTACTAGAAAAGTGTCTTGGGTATTTTTGAGCGTGTTAGGCAATAAAGCACTAAAACGCAGGGCAATCACATTACATGGGAATAAAACCAACTTTTACGAAGAACTTGCTTTTTAGTGTTTTTGAAACGCATTTAGTAAAGTTGCTCTGTTTCTCAATTAAGTGTTATTCATGAGTTTCAGCATTTACACGAGTTTTTGCGTTTTTTGCCTTTTGGATTTTTTGAACTATAAAACATTCATTATACATTTTTCTCGCAATGTTTTCTACGTAAAACACTGAGAAGACACATTTTCAGTAATTTTCTTTTGGATTCCCACATAGAGTGAGTTCCTTATTATTTATCGTTTTGGTGCCTAACATGCTGAAAAACACTCAAAAGACAGATTTCTGGTAACGTCTTTAATTTCCTCATATGGGAGGCTTTGAATGTCTTTTCAGTGTTTTTGAGCGTATTACGCAATAAAGCACTAAAAGCCAGGGCAATCACATTACATGGGAATAAAACCAAATTTTACCAAGAACTGGCCTTTAAGCGTTTTTGAGCTCCTTGCATACCAAAACGCTAAAACGAATGCAAAATACATTTTATGGAGAAACAGAATAACCTTACCAAATACATGTATTTTGACTGTTTTTGATCATGTTATCTAAAAAAAAACGCTTAAATAAATGCAAAGAACCTTATGTTTGGAAAACGAAAGAACATTACGAGAAACGTGTATTATGAGTGATTTTTAAATTACTTCAATACCAAAAAAGCTAAAACCCACAAATAACACTCTTTAGAAAAAAATAAATAAATAAATGAAAAAAATAAAAAAATGGGAATTTTTTTGTTTTCATTTCACATCTTCATAGGTACCGAATTGCCAAAATTCTGCCAAAATTCAGGGAATTTATGTGAAAAAAAGAACATTATCATGAGAGTTAATTATAGCTTTTTTTTCTCATTGTTATGTACCAAAACCTAAAGTGCATGCAAAGCCACCTATATAGGGAAGTTAAACGACTTTACCAGAAACCTGTTTTTTCAATGTTTTTCAGCATGTTAGGCACCAATACGATAAATAATATGTAAATCAGTCAATATGTGAATCAAAAACAAAATTACTGAAAACGTGTCTTTTCAGTGTTTTACGTAGAAAAAACGCTAAAGCGGATGCAAACCATCCTATATGAAGAAATAGAATAACATTACCAAAAAAGATATTTTTTGAGTGTTTTTGAGCTTGTTACCTATAAAAAATGCAAAAATGGATGTAAAGCACTCTATATTAGGAAACAAAAGAACATTACGAGAAACGTGTATAATGAATGTTTTATACTTTTAAAAGAACCACAAGGCAATAAACGCAAAAACTCGTGTATATAGAGAAATTTTTACATAACAAAATGATGAAATGCATGAATAACATTTTTAATCGATAAACAGAACTACCTTACCAAATTGTGTATTTTAAGCGTTTTTCACATTCTTAGTTACAAAAATGCCAAAATACATGCGAAACTAGCTTCATTTGGGAAAAAAAAGACATTACCAGAAAAGTGCCTTTTGAGTGTTTTTGAGCGTGATGTGCAACAAAGCACTAAAAGCAGAACGATCACATTACATGAGAATAAAACCAATTTGCGAAGAATTTGCCTTTAAGTGTTATATACCAAACCGTTAAAACGCATGAAAAACAAACTTTATGGAGAAACAGAATAACATTACCAAAAACATGTATTTTGAGTGTTTTTGATCATGTTATCTATAAAAAGATTAAGTACATGCAAAGAACATTATGTTTGGGAAACAAAAGGACATTACGAGAAACGTGTATTATGAGTGTTTTTATTAGTTCCTTAAGTACCAAAAAGCTAAAACTCACAAATAACACTCTTTATTTAGAAAATAAAAAATAAAAAAAATAAAATAAATAGGATTTTTTTTTTTTGTTATTCATCTTATCAAAAATCTCTCTTTTGACTGTTGTTCAGCATGTTAGGCACTCACTCTATATGGGAATTCAAAACAAAATTACTGAAAACGTGTCTTCTCAGTGTTTTACGTAGAAAAACGCTAACACGGATGCAAACAAAACCAATATAAAGAAATAGAAAAACTTTACCAAAAAGGTATATTTTGAGTGTTTTTGAGCTTGTTACCTATAAAAAACCACGAAAATTGATGCAAAGCACTCTATAATGGGAAAGAAAAGGACATTGCATGAAAAGTGTATAATGAGTGTTTTATAGTTCAAAAGAACCATAAGACAAAAAATGCAAAAACTAGTGTATATGAAGAAGTTTCTTAGATACCAAAAAGCTGAAACTCATGAACAACTCTCTTAATTGAGAAACAGAACAATCTAACTAAATGTGTGTATTATGAGTGCTTTTCACATTCTTAGTTACCAAAACCCCAAATTGCATGCGAAACTATCTTTATGTGGGAAAAAAATGACATTATTAGAAAAATGTCTTTTGAGTGTTTTTGAGCGTGTTAGGCAAAGAAGCACTGAAAAGCTGGGAAATCACATTCCATTGGAATAAAATAAATTTTTAATAAGAACTTGCCTTTAATTTTTTTTTTTGAGCTCCTTATATACAAAAACACTAAAACGCATGCGAAATACACTTGATGGTGAAACATAATAACATTACCAAAAACATGTATTTTGAGTGTTTTTGATCATATTTCCAATAAAAACGCTTAAAAGACATTACCAGAAAAATGTCTTTTAAGTGTTTTTGAGCGTGATATGTAACAAAGCACTAAAAAGCAGAAAAATCACATAACTTGAGTATAAAACCAATCTTTACGAAGAACTTGCCTTTAAGTGTTTTTTTTTTAACTCCTTACATACCAAAACCCAAAAACGCATGTAAAACACCCTTTATGGAGAAACAGTAACATTACAAAAAATATGTATTTTGATTTTGATTGATTTTGAGGTTTTTGGTAACTAAGAATGTGAAAAGCACTCAAAATACACGCATTTAGTAAGGTTATTCTGTTTCTTATTTAAGAGTGTTATTCATGAGTTTCAGCACTAAAAACACAGGTTTCTCATAAAGTCGTTTAATTTCCCCATATAGTTGCCTTTGCATTCACTTCATGGTTTGGTACATAACAGTCCGAAAAAAAAAGCTAAAATTAACTTTGTTCGATAATGTTCTTTTTACACATAATTTCCCTGAATTTTTCTAGAATTTTGGCATCTCAGTACCTATGAAGAAGAATAAAAAAAAAAAAAAACTATGGAACTTAAAAACACACATAATACACGGTTCTCATAATGTCCTTTCGTTTCCCAGACATAGGGTTCTTTGCATGTATTTAAGCGTTTTTAGAGGTAACATGATCAAAAACACTCAAAATAAATGTTTTTGGAAATGTTAATCTGTTTCTCCATAAAGGGTGATTTGCATGTGTTTTAGCGTTTTGGTATATAAGGAGTTAAAAAAAAAACACTTAAAAGTTGGTTATATTCCCATGTAATGTGAATCCCCTCCTTTTTAATGCTTTATTGCCTAAATCTCTGAAAACCTTCAAAAGATACATTTCTGGTAATGTCATTTTTTTTCCCATATAAAGGTAGTTTTGCATGCAATTTGGGGTTCTAGTAACTAAGAATGTGAAAAGCACTCAAAATACACGCATTTAGTAAGGTTATTCTGTTTCTTATTTAAGAGTGTTATTCATGAGTTTCAGCATTTTGGTATCTAAGAAATCTCTCCATATACACGAGTTTTTGCGTTGTTTGCTTTGTGGTTCTTTTGAACTATAAAACTCTCATTATACACTTTTCTTGCATTGTCCTTTTGTTTCCCAATATAGAGTACTTTCCATCAATTTTCGCGTTTTTTGTAGGTAAAAAGCTCAAAAACACTCAAAATATACATTTTTGGTAACGTTTTTCTATTCCTTGATATTGGTTAGTTTGCATCCGTTTTAACGTTTTTCTACATAAAACTGAGAAGACACGTTTTTAGTAACTCTGTTTTGGATTCCCATATAGAGTGAGATCCTTATTATTTGTCGTTTTGCCCTAATTTTTAGTGCTTTATTGCCTAACACGCTCAAAAACACTCAAACACACTTTTCTGGTAATGTCATTTTTTTCCCACATAAAGCTAGTTTCGCATGGAATTTGGGGTTTTGGTAACTAAGAATGCATAAAAAACATTTAAAATACACGCATTTAGTAAAGTTGTTCTGTTTCTTGATTAAGAACATTATTCATGAGTTTCAGTATTTTGGTATCTTAGAAACTTCTCCATACAGTTGAGTTTTTGCGTTTTTTTGCCTTGTGATTCTGGTGAACTATAAAACATTTATTATACACGTTTCCCATTATGTCCTTTTTTTTTCCTTATATAGAGTGCTTTGCATCCATTTTCGAGTTTCTTTTTATGTAACAAGATCAAAAACACACAAAATATACTTTTTTCGTAATGTTATTCTATTCCTTCATATTGGTTGGTTTGCCTCCGTTTTAGCGTTTTTCTAAGTAAATCTTTTAAAAGACACGTTTGCAGTAATTTTGTTTTGGATTTCCATATAGAGTGACTTTCATAATATTATTTATCGTTTTGGTGCCTAATATGCTTTTTTGTGCCTTTTGCTTCCCAATATAGAGTGCTTTCCATCCATTTTCGCGTTTTTTGTAGGTAACAGTTTCAAAAACACACAAAATATGCCTTTTTGGTAATGATATCCTATTTTTTAATTTTTTGTAAGTTTGCATCCGTTTTAGCGTTTTGTACGTAAAACACCGAAAAGACACGTTTTCAGTAACTTTGTTTTAGATTCTCATATAGATTGACTTCCTTGGGTTTTATCATGTTGGTTCCTAACATGCTGAAAAACACTCATAAGACAGTTTTCTGGCAAAGACGTTTAATTTCCCCATATAGGTGGCTTTGCATGCACTTTAGGGGTTTGGTACATAACAATCCGAAAAAAAAGTAAAATTTAACTTTTTTTTATAATGTTCTTATTTCATATAATTTCCTGAACTTTGCCCGAATTTTGGCACCTCGTTACCTGTGAAGATGAACAAGAATGAAAAAAAAACTCGTATTTTTTGATCTATTGATTTTTTTTTTCAATAAAGAGTGTAATTTGTGTAGCTTTTTCGTACTTAATGAACTTAAAAACACTCATAATACACGTATATCGTAATGTCCTTTCATTTCCCAAAAATACGGTTCTTTGCATATATTTAAGCGTTTTTATTGGTAACATGATCAAAAACACTCAAAATACATGTTTTTGGTAATGTTATTCTGTTTCATTATCAAGTGTATTTTGCATGCATTTTAGTGTTTTGGTATATAAGGAGCTCAAATATACTTAAAGGCAAGTTCTTGTTAAAAATTGGTTTTATTCCAATGTAATGTGATTGCCCTGCTTTTTAGTGCTTTATTGCCTAACACGCTCAAAAACACTCAAAAGACATTTTTCTGGTAATGTCATTTTTTTTCCCACAAAAAAGCTGGATTCGCATTCGGGTTTTGGTAACTAAGGACGTGAAAAGCACTCAAAATACACGCATTTAGTAATTTTGTTCTGTTTCTCAATTAAGAGTGTTGTTCCAGAGTTTCAGCATTTTGGAATATAAGAAACTTCTCAATATACACGAGTTTTTGCGTTTTTTTACCTTGTAGTTCTTGTGAAACTATAAAACACTCATTATACACGTTTCTCGTAATGTCCTTTTGCTTCCCAATATAGAGTGCTTTCCATCCATTTTCGCGTTTTTTGTAGGTAACAATTTCAAAAGCACTTAAAATATACCTTTTTGGTAATGTTATTTTATTTCTTCATATTGGTTGGTTTACATCCGTTTTAGCGTTTTTCTACGTAAAACACCGAGAAGACACGTTTTTAGTAATTTTGTTTTGGATTCCCATATAGATTGACTTCCATGTTATTTATCGTGTTGGTTCCTAACATGCTGAAAAATACTCATATGACCGTTTTTCTGGCAAAGATGTTTAATTTCCCCATATAGGTGGCTTTGCATGCACTTTATGGGTTTGGTACATAACAGTTCGAAAATAAAAGCTAAATTTAACTTTTTTGATAATGTTCTTATTTCACATATTTTCCTGAAATTTGCCCGAATTTTGGCATTTTGGTACCTGTGAAGATGAATAAGAAAGAAAAAATATACTGGATTTTATTTATTTATTTATTTATTATTTCTCAATAAAGAGTGTTATTTGTGTCTTTTAGCTTTTTGGTAATTAATGAACTTAAAAACACTCATAATACTCGTTTCTCGTAATCTCCTTTCGTTTCCCAAAAATAGTGTTCTTTGCATTTATTTAAGCGTTTTTATTGGTAACATGATCAAAAACACTTAAAATACATGTTTTTGGAAATATTATTCTGTTTCACCATAAAGAGTGTTTTGCAGGCGTTTTAGTGTTTTGGTATATAAGGAGCTCAAAAACACATAAATGCAAGTTCTTGGTAAAAATTCGTTTTCCTAAAATGTAATGTGATTGCCCTCCTTTTTAGTGCTTTATTTTCTATCACGCTCAAAAATGCTCAAAAAGACACTTTTCTGGTAAAGTCTTTTTTTTTCCACAAATCTATTTTCGCATGCAATTTGTAGTTTTGCTAACTAAGAATGTGAAAAGCACTGTTCTGTTTCTCAATTAGGAGTGTTATACATGAGTTTTAGCATTTTTGTATCTAGGAAACCTCTCCATATACACGAGATTTTGCGTTTTTTGCCTTGTGGTTCTTTTGAACTATAAAACACTCATTATACACTTTTCTTGCAATGTCCTTTTGTTTCCCAATATAGAGTGCTTTGCATCAATTTTCGCGTTTTTTGTAGGTAACATGCTCAAAAACACTCAAAATACACCTTTTTAGTAACGTTTTTCTATTTCTTGACATTTGTTGCTTTGCATCCGTTTTAGCGTTTTTCTACGTAAAACACTGAGAAGACACGTTTTCAGTAGCTTTTTTTTGGATTCCCATATAGAGTGAGTTTCTTATTATTTATCGTTTTGGTGCCTAACATGCTAAAAAAACACTCAAAACACATATTTCTGGTAAGGTCGTTTAATTTCCTCATATAGGAGTCTTTGCATGCACTTTAACGTTTGGTACATAACAGTCCGAAAAAAAAAAAACCGGAAATTAACTTTTTTGATAATATTCTTTTATGATATGATTGCCCTGAATTTTCACAGAATTTTGGCATCTTGGTACCTATGAATATGAATAACAAAAAAAAAAATTCTTTTTTTTATATTTTTATTTTTTATTTTCTAAATAAAGAGTGTTATTGGTGGGTTTTAGCTTTTTGGTACTTAAGGAACTTAAAAAAACACTCATAATACACGTTTCTCGTAATGTCCTTTTGTATCCCAATATAGAGTGCTTTCCATCCATTTTCGCGTTTTTTGAAGGTAAGCTCAAAATCACTCAAAATATACCGTTTTGGTAATGTTATTCTATTTCTCCATATTCGTTGGTTTGGAACCGATTTAGCGTTTTTCTACGTAAAACACTGAAAAGACAATTTTTCAGTAATTTTGTGATGGATTCCCACATTTAGTGACTTCCATATTATTTATCGTTTTGGAGCCTAACATGCTGAAAAAAAAATATAAAAGACAGGTTTCTGGTAAGGTCGTTTAATTTCCCCATATATGTAGCTTTGGATGCACTTTAGGGTTTGGTACATAACAGTCCGAAAAAAAAGCTAAAATTAACTCTTTTTCATAATGTACTTTTTTCACATAATTTCCCTGAATTTTGACAGAATTTTAGCATCTTGAAGATGAATAAAAAAAAATCCTATTTTTTATTTATTTATTTATTTTTTCTCTATAAAGAGTGTTATTTGGGAGTTTTAGCTTTTTGGTACTTAAAGAACTTAAAAACACTCATAATAAACGTTTCTCGAAATGTCCCTTCGTGTCCCAAACATAAGATTTTTTGCATGTATTTAAGCGTTTTTATAGGTAACATGATCAAAAACACTCAAAATACATGCTTTTGGTAATGTTATTCTGTTACTGAATAAAGGGTGTTTTGCATGTGTTTTAGCGTTTTGGTATATAAGGAGCTCAAAAACACTTAGAAAAAACACTTGGTAAAAGTTGATTATATTCCCCATGTAATGTGATTACCCTGATTTTTAGTGCTTTATTGCCTATCATGCTAAAAAAGCAAACACTTAAAAGACACTTTTCTGGTAATGTCATTTTTTTTTCCCAAATAAAGCTACTTCCACATAAAATTTATGGTTTTGGTAACTAAGAATGTTAAAAACACTCAAAATACACGCATTTGGTAAGATTGTTCTGTTTCCCAATTAAGAGTGTTATTCAGGAGTTTCACCATTTTGGTATCTAAGAAACTTCTCCATATATACGAGTTTTTGCGTTTTTTGCCTTGTGCTTCTTGAGAATCTATAAAACACTCATTATACACGTTTCTCGTAATGTCCTTTTGTTAACCAATATAGAGAGCTTTCCATCCATTTTCGCGTTTTTTTTTTTTTTTTTTTTTTGTAAAAAGCTCAAAAATACACAAAATATACCTTTTTGGTAATCTTATTGTATTTTTTCATGTTGGCTGGTTTACATCCGTTTTAACATTTTTCTACTTAAAACACGGAAAAGACACGTTTTCAGTAATTTGTTTTGGATTACCAAATAGAATGAAATCCATATTGTTAATTGTTTTGGTGACTAACATGCTGAAAACACTAGAAACACAAGTTTCTCGTAAAGTCGTTTAATTTCCCCATATTGTTGGCTTTGCATGCACTTTTTGGTTTTGTGCATAAGTCAGAAAAAAAAAGCTAAAATTAACTTTTTTGATAATGATCTTTTTTCATATAATTTCCCTGAATTTTGCCAGAATTTTGTGATCTCGGTACCTATGAAGAAGAATAACAAAAAAAAAATCCTATTTATTTATTTACTTTTTTTTCTCTCTATATAGAGGTTTTAGCTTTTTGGTACTTATGGAACTTAAAAAGACTCATAATACACGTTTCTCCTAATGTCCTTTCGTTTCCCAGACATAGGGTTTTTTGCATATATTAAAGTGTTATTAGAGGTAACATGATCAAAAACTCTCAAAATACATGTTTTTGGTAATGTTAATCTGTTTCCCCATAAAGGGTGTTTTGCATGCGTTTTAGCGTTTTGGTATTATAAGGAGCTGAAAAACACTTAAAGGCAAGTTCTTGGTAAAAGATGCTTTTATTCCCATGTAATGTGATTGACCTCCTTTTTAGTGTTTTATTGCCTAACACAGTCAAAAACACTCAAAAGACACTTTTCTGGAAATGTCATTTTTTTTACAACATAAAGCTAGTTTTGCATGCAATTTGGGGTTTTGGTAACTGAGAATGTGAAAAACAGTCAAAATACACGCATATCATAAGGTTGTTCTGTATTCTCAATTAAGAGTGTTATTCCTCAGTTTCAGCATTTTGGTATCTAAGAAACTTATCCATATACACGAGTTTTTGCGTTTTTTGCCTTGTTGTTCTTGTGAAACTATAAAACACTCATTATACAATTTTCTCGTAATGTCCTTTTGTATCTCAATATGGAGTGCTTTCTATCCATTTTCGCGTTTTTTGTAGATGAGAAGCTGAAAAATACTGAAAATATATCTTTTTTGGTAATGTTATTTTATTTCTTCATATTCGTTGGTTTGCATCCGTTTTAGCGTTTTTCTACGTAAAACACTGAAAAGACACTTTTTCAGTAATTTTCTGATGGATTCCCATATTGAGTGACTTCCATATTATATATCGTTTTGGTGCCTAACATGCTGAAACACACTCAAAAGACAGGTTTCTCGTAAAGTTGTTTAATTTTCTCATACAGGTGGCTTTGCATGCACTTTTGAGTTTGGTGCATCACAGTCCGAAAAAAAGCTAAAATTAATTTTTTTTAATAATTTTCTTTTTTCACATTATTTTCCTGAATTTTGCCAGAATTCTGGCATCTTGGTACCTATGAAGATGAATAACAAAAAAAAAAAAATAAATTCCTATCTTTTTATTCATTTATTTATTTTTTTCTATAAAAAAGTGTTATTTATGGGTTTTAGCTAAATGGTACTTAAAGAACTTAAAAACAATTGTAATACATGTTTCTCGAAATGCCCTTTAATTTCCCAAACATAAGGTTCTTTGCATGTATTTAAGAGTTTTTATAGGTAACATGATCAAAAACACTCAAAATACATGTTTTTGGTAATATTATTCTCTTTCTCCATAAGGGATGTTTTGCATTCGTTTTAGCGTTTTGATACATAAGGAGCTCAAAAACACTTAAAGGCAAATTGATAGTAAAAGTTAGTTTTATTCCTATGTAATATGATTGCCCTGCATTTTAGTGCTTTATTGCCTATCATGCAAAAAAGAAAAAAAAAAAAAACACTTAAAAGACACTTTTCTGGTAATGTCACTTTTTTTCCCACATAAAGCTACTTTCACATAAAATTTGGGGTTTTGGTAACTAAGAATGTGAAAAACACTCAAAATACACGCATTTGGTAAGGTTCTTCTGTTTCTCAATTTAGAGTGTTATTCAGGAGTTTCAGCATTTTGGTATCTAAGAAACTTCTCCATATATATGAGTTTTTGCGTTTTTTGCCTTGTGATTCTTGAGAATCTATAAAACACTCATTATACACGTTTCTCGTAATGTCCTTTTGTTAACCAATAGAGAGAGCTTTGCATCCATTTTCGTGTTTTTTGTAAGTAAAAAGTAAAAAAACACTCAAATTATACCTTTTTGGTAATCTTATTCTGTTTCTTCATATTGGTTGGTTTGCATCCGTTTTAGCGTTTTTCTACGTAAAACACGAAAAAGACACGTTTAAAGTAATTTTGTTTTGGATTCCCACATAGAATGACTTTAATATTATTTATTGTTTTGGTGACTAACATGCTGAAAAACACTAAAAACACAGGTTTCTCATAAAGTCGTTTAATTTCCCCATATAGTTGCCTTTGCATTCACTTCATGGTTTGGTACATAACAGTCCGAAAAAAAAAGCTAAAATTAACTTTGTTCGATAATGTTCTTTTTACACATAATTTCCCTGAATTTTTCTAGAATTTTGGCATCTCAGTACCTATGAAGAAGAATAAAAAAAAAAAAAAAACTATGGAACTTAAAAACACACATAATACACGGTTCTCATAATGTCCTTTCGTTTCCCAGACATAGGGTTCTTTGCATGTATTTAAGCGTTTTTAGAGGTAATATGATCAAAAACACTCAAAATAAATGTTTTTGGAAATGTTAATCTGTTTCTCCATAAAGGGTGATTTGCATGTGTTTTAGCGTTTTGGTATATAAGGAGTTAAAAAAAAAACACTTAAAAGTTGGTTATATTCCCATGTAATGTGAATCCCCTCCTTTTTAGTGCTTTATTGCCTAAATCTCTCAAAACCTTCAAAAGATACATTTCTGGTAATGTCATTTTTTTTCCCATATAAAGGTAGTTTTGCATGCAATTTGGGGTTCTAGTAACTAAGAATGTGAAAAACACTCAAAATACACGCATTTAGTAATGTTATTCTTTTTCTTAATTAAGAGTGTTATTCAGGAGTTTCAGCATTTTGGTATCTAGGAAACTTCTCCATATACACTAGTTTTTGCGTTTTTTGCTTCATGGTTCTTGTGAGACTATAAAATGCTCATTATACACGTTTCTCGTAATGTCTTTTTATTTCCCAATATAGAGTGCTTTGCATGAATTTTCACGTTTTTTTTTTTTGTTGGTCACAAGCACAAAAATACTTAAAATATACCTTTTTGGTAATGTTATTCTATTTCTTCATATTGGTCTGTTTGCATCCACATTAGCGTTTTTTACGTAAAACACTGAAAAGACACGTTTTCAGGAATTTTGTTTTGGATTCCCATATAGAGTGACTTCCATATTATTTATCGTTTTGGTGCCTAACATGCTGAAAAACACTCAAAAACAGTTTGTAAAGTCGTTTAATTTCCCCATATAGATGGCTTTGCATGCACTTTAGGGTTTGGTACATAACAGTCCGGAAAAAAAAAGCTAAAATTAACTTTTTCGATAATATTCTTTTATCCACATAATTTCCCTGAATTTTAACAGAATTTTGGCATCTCGGTACCTCTGAAGATGAATAACAAAAAAAAAAAATTATTATTTTCTTTTATTTCATTTATTTATTTTTATTTATTTATTTTTTTTGTTTCTTCATAAAGAGTGTTATTTGTGGGTTTTAGCTTTTTGGTATTTAAGTAACTTAAGAACACGTTTCTCGTAATGTCCTTTCGTTTCCCAAACATAGGATTCTTTGCATGTATTTAAGCGTTTTTATAGGTAACATGATCAAAAACACTCAAAATACATGTATTTTGTAATGTTATTGTGTTTCTCCATAAAGGATTTTTTGCATTCGTTTTAGCGTTTTGGTATGTAAGGAGCTCAAAAATATTTAACGGCAAGTTCTTGGTAAAAGTTTTTTTTATTCACATGTAATGTGATTGCCCTTCTCTTAAGTACTTTATTGTCTAACACGCTCATAAAACACTCAAAAAACATTTTCTGGCAATATAATTTTTTCCCCAAATAAACCTAGTTTTGCATGCAATTTCGTGTTTTGGTAACTAAAAATGTGAAAAACACTCAAAATACACGCATTTGTTAAGGTTTTTCTGTATCTCAATCAAGAGTGTTATTCAAGAGTTTCAGCATTTTGGTATCTAAGAAACTTTTGCCTTGTAGTTGTTCTGACACTATAAAACACTCATTATAAAGGTTTCTCGTAATGTCATTTTGTTTCCTAATATAGAGTGCTTTGCATCCATTTTCGCGTTTTTTGTAGGTAACAGGCTCAAAAACTCTCAAAATATACCTTTTTTTTCAATGTTATTCTATTTCTTCATATTGGTTTGTTTGCATCCGTTTTAGCGTGTTTCTACGTAAAACACTGAAAAAACAAGTGTTAAGTGATTTTGTTTTGGTTTTTGATTTGGTACATAACAGTCCGAAAAAAAAAGCTTAAATTAACTTTTTTGATAATATTCTTTTATCATATAATTGCCCTGAATTTTCCAGAATTTTGGCATCTCGGTACCTATGAAGATAAATAAAAAAATTTATTTTTTTTTTATTTTATTTTTTTTATTTATTTATTTCTCAATAAAGGGTGTTATTTGGGGGATTTACCTTTTAGGTACTTAAGGAACATAAAAAACACTCATAATACACGTTTCTCGTAATGTCCTTTCGTTTCCCAAACATAAGGTTCTTTGCATGTATTTAAGCTTTTTTATATAGATAACATGATCATAAACACTCAAAATACAAGGTTTTGGTAATGTTATTCTGTTTCTCCATAAAGTGTGTTTTGCATGCGTTTTAGCAGTTTTGTATATAAGGAGCTCAAAAACACTTAAACGCAAGTTCTTGGTAAAAAATGGTTTTATTCCAAAGTAATGTGATTGTCCTGCTATTGAGTGATTTATTACCTATCACATTGAAAAACATTCAAAAGATACTTTTCTGGTAAATTCATTTTTTTTTTCCCCACAAAGCAATTTTTGCATGTAATTTGGGGTTTTTGGTAACTAAGAATGTGAGTTTCATGAGTTTCAGCATTTTGGTATCTAAGAAATCTCTTCATATACACGAGTTTTTGCGTTGCTTGCTTTGTGGTTCTTGTGAACTATAAAACACTCATTATACAGTTTTCTTGCAATGTCCTTTTGTTTCCCAATATAGAGTGCTTTGCATCAATTTTCGCGTTTTTTGTAGGTAACAAGCTCAAAAACACTCAAAATACACCTTTTTAGTAACGTTTTTCTATTTCTTAATATTGGTTGGTTTGCATCCGTTTTAACGTTTTTTTACGTAAAACACTGAGAAGACACGTTTTCAGCAACATTTTTTTGGATTCCCATATAGAGTGAGTTCCTTATTATTTATCGTTTTGGTGCCTAACATGCTAAATAAAAACTCAAAACACATATTTCTGGTAATGTCGTTTAATTTCCTCATGCACTTTAAGGTTTGGTACATAACAATCCAAAAAAAAAAAGCTGAAATTAACTTTTTTGATAATATTCTTTTATCATATGATTGCCCTGAATTTTCTCAGAATTTTGGCATCTCGATACCTATGAATATGAATAACAAAAAAAAAAAAAAAAAAATAAAAAATTCCTATTTTTTTTTTCCTAAATAAAGAGGGTTATTTGTGTGTTTTAGCTTTTTGGTTTTTAAGGAACTTAAAAAACACTCATAATACACGTTTCTCGTAATGTCCTTTTGTTTCCTAAACATAATTTTCTTTGCATGTATTTAAGCGTTTTTATAGATAACATGATCAAAAACACTCAAAATACATGTTTTTGGTAATGTTATTCTGTTTCTACATAAAGTTTGTTTTGTATGCGTTTTAGCGGTTTGGTATTAAGCTCAAAAACACTTAAAGGCAAGTTTTTGGTATAAATTGGTGTTATTCCAATGTAATATGATTGCCCTGCTTTTTAGTGCTTTATTGCCTATCACGCTCAAAAACACTTAAAAGATACTTTTCTGGTAATGTCATTTTTTCCTCACATAAAGGTGGTTTCGCATGCAATTTAGTAAGGTTGTTCTGTTTCTCAATTAAAAGTGTTATTCATGAGTTTCAGGATTTTGGTATCTAGGAACATTCTCCATATACACGAGTTTTGGTGTTTTTTGCCTTTTGGTTCTTTTGAACTATAAAAAAAAACTCATTATACACTTTTCTTGCAAAGTCCTTTTGTTTTCTAATATAGAGTGCTTTGCATCAATTTTCGCGTTTTTTGTAGGTAACAAGCTCAAAAATACTCAAAATATACCTTTTTGGTAATGATTTTCTATTTCTTGATATTAGTAGGTTAGCGTTTTTCTACGTAAAACAAAGAAAAAACACGTTTTCAGCAATTTTGTTTTGGATTCTCATATAGAGTGAGTTCCTTATTATTAATCGTTTTGGTGCCTAACATGCTGAAAAACACTCAAAAAACAGATTTCTGGTAAGGTCGTTTAATATCCGCATATAGGAGCCTTTGGATGCAATTTAGGGTTTGGTACATAACAGTCCGAAAAAAGATAAAATTTACTTTTTTGATAATTTTTGTTTTATCATATAATAGCCCTGAATTTTCCCAGAATTTTGGGATCTCGGTATCTATGAAGATTAATAAAAAAAAAAAAAAATCCTATTTTTTTATTTTCTTACTTTTTGTTTCTAAATAAAGAGTGTTATTTGTGGGTTTTAGCTTTTTCGTACTTAAGGAACTTAAAAACACGTTTCTCGGAATGTCTTTTCGTTTCGCAAACATAAGGTTTTTTGCATGTATTTAAGCGTTTTTTTATAGATAACATGATCAAAAACTCCTAAAATATATGTTTTTGGTAATTTTATTCTGTTTCTCCATAAAAGGTGTTTTGCATGCGTTTTACCGTTTTGGTATGTAATGAGTTCGAAAACACTTAAAGGCAAATTCTTAGTAAAAGTTGTTTTTATTCCCATGTAATGTGATTGTCCTGCTTTTTAGTGCTTTATTGCCTAACAAGCTCAAAAACACTCAAAAGACACTTTTCTGGTAATGTCATTTTTTTTTCCCACATAAAGCTAGTTTTGCATGGAATTTGGGGTTTTGGTACCTAATAATGTGAAAAAAAAACTCAAAACACAGGCATTTAGTAAGGTTGTTCTATTTCTTAATTAAAAGTGTTATTCATGAGTTTCAGCATTTTGGTATGTAAGAAACATTTCTAATACACACATTTGGTAAGGTATTTCTGTTTCAAAATTAAAAGTGTTGTTCATGAGTTTCATCTTTTTGGTATGTAAGAAACTTCTTTATGTACACGAGTTTTTGAGTATTTTACTTTGTAGTTCTTGTCAAACTATAAAACACTCATACACGTTTCTCGTAATGTCCTCTTCTTTGCCAATATAAAGTGCTTTCTATCCATTTTTGCATTTTTTGTAGGTAACAAGCTCAAAAACACATCAAAATATATCTTTTTGGTAATGTTATTCTATTTCTTCATATTGGTTGGTTTGCATCCGTTTTAGCGTTTTTCTACGTATATCACTGAAAAAACACGTTTTAAGTAATATTGTTGAAATTGCTGAAAAAAACACTCAAAAGATATGTTTCTGGTAAAGTCGTGTGATTTCCTCATATAGGTGGATCTGCATGCACTTCAGAGTTTGTACATAACTGAGTTTGTACATAAAATTTTTCTCTCTATAAAGAGTTATTTGTGGGTTTTAGCTTTTTGTTACTTCAGGAACTTAAAAACACTCATAATACATGATTTTTTGTAATTAATAATTACGTTTTAGCGTTTTGGTATGTAAAAAGCTAAAAAACACGTAAAGGCAGGTTCTTGGTAAAATTTGGTGTTATTCCCATATAATGTGATTGCTCTCCTTTTTAGTGCTTTAGTGCCTATCACGCTCAAAAACACTCAAAAGACACTTTACTGTTAATGTCATTTTTTTTCCCACATAAAGCTAGTTTCGCATGCAATTTTTTTTTTTTTGGTAACTAAGAATGTGAAAAGCACTTAAAATACATGCATTTGTTATGGTTGTTCTGTATTCTTAATTAAGAGTGTTATATCTGAGTTTCAGCATTTTGGTATCTAAGAAACTTCTCCATATACACCGAGTTTTTTGCGATTTTTGCCTTGTGGCTGTTGTGAAACTATAAAACACTCGTAATGTCCTTTTGTATCCCAATATAGAGTGCTTTCCATCCATTTTCGCGTCTTTTGAAGGTAAGCTCAAAAGCACTCAAAATATACCTTTTTGGTAATGTTATTCTATTTCTCCATATTCGTTGGTTTGCATTCAATTTAGCGTTTTTCTACGTAAAACACTGAAAAGACACTTTTTCAGTAATTTTGTGATGGATTCCCACATTGATTGACTTCCATATTATTTATCGTTTTGGTGCCCAACATGCTGAAACAAAAAACAAACACAAAAAACAGGTTTCTGGTAAGGACGTTTAATTTCCCCATATAGGTGGCTTTGCATGCACTTTAGGGTTTGGTACATAACAGTCCGAAGAAAAAGCTAAAATTAACTTTTTTCATAATGTTCTTTTTCACATAATTTCCCTGAATTTTTCCAGAAATTTGGCATCTTGGTACCTATGAAGATGACTAACAAAAAAATAAATATATTCCTATCTTTTTATTTATTTTATTTTTTCTATAAACAGTGTTATTTATTGGTTTTAGCTAAATGTGACTTAAAGAACTTAAAAACAGTCGTAATACATGTTTCTCGAAATGTCCTTTAATTTCCCAAACATAACGTTCTTTGCATGTATTTAAGAGTTTTTATTGGTAACATGATCAAAAACACTCAAAATACATGTTTTTGGTAATGTTATTCTGTTTCTCCATAAAGGGTGTTTTGCATTCGTTTTAGCAATTTGGTAAATAAGGAGCTCAAAAACACTTAAAGGGAAGTTCTTATTAAAAGTTAGTTTTATTACTATGTAATGTGATTGTCCTGACTTTTAGTGGTTTATTGCCTATCACGCTAAAAAAAAACAGACACTTTTTTGGTAATGTCATTTTTTTTTCCCACATAAAGATACTTTTACATAAAATTTGGGGTTTTGGTAACTAAAAATGTTAAAAACATTCAAAATACACGCATTTGGTAAGATTGTTCTGTTTCTCAATTCAGAGTGTTATTCAGGAGTTTCAGCATTTTGGTATCTAAGAAACTTGTCCATATAATATATGAGTTTTTGCGTTTTTTGCCTTGTGATTCTTGAGAATAAAAAAAATACATGTTTTTGTTAATGTTAATCTGTTTCTCCATAAAGGGTGTTTTGCATGTGTTTTAGCGTTTTGGTATATAAGGAGTTAAAAAAACACTTAAAGACAAATTCTTGGTAATAGTTGGTTTTATTTCCATGTAATATGATTGCCCTCCTTTTTAGTGCTTTATTGCCTAACTCTCAAAAACCCTCAAAAGGCACTTTTCTGGTAATGTCATTTTTTTCCCACATAAAGCTAGTTTTGCATGCAATTTGGGATTCTAGTAACAAAGAATGTGAAAAACACTCAAAATGCACGCATTTAGTAATGTTATTCTGTTTATTAATTAAGAGTTTTATTCAGGAGTTTCAGCATTTTGGTATCTAAGAAACTTCTCCATATACACAAGTTTTTGCGTTTTTTTGGTTCGTGGTTCTTGTGAAACTATAAAATGCTCTTGATACACGTTTCTCGTATTGTCTTTTTGTTCCCCAATATAGAGTGCTTTGCATCCATTTTTGCGTTTTTTTTTTTGTTGGTTACAAGGTCAAAAACACTTAAAATATACCTTTTTGGTAATGTTATTCTCTTTCTTCATATTGGTCTGTTTGCATCCGTTTTAGCATTTTTTACGTAAAACACTGAAAAGACACGTTTTCAATAATTTTGTTTTGGATTCCAATATAGAGTGACTTTAATAATTTTTTATCGTTTTGGTGCCTAACATGCTGAAAAACACTCAAAAGAAAGTTTTCTTGTAAAGTCATTTAATTTCCCCATATAGATGGCTTTGCATGCACTTTAGGGTTTGGTACATAACTGTCCGAAAAAAAAAAGCTAAAATTAACTTTTTCGATAATATTCTTTTATCTACATAATTTCCCTGAATTTTAACAGAATTTTGGCATCTCAGTACCTATAAAGATGAATAACAAAAACAAAATATTATTTTCATTTATTTCATTTATTTATTTATTTATTTATTTATTATTTTTTTTTGTTTCTTTATAAAGAGTGTTATTTGTGGGTTTTAGCTTTTTTGGTATTTAAGTAACTTAAAAACACTTATAATACACATTTCTCGTAATGTCCTTTCGTTTCCCAAATATAGGATTCTTTGCATGTATTTAAGCGTTTTTATTGGTAACATAATCAAAAACACTGAAAATACATGTTTTTTGTAATGTTATTGTGTTTCTCCATAAAGGATTTTTTGCATTCGTTTTAGCGTTTAGGTATGTAAGGAGCTCAAAAATATTTAACGGCAAGTTCTTGGTAAAAGTCTGTTTTATTCACATGTAATGTGATCGCCCTTCATTTAAGTACTTTATTGCCTAACACGCTCATAAACACTCAAAAGACATTTTCTGGCAATATAATTTTTTCCCCACATAAACCTAGTTTCGCATGCAATTTCGTGTTTTGGTAACTAAAAATGTGAAAAACACTCAAAATACACGCATTTGTTAAGGTTGTTATGTATCTTAATCAAGAGTGTTATTCATGAGTTTCAGCATTTTGGTATCTAAGAAACTTTTGCCTAGTGGTTGTGAAACTATAAAACACTCATTATACAGGTTTCTCGTAATGTCCTTTTGTTTCCCAATATAGTGTGGTTTGCATCCATTTTCGCGTTTTTTGTATGTAACAGGCTCAAAAACACTCAAAATATACATTTTTGGCAATGTTATTCTATTTCTTCATATTGGTTTGTTTGCATCCGTTTTAGCGTGTTTCTACGTAAAACACTGAAAAGACAAGTCTTAAGTGATTTTGTTTTGGATTCCCATATAGAGTGACTTCCATATTATTTATTGTTTTGGTGCCTAACATGCTGAAAAACACTCAAAAGACAGGTTTCCGGTAAAGTCGTTTAATTTCCCTATAGAGGTGGCTTTGCATGCAATTTAGGTTTTCATACATAACTGTCCGGAAAAAAAGCTAAAATTAACTTTTTTCATAATGTTCTTTTTTCCACATAATTTCTCTGAATTTTGCCAGAATTTTGGCATCTCGGTACCTAGAAAGAAGAATAAAAAAAAATTACATTTTTTTTTTTTTGTTTCTCAATAAAGAGTGTTATTTGTGGGTTTTAGCTTTTTGGTGCTTAAGGAATTTAATAACATTCATAATACACGTTTCTCGTTTCCCAAAAATAGGGTTCTTTGCATGTATTTAAGAGTTTTTATAGGTAACATGATAAAAAACACTCAAAATACGTGTTTTTGTTAATGTTATTCTGTTCCTTCATAAAGGGTTTTTTGCATGCGTTTTAGCGTTTTGGTATGTTAGGAGCTGAAAAACACTTAAAGGCAAGTTCTTGGTAAAAGTTGGTTTAATTCCCATGTAATGTGATTGCCCTGCTTTTTAGTGCTTTATTGCCTAACACGCTCAAAAACACTCAAAAGACACTTTTCTGGAAATGTCTTTTTTTTTTCTTTCCACATAAAGCTAGTTTCGTATGCAATTTGGGTTTTAGTAACCAAAAATGTGAAAACACTCAAAATAAACGCATTTTTTAAGGTTGTTCTGTTTCTCAATTAAGAGTGTTATTCATGAGTTTCAGCGTTTTGGTATCTAAGAATCTCAAAAACACTTATAATGCACGTTTCTCGTAATGTCCCTTTTTTTTTCCTCATTTAGGGTGCTTTGCATGCATTTTGGCATTTTATTTTTCACAGAAGAGCTGAAAATACTGCAAATACACTCATTTGGTAATAAGAACATAAGAACATAAGAAATAAATAAATATGCAAGAAGGCATCAGGCCTACACGTGGCAGTACTTGTATGAAATATGCCTACGTATTTCCACCTATCATCCCCATCTATAAATGTGTAATTTTCTCTTACAGTGCCAAATGCCTCAGCACTAACAGCTTGATTACTAAGTCCGTTCCAATCATCTACTACTGTATTTGAAAACCAATTCCTTCCTGTTTCCTTTTTGAACATCAAGTTTTCAGGCTCAAGCCAGAAAACTTGATGTTCTATTTTTCTTGTTCTATCATGGTTACAGATTCTAAGAATTTTCCTTATGTTCCCCTTGTTATAACCCATATACCACTTAAAAACTTCTCTCAGGTCCACTCTTAACCTACGTCTCTCTAAGGAATGTAAATTTAATAGCTTGAATCTCGCTTCGTAAGGAATACTCCTCATCCCCTGTATCCTTTTAGTCATTCTCCTTTGAAGTGATTCTAATAGACCTTTATCCTTCCTGTGATGTGGTGACCAGAATAGGACAGCGTAGTCTAGATGAAGTCTGACCAGCGCTAAATGTAACTTTAATATTACTTCGGTAGTTTTACTTTTAGCACTCCTGAAAATGAATCATAATACACTATTTGCTTTGTTTCTGGCCTCTTTGCATTGCTTTCTTAGACGGAGTTCAGAGCTAACTTTAAATCTCAAATCTTTTTCTAACCCTGAACCTAACAGAACTTGGTTGTTCATTGTGTAACTACTGTGTGGGTTTCTTCTACTTACGCTAAGTGCTTTGCATTTGTTGATATTAAAATGCATTTTCTATCTGTGTGTCCATTCGTTCATCCTATCCAAATCTGCCTGCAAGGCGATTTGAACTAATTAATTTACATACTCTCGTGTCATCCACAAATTTACTAACAACACTACTAATTCCACTATTCAAGTCATTGACATATATTACAAACAACATCGGCCCTAATACTAATAATCCCTTTGTTACCCCACTAATTACTTGACCCCACTCGGATTTAGAGCCGTTTATTACAACACTCTATCGCCTGACGTTTGGCCATGACCTTATCCAGATTACTTATAAACTTTTTCCAATTTTTAAATACTGTGGAATATATTTCATATAGTCCTGGTGACTTGAACTTTTCAGCTTATCTATCTCCTGTTCCACTATCTCTTTAGTTATGGTAATATCTGTCAGCTTCTCATTTTCTTCTACTCTAAATATCTTGTCACTATTCGGCAAATCCTGCATGTTTTCCTGGGTAAAGACAGTTAAAAAATACTCGTTTACAATTTTACTAATCTCCTCCCATTCTGCTGTCTTTAAGGAACTATTGTTTCTCTATTTTTCGTCTTATATACCTGATAAAATCCCTTGGGGTCCATCTTCGCTTGGCTGGCTACCTTTAATTCATAACTATTTTAAGCTTTCCTTGTTAAACTCCTGACTTTTCTAATTCATTATATTATGGCCTTAAAACCACTTCCCCTGTCTTTAATATCATATATACTTCTCTTTCGCCCTATGTAATGTTTTAACCTCAGTCATCCATTTAGGATCATTGGAGAAACAGAATTACATTACCAAATACATGTATTTTGAGTGTTTTTGATCATGTTATCTATAAAAACGCTTAAATACATGCAAAGAACCTTATGTTTGGGAAACGAAAGAACATTACGAGAAACGTTTATTATGAGTGAGTTTTAAGTTCCTTCAGTACCAAAAAGCTAAAACCCACAAATAACACTCTTTAGAAAAAATAAATAAATAATAAATAAAAAAAATAAGAAAATGGGATTTTTAAAATTTTTTTTATTCATCTTAATAGGTACCGAGATGCCAAAATTCTACCAAAATTCAGGGAATTTATGTGGAAAAAGAACATTACGAAGAAAGTTGAGTGTTTTTCACATACTTAGTTACGAAAATGCCAAATTACATGCGAAACTACCTTCATGTGGGAAAAAAAAATGATATTTCCAAAAAAGAGTCTTTTTAGTGTTTTTGAGCGTGATATGCACCAAAGTACAAAAACGCAGAACATTCACATTATATGGGAATAAAACCAATTTTTACTAAGAACTTGCCTTTAAGTGTTTTTTAAATCCTTACATGCCAAATCGCTAAAACGTATGCAAAACACCCTTTATGGAGAAACAGAATAACATTACCAAAAACATGTATTTTGAGTGTTTTTGATCATGTAACCTATAAAAACGCTTAAATACATGTAAAGAACCTTATGTATGTATAACAAAAGGACATTACGAAAATCGTGTATCATGAGTGTTTTTAAGTTACTTAAGTACCAAAAAGCTAAAACCCACAAATAACACTCTTTATAGAGAGAAAAAAAAATTATGTTATTCATCTTCATAGGTACCGAGTTGGTAAAATTCTGGCAAAATTAATGTAAATTTTGTAAAAAAAAAAAAAAAAACATTATATAAAAAATTTTTTTTAGCTTTTTTCCGGAGTTATGTACAAACCCTGAAGTGTATGCAAATCCACCTATATGAGGAAATTACACGACTTTACCAGAAACCTGTCTTTTGATCGTTTTTCAGCAATGTCAACAACATTACTGAAAATGTGTCTTTTCAGTGATTTACGTAGAAAAACGCTAAAACGGATGTAAACTAACCAATATGAAGAAATAGAATAACATTACCAAAAAGATATATTTTTATGTGTTTTTTGAGCTTGTTACCTACAAAAAATGCAAAAAATGGATGGAGAGCACTTCATATTGGCGAAGAAAAGGACATTACGAGAAACGTGTATGAGTGTTTTATAGTTTGACAAGAACCAAAAGGTAAAAAGCTCAAAAACTCGTGTACATAAAGAAGTTTCTTACATACCAAAAAGCTGAAACTCATGAATAACACTTTTAATTTTGAAACAGAAATACCTTACCAAATGTGTGTATAAGAAAAGTTTCTTACATACCAAAATGCTGGAACTCATGAATAACACTTTTAATTAAGAAATAGCTCAACCTTATTAAATGCCTGTTTTGAGTTTTTTTTTCACATTCTTAGTTACCAAAACCCTAAATTCCATGCAAAACTAGCTTTATGTGGGAAAAAAAATGATATTACCAGAAAAGTGTCTTTTGAGTGTTTTTGAGCGTGTTAGGCAATAAAGCACTAAAAAGCAGGGTAATCACATTACATGGGAATAAAAACAACTTTTACCAAGAACTTGCCTTTAAGTGTTTTTGAGCTCATTACATACGAAAACGCTAAAACGCATGCAAAACACCTTTTATGGAGAAACAGAATAAAATTACCAAAAACATATATTTTGAGGGTTTTCATCATGTTATCTATAAAAACGCTTAAATACATACAAAGAACCTTATGTTTGCGAAACGAAAGGACATTACGAGAAATGTGTATTATAAGTGTTTTTAAGTTCCTTAAGTACCAAAAAGTTAAAACCCACAAATAACACTTTATTTAGAAACAAAGTAAGAAAATAAAAAAATAGGATTTTTTTTTTGTTATTCATCTTCATAGGTACCGAGATGCCAAAATTCTGGGAAAATTCAGGGCTATTATATGATAAAAGAAAATTATTAAAAAAGTTAATTTTACCTTTTTTTTCGGACTGTTATATACCAAACCATAAAGTGCATCCAAAGACTCCTACATGAGGAAATTAAACGACCTTACCATAAATCTGTTTTTTGAGTGTTTTTCAGCATATTAGGCACTAAAATGATAAATAATAAGGAACTCACTCTATATGAGAATCCAAAACAAAATTGCTCAAAACGTGTCTTTTCAGTGTTTTACGTAGAAAAACGGTAAAACGGATTGAAACCCACCAGTATCAAGAAATAGAAAAACATTACCAAAAAGGTATATTTTGAGTGTTTTTGAGCTTGTTACCTACAAAAAACGGGAAAATTGATGCAAAGCACTCTAACTTAGAAAGCAAAAGGACTTTGCAAGAAAAGTGTATAATGAGTTTTTTATTGTTCAAACAAACCAAAATGCAAAAAACAGAAAAACTCGTGGATATGGAGTAGGTTCCTAGATACCAAAATGCTAAAAACTCATAAATAACACTCTTTATTGAGAAACAGAACAACCTTACTAAATGCGTGTACTTTGAGTGCTTTTCACATTCTTAGTTACCAAAAATGCCAAATTGCATGCAAAATCATCTTTATGTGAGAAAAAAATGACATTACCAGAAAAGTGTCTTTTAAGTGTTTTTGAGAGTGAGAGGCAATAAAGCACTAAAAAGCAGGGCAATCATATTACATTGGAATAACACCAATTTATACCAAAAACTTGCCTTTAAGTGTTTTTGAGCTCCTTATATAACAAACCGCTAAAACGCATGCAAAACAAACTTTATGGAGAAACAGAATAACATTACCAAAAACATGTATTTTGAGTGTTTTTGATCATGTTAACTATAAAAATGCTTAAATACATGCAAAGAACATTATGTTTGAGAAACAAAAGGACATTACGAGAAACGTGTATTATGAGTGTTTTTTTAAGTTCCTTAAGTACCAAAAAGCTAAAACCCACAAATAACACTCTTTATTTAGAAAATAAAAAAAAATAAAAATAAAAGGAATTTTTTTTTTCCTTATTCATCTTCATATTACCGAGATGACAAAGTATTGGGAAAATTCAGGGCAATCATATGATAATAGAATATTAACAAAAAAGTTAATTTCAGCTTTTTTTTTCGGACTGTTATGTACCAAACCCTAAAGTGCATTTAAAGCCTCCTATATGAGGAAATTAAACGACCTTATCAGAAATCTGTGTTTTGAGTGTTTTTTTTTTAGCATTTTAGGCACCAAAACGATAAATAATGAGGAACTCACTGTATATAGGAATTCAAAACAAAGTGACTGAAAACGTGTCTTCTCAGTGTTTTACTTAGAAAAACGCTAAAACGGATGCAAAGCAACCAATATCAAGAAATAGAAAAACGTTACTAAAAAGTTATATTTTGAGTGTTTTTGAGCTTGTTACCTATAAAAAACTCGAAAATTGATGCAAAGCACTCTATATTGGGAAACAAAAGGACATTGCAAGAAAAGTGTATAATGAGTGTTTTATAGTTCAAAAGAACCACAAGGCAAAAAACGCAAAATCTCGTGTATATGGAGATGTTTCCTAGATACAAAAATGCTAAACTTATGTATAACACTCCTAATTCAGAAACAGAACAACCTTAAGAAATGCGTGTATTTTGAGTGCTTCTTAGTTACCAAAACCCCAAATTCAATGCGAAAATAGATTTGTGGGGAAAAAAAAATGACTTTACCAGAAAAGTGTCCTTTGAGTATTTTGACCGTGATAGGCAATAAAGCACTAAAAAGGAGGGCAATCACATTACATTTGAGGAAAACAAATTTTTATCAAGAACTTGCCTTTAAATGTTTTTGAGCTCCTTATATACCAAAACACTAAAAGGCATGCAAAACACCCTTTTATGGTGAAAAAGAATAATATTACCAAAAACATGTATTTTGAGTGTTTTTAATCATGTTACCAATGAAAACGCTTAAATACATGCAAAGAACACTATTTTTGGGAAACGAAAGGAGATTACGAGGAATGTGTATTATGAGTGTTTTTAAGTTTCTTAATTACCAAAAAGCTAAAATCCACAAATAACACTTTATTGAGAAACAATAAATAAATAAAAAATGATTTTTTTTTTCTCTCTTATTCATCTTCACAGGTACCAAGATGCAAAAACATTATAAAAAGAACATTATAAAAAAAGTTAAATTTTGCTTTTTTTTCGGACTGTTATGTACCAAACCCCTAGAGTGCATGCAAAGCCACCTATATGGGGAAATTAAACGTCTTTGCCAGAAAACAGTCTTATGAGTGTTTTTCAGCATCTTAGGAACCAACACGATAAATAACATGGAAGTCAATCTATATGGGAATCCGAAACAAAATTACTGAAAACGTGTCTTTTCGGTATTTTACGTAGAAAACGCTAAAATGAATGCAAACCAACCAAAATGAAGAAATAGAATAATATTACCAAAAAGGTATATTTTGAGTGTTTTTGAAATTGTTACCTACAAAAAACGCAAAAATAGATGGAAAGCACTCTATATAGGGAAGCAAAAGGCACCAAAAAGCATGTTAGGTACCAAAACGATAAATAGTATGAAAGTCACTCTATATGGAAATCCAAAACAAACTTACTGGAAACATGTCTTTTAAAAAATTTACGTAAAAATCGCTAAACCGCATGCAAACTAACCAATATGAAGAAATAGAATAACATTACCAAAAAACTATATTTTGCGTGTTCTTGAGCTTGTTATATAAAAAAAAAACGCGAAAATGGATGCAAAGCACTCTATATAAGGAAAAGAAAGGACATAACGAGAAACGTGTATAATGAGTGTTTTATAGTCTCACTAGAATCACAAGGCAAAAAACGCAAAAACTCGACTGTATGGAGAAGTTTCTAGGATACAAAAATAATGAAACTCATGAATAACACTCTTAATCAAGAAACAGAACAACGTTACTAAATGCGTGAATTTTGAGTGTTTTTTTTACATTGTTAGTTATCAAAACCACAAATTCCATGCGAAACTAGCTTTATGTGGGAAAAAAATGACATACCAGAAAAGTGTCTTTGAATGTTTTTGAGCGTGTTAGGCAATAAAGCACTAAAAAGCAGGGCAATCATAATACATGGGAATAAAACCAACTTTTACGAAGAACTTGCCTTTTAGTGTTTTTGACACGCATTTAGTAAGGTTGCTCTGTTTCTCAATTAAGAGTGTTATTTATGAGTTTCAGCATATACACGAGTTTTTGCGTTTTTTGCCTTGTGGTTTTTTTGAACTATAAAACATTCATTATACACTTTTCTCGCAATGTCCCTTTTTTTCCCAATATAGAGTGCTTTGTATCAATTTTTTGAGCATTTTTTTTGTAGGTAACAAGCTCAAAAACCCTCAAAATATACATTTTTGGCAATGTTTTTCTGTTTCTTGATATTGGTTGGTTTGCATCAATTTTAGCGTTTTTCTACGTAAAACACTGAAAAGACACATTTTCAGTAGTTTTCATTTCGATTCCCACATAGAGTGAGTTCCTTATTATTTATCGTTTTGGTGCCTAATATGCAGAAAAACACTCAAAAGACAGATTTCTGGTAAGGTCTTTAATTTCCTCATATGGGTTACTGCATGTCTTTTCAGTGATTTTGAGCGTGTAAAGCAAAAAAGCACTAAAAGTCACGGCAATCTCATTACATGGGAATGAAACCAAATTTTACCAAGAACTTGCCTTTAAGTGTTTTTGAGTTCCTTACGTAAAAAAACGCTAAAACGCATGGAAAATACATTTTATGGAGAAACAGAATTACATTACCAAATACATGTATTTTGAGTGTTTATGATCATGTTATCTATAAAAACGCTTAAATACATGCAAAGAACCTTATGTTTGGGAAACGAAGGAACATCACGAGAAACGTGTATTATGGGTGATTTTTAATTTCCTTCAGTACCAAAAAGCTAAAACCCACAAATAACACTATTTACAAAAAAAAAGTATAATGAATAAAAAAATAATAAAATGGGATTTTTTTTTTGTTTTTCATCTTCATAGGTACCGAGATGCCAAAATTCTGCCAAAATTCAGGGAAATTATGTGGAAAAAAGAACATTATCATATAAGTTAATTATAGCTTTTTTTTCGGATTTTTATGTACCAAACCCTAGACAGCATCCAAAGCCACCTATATAGGGAAGCTAAACGACTTTACCAGAAACCTGTCTTTTCATTGTTTTTCAGCATGTTAGGCCCCAAAACAATAAATCATTTGGAAGTCAGTCAATATATGAATCCCCAAAAAAATTACTGAAAACGTGTCTTTTCAGTGTTTTACGTAGAAAAACGCTAAAGCAGATACAAACCATCCTATATGAAGAATAGAATAACATTACCAAAAAGATATATTTTGAGTGTTTTTGAGCTTGTTACCTACAAAAAATGCAAAAATGGATGTAAAGCACTCTATATTAGGAAACAAAAGGACATTACGAGAAACGTGTATAATGAGTGTTTTATAGTTTTAAAAGAACCACAAGGCAATAAACGCAAAAACTCGTGTATATAGGGAAATTTCTTACATACCAAAATGAATCAATGCATGAATAACACTTTTAATAGATAAACAGAACTACCTTACCAAATTGTGTATTCTCAGTGTTTTTCCCATCGTTAGTTACGAAAATGCCAAATTACATGCGAAACTAGCTTCATGTGGGAAAAAAAAATGATATTACCAGAAAAGTGTCTTTTGAGTGTTTTTCAGCGTGATATGGAACAAAACACTAAAAATAAGAGCGATCATATTACATGGGAATAAAACCAACTTTTACGAAGAATTTTTTTAACCCATTATATACCAAACCGCTAAAACGCATGGAAAGCAAACTTTATAGAGAAACAGAATAACATATACCAAAAACATGTATTTTTAGTGTTTTTGATCATGTTATCTTTAAAAACGCACATGCAAAGAACATTATGTTTGGGAAAAAAAAGGACATTACGAGAAACGTGTATTATGAGTGTTTTTTATAGCTCCTTAAGTACCAAAAAGCTAAAACACACAAATAACACTGTTTATTTAAAAAAAAAATAAATAAATAAAAAAAATAAATAAAAAAATAAAATAAATATTTTTTTTTGTTATTCATCTTCAAAGGTGCCAAATGCCAAAATTCTAGAAATGGAATGCCAGAGATGCCAAAATTCTGGGAAAATTCAGGACAATTATGTGATGAAAGAATATTATCAAAAAAGTTAATTTCAGCTTTTTTTTTTTTGGACTGTTATATACCAAACCCTAAAGTGCATGCAAAATTAAACGACCTTACCAGAAATCTGTGTTTTTAGTGTTTTTTAGCATGTTGGGCACAAAAACGATAAATAATAAGGAACTCACTCTATATGGGAATCAATCCAAAACAAAGTTACTGAAAACGTGTCTTCTCAGTGTTTTACGTAGAAACACATTAAAACGAATGGAAACCAACCAATATCAAGAAATAGAAAAACGTTACCAAAAAGGTATATTTTGAGTGTTTTTTGAGCTTTTTACCTACAAAAAACGCAAAAATTTATGCAAAACACCCTATATTGGGAAAAAAAAGGACATTGCAAGAAAAGTATATAATAAGTGTTTTATAGTTCAAAAAAACCACAGGGCAAAAAACGCAAAAACTCGAGTATATGGAGAAGCTTCCTAAATACTAAAATCCTGAAACTCATAAATAACACTCTTAATTAAGAAACAGAACAACCTTACTAAATGCGAGTCAAAAACACTAAAAGGCAAGTTCTTCGTAAAAGTTGGTTTTATTCCCATGTAATGTAATTGCCCTGCTTTTTAGTGCTTTATTGCCTAACACGCTCAAAAACAGTTAAAGACACTTTTGTGGTAATGTCATTTTTTTCCCACATAAAGTTAGTTTCGCATAAAATTTGAGGTTTTCCTTACTAAGAATGTAAAAAAAACACTCAAAATACACGCATTTAGTAAGGTTGTTCTGTTTCTTGATTAAGAGTGTTTCAGCATTTTGGTATCTTAGAAACTTCCCTACACAGACGAATTTATGCGTTGTTTGCCTTGTAATTCTGGTGAAACTATAAAACACTTATTATACACGTTTCTCGTTATGTCCTTTTTTTTCCTAATATACAGTCCTTTTCATCCATTTTTGCGTTTTTTTATGTAACAAGCTCAAACACACACAAAATACACTTTTCTGGTAATATTATTCTATTTTCTCATATTGGTTGGTTTGCATCCGTTTTAGCGTTTTTCTACGTAAATCTTTTAAAAGACACGTTTTCAATAATTTTGTTTTGGATTTTCATATAGAGTGATATTATCTATCGTTTTGGTGCCTAACATGCGTAAAAACACTCAAAAGACAGGTTTCTTGTAAAGACGTTAAATTTTCCCAAATAGGTGGCTTTGCATACACTTTATGGTTTGGTACACAACTCCAAAAAAAAGGTAAAATTAACTTTTTCGATAATGTTCTTTTTTCGACATAATTTCCCTGAATTTTGGCAGAATTTTGGCATCTTGGTACCTATTAACATGAATAACAAAATAATAGAAATGCTATTTTTTTATTTATTTAATTTTTTCTTTATAAAAAGTGTTATTTGTAGGTTTTAACGTTTTGGTACTTAAGGAACTTAAAAACATTCATAATACACATTTCTCGTAATGTCCTTTCGTTTCACAAATATAGGGATCTTTGCATGTATTATGCGCTTTTTGCCTTGTGGTTCTTGTGAACCACAAGTTCTTTTGCTCAAAAATAATAAGACACTCATTATAGACATTTCTCGTAATGTCCTTTTCTTTCCCAATAGGGATGCTTTGCATTCATTTTCGCATTTTTTCTAGGTAAAAACCTCAAAAACACTCAAAATATACCTTTTTGGTAATGTTATTCTATTTCTTCATATTGGTTGGTTTGCATCCGTTTTAAGGTTTTTCTAAATTAAACACCGAAAAAACACGTTTTTAGTAATTTTGTTTTCGATTCCCAAAGAATATTGCCAGAATTTTTGCATCTTAGTACCTATGAAGATGAATAACAAAAAAAAATTATTTTATTCATTTTTTTTCTCTATAAAGAGCTTTATTTGTGGGTTTTAGCTTTTTTTAGTACTTAAGGAACTTAAAAACACTCATAATACACGTTTCTCATACTGTCGATTCCCATACTTTCTCATTTCTCATACTTTCGATTCCCAAACATAAGGTTCTTTGCATATATTTAAGCTTTTTTATAAATAACATGATCAAAAACACTCAAAATACATGTTTTTGGTAATGTTACTCTGTTTCTCCATAAAAGGGTGTTTTTGCATGCGTTTTAGCGTTTTGGTACGTAAGGAGTTAAAAAAAAAAAAACATAAAGGCAAGTTCTTCGTAAAAGTTGGTTTTATTCCCATGTAATATGATTGTTCTGCTTTTTAGTGCTTTGTTGCATATCACGCTCAAAAACACTCAAAAGACACTTTTTTGGTAATATCTAGTTTTTTGCGTTTTTGGCCTTGTGGTTCCTATGAAACCATAAAACACTCATTGTACACTTTTCTCGTAATGTTCTTCTGTTTCCCAATATTGAGTACTTTCCATCCATTTTCGCATTTTTTCTAGGTAACAAGTTGAAAAACACTCAAAATATATCTTTTTGGTAAAGTTATTCTATTTCTTCATATTTATTGGTTTGCATCCGTTTTAGCGTTTTTCTTCGTAAATCACTGAAAAGACACATTTTTAGTAATATTGTTGAAATTGCTGAAAAACTCTCAAAAGACAGATTTCTGGTAAAGTCGTGTAATTTCCCCATATAGGTGGCTGTGCATGCACTTCTGGGTTTGGTACATAATTCCAGAAAAAAAGCAAATTTTTTTTTTATATGTCCTTTCATTTCACAGGCATAGGATTCTTTGCATGTATTTAAGCATTTTTATAGGTAACATGATCAAAAACACTCAAAATACATGTTTTTGGTAATGTTATTCTGTTTCTCTATAAAGGGTGTTTTGCATGCGTTTGAGCTTTTTGGTATGTAAGGAGTTTTAAAACATTTCAAGGCAAGTTCTTCGTAAAAGTTAGTTTTATTCCTATATAATGTGATTATTCTGCTTTTTAGTGCTTTTTTGCATATCACGCTGAAAAACACTCAAAAGACACTTCTGATAATGTCATTTTTTTCCCACATAAAGTTAGTTTCGCATGTAATTTGGGATTTTCGTAACTAAGAATGTGAGACACTCAAAATACATACATTTCGTAAGGTAGTTCTGTTTCTTAATTAAAAGTGTTATTCATAAGTTTTAGCATTTTGGTATGTAAGAAACTTCTCAATATACACAAGTTTTTGCGTTTTTTGTCTTCTGGTTCTTGTGAAACTATAAAACAATCATTATACACTTTTCTCTAAATGTCCTTTTGCTTCCCAATATGGAGTGCTTTTACATCCATTTTCGCGTTTTTTTGTAGGTAAAAAGCATTATAAACGTTTCTCGTAATGTCCTTTTGTATCCCAATATAGAGAGATTTGCATCCATTTTCGCTCAAAACACAAAAAATACCTTTTTGGTAATATTATTTTATTTCATTATATTGGTTGATTTGCTTTCTTTTTAGCGTTTTTCTACGTAAAACACTGAAAAGACACGTTTTCAGTAATTTTTGGATTCCCATATAGAGTGACTTCCATGTTATTTATCGTTTTGATGCCTAACATGCTGAAAAACACTCAAAATACAGGTTTCTTGTAAAGTCGTTTAATTTCCCTATATAGGTGGCTTTGCATACACTTTAGGGTTTGGTACATAACAGTCCGAAAAAAAAAGCTAAAATTAACCTCATTCATAATATTCTTTTTTCACGTAATTTTCCTGAATTTTGCCAGAATTTTGGCATCTCGTTGCCTATGAAGATCAATAAAAAAAATATTATATTTTAATTTATTTTTATTTATTTTTTCTGTATAAAGAGTGTTATTTGTGGGTTTTAGCTTTTTGGTACTTAAGGAACTTATAAACACTCATAATACACATTCCTCGTAATGTCCTTTTATTCCCAAACATAGCGTTCTTTGCATATATTTAAGCGTTTTTATTGGAAATCAAGCTCAAAAACACTCAAAATACATGTTTTTGATAATGTTATTCTGTTTTTCCATACAGGGTGTTTGCATGGGTTTTAGCGTTTTAGTATGTAAGGAGCTCAAAAAAACTTAAAGGCAAGTTCTTGGTAAAAGTTGGTTATATTCCCATGTAATGTGATTGCCATGCTTTTTAATGCTTTATTGCCTAACACGCTGAAAAACACTAAAAAGACACTTTTCTAGTAATTTCATTTTTTTCCACAGTTTTGCATGTAATTTGGGGTTGGACCACTAAGAATGTGAAAAAAAAACACTCAAAATACACTCATTTCCTAAAATTGTTCTGTTTCTCAATTAAGAGTGTTATTCATGAGTTTCAGCATTTTGGTATTCAAGAAACTTCTCTATATATACGAGTTTTGCTTTTTTTGCCTTATGGTTTTTGAAAACTATTAATACATTCATTATACAATTTTCTTGTAATATCCTTTTGTTTCCCAATATAGACTGCTTTGCATTCATTTTTGCGTTTTTTGTAGGTAACAAGCTCAAAAACACTCAACTTTTTTGTAATGTTATTCTATTTCTTCATATTGGTTGGTTTGCATCCGTTTTAGTTTTCTACGCTAAAACTGAAAAGACACGTTTTCAGTAATATTGTTGAAATTGCTGAAAACACCCAAAGACACGTTTCTTGTAAAGTCGTGTAATTTCCCCATATAGGTGGCTTTGCATGCACTTCTGGGTTTCGTACATAACTCCGGAAAAAGCTAAAATCATTTTTTTATGTTTTTTTTCACATAATTTCCCTGAATTTTCTCAAAATTTTGGCATCTCGTTACCTATGAAGATGAATAACAAAAAAAAATCTATTTTTTTTTATTATTTTTTCTCTATAAAGAGTGTTATTTGTGGGTTTTAGATTTTTGTTACTTAAGGAACTTAAAAATACTCATAATACACGATTTTCGTAATGTCCTTTCGTTTCACAAACATAGGGTTCTTTGCATGTATTTAAGCATTTTTATAGGTAACATTATCAAAAACAATCAAAATACATGTTTTTGGTAATGTTATTCTGTATCTTCATAAAGGTTGTTTTGCATGCGTTTAGCGTTTTGGTATGTAAGGAGTTAAAAAACACTTCAAGGCAAGTTCTTCGTAAAATTTGGTTTTATTCCAATGTAATGTGATTGTTCTGCTTTTTAGTGTTTTTTTTGCATATAACGCACAAAAACACTCAAAAGACACTTTTCTGGTAATGTTATTTTTGCCCCCAAAAAAGGTAGTTTTGCATGTAATTTGGGATTTTTGTAACTAAGAATGTGAAAAACACTCAAAATACACACATTTGGTAAGGTAGTTCTGTTTTTCAATTAAAAGTGTTATTCATGAGTTTTAGCGTTTTGTTATGTAAGAAACATCTCTATATACACGAGTTTTTGCGTTTTTTGCATTGTGGTTCTTGTGAAACTATAAAACACTCATTATACACGTTTCTCGTAATGTCCTTTTGCTTCCCAATATAGAGTGCTTTCCATCCATTTGCACGTTTTTTTTAGGTAAAAAGCTAAAAAAACACTTTTTGGTAATGTTATTCTATTTCTTCATATTTGTTGGTTTGCATCCGTTTAGCGTTTTTCTACGTAAAACACTGAAAAGACACGTTTTCAGTAATTTTGTTTTGGATTCACATATTGACTGACTTCCATATTATTTATCGTTTTGGTGCTTAACATGCTGGAAAACACTGAAAAGACAGGTTTCTGGTAAAGTCGTTTAACTTCCTTATATAGGTGGCATGCACTTTAGAGTTTGGAACATAAAAATCCGAAAAAGAGCTATAATTGACTTTTTTGATAATGTTCTTTTTTCCACATAAATTCCCTGAATTTTGGCAGAATTTTGGCATCTTGGTACCTATGAAAATCAATATAAAAAAGCTATTTTTTTATTTATTTATTTTTTTCTCTATAAAGACTTTTATTTATGGGTTTTAACGTTTTGTTACTTAAGGAATTTAAAAACGGCCCTAATACACGTTTCTCGTGATGTCCTTTCGTATCCCAAACATAGGGTTCTTTGCATGTATTTAAGCGTTTTTATAGATAACATGATCAAAATGACTTAAAACACATGTTTATAGTAATGTTATTTTGCTTCTCAATTAAGGAGTTTTTTTGCATGCGTTTTGGTTTGTAAGGAGGTCAAAAACACTTCAAGGCAAGTTCTTGGTAAAAGTTGGTTTTATTCCCATGTAATGTGCCCTGTTTTTTTTTTTTATAATTTATTGCCTAAAACGCTCAAAAACGCTCAAAAGACACTTCTGGTAATGTCATTTTTTTTTCCAACATAGATTCGCGTTCTATTTCGGGTTTTGCTAACTAAGAATGTGAAAAACACTCAAAATACACGCATTTGGTAAGGTTGTTCTGTTTCTCAATTAATATTTTTATTCATGAGTTTCAGCATATTGGTATCTAAGAAACTTCTTTATATACACGAATTTTTTGCATTTTTTGCCTTGTAGTTCTTGTGAACCACAAGTTCTTTTGCTCAAAAATAATAAGACACTCATTATACACGTTTCTCGTAATGTCCTTTTGTTTCCCAATAGGGACTGCTTTGCATCCATTTTCGCGTTTTTTGTAGGTAACAAGCTCAAAAACACTCAAAATGTACCAATTTGGTAATGTAGTTTTATTTATTCTTATTGGTTGGATTCCATTCGTTTAAGCGTTTTTCTACGTAAAACACCAAAAAGACACGTTTTCAGTAATTTTGTTTTAGATTCCCATATGGAGTGACGCATGTTATTTACCGTTATGGTGCCTAATAAGCTGAAAAACACTCATAAGACAGTTTTCTGGCAAAGACGTTTAATTTCCCCATATAGGTGGCTTTGCATGCAGTTTAGGGTTTGGTACATAACAGTACGAAAAAAAAAGCTAAAATTAACTTTTTTTATAATTGACTCATAATTTCCTGAATTTTGCCCAATTTTTGCCAAAAACATGCAAAATGTATGTTTTTGGTAATGTTTTTCTCTTTCTCCATAAAGTGTGTTTTGCATGCGTTTTAGCGTTTTGGTACATAAGGAGCTGAAAACACTTAAAGGCTAGTTCTTAGTAAAAATTTATTTTATTGCCATGTAAAGTGATTCCCCTGTTTTTTAGTGCTCTATACGCTATCACGCTCAAAAACACTCAATAGACACTTTTCTCGTAATGTCATTTTTTTCCCACATAAAGCTGGTTTCCCATGCAAATTGGGATTTTGGTAACTAAGAATGTGAAAAGCACTCAAAATACACGCATTTAGTAAAGTTGTTCTGTTTCTCAATTAAGAGTGTTATTCATGAGTTTCAGCATTTTGGTATCTAGGAAACTTCTCGATATACACGAGTTTTTGCGTTTTTTTGGCTTTTGTTTCTTTTGAACTATAAAACATTAATTATACACTTTTCTCGCAATGTCCTTTTGTTTCCCAATATAAAGTGCTTTTTTATCAATTTTCGCGTTTTTTTATAGGTAACAAGCTCAAAAACAAAATATATCTTTTTGGTAATGTTTTTCTACTTTTTTTATATTGGTTTGTTTGCATTCTTTTTTAGCGTCTTTCTACGTAAAACACTGAGAAGACACGTTTTCAGTAATTTTGTTTTGGTTTGCCATATAGAGTGAGTTCCTTATTATTGATCGTTTTGGTGCCTAACATGCTGAAAAACACTCAAAACACAGATTTCTAGTAAGGTCGTTTAATTTCCTCATATAGGAGGCTTTGCATGTACTTTATTGTTTGGTACATAACAGTCCGAAAAAAAGCTAATATCAACTTTTTGCATAATATTCTCTTATCATATAATTGCCCTAATTTTTCCCAGAATTTTGGCATCTCGGTACCTATGAAGGTGAATAACAAAAAAAAAAAGTCCTATTATTTATTTTTTTTAATTTATTTTTTTCTAAATAACGAGTGTTATTTGTGGGTTTTAGCTTTTTATTACTTAAGGAACTTAAAAACACTCATAATACACTTTTCTCGTAATGTTCTTACGTTTCCCAAACATAAGGTTCTTTGTATGTATTTTTTAGCGTTTTTATAGATAACATTATCAAAAACACTCAAAATACATGTTTTTCGTAATTCTTTTTCTCCATAACGTTTGTTTTCCATGCGTTTTAGCGGTTTGGTATGTGAGGAGCTCAAAAACACATATTGGCAAGTTCTTGGTAAAAACTGGTTCTATTCCTATGTAATGTGATTGCCCTGCTATTTAGTACTTCATTGCCTAACATGCTGAAAAACAATTAAAACACACTTCTGGTAATGTAATTTTTTTCCCTCATAAAGCTAGGTTCGCATGCCATTTAGGGTATTGCTAACTAGGAATATGAAAAAACACTCAAAATACATGCATTTGCTAAGGTTGTTCTGTTTCTCAATTAAGATTGTTATTCATGAGTTTCAGCATTTTTGTATCTAAGAAACTTCTTTATATACACGAGTTTTTGCGTTTTTCTACGTAAAACACTGAGAAGATACATTTTCAGTAATTTTGTTTTGGATTCCCATATAGAGTGAGTTTCTTATTATTTATCATTTTGGTGCCTAACATGCTGAAAACACTCAAAAGACAGATTTCTGGTAAGGTCGTTTAATTTCCTCATATAGGAGGCTTTGCATGCACATAACATTCCGAAAAAAAAGGTAAAACTAACTTTTTGATAATATTCTTTGGTTCATAAAATTTTCCTGAATTTTCCCAGAATTTTGGCATCTCGGTACCTATGAAGATGAAAATAAAAAATTAATTTTTTTTTTCTAAATAAAGAGTGTTATTTGTGGGTTTTAGCTTTTTGGTACTTAGGGAACTTAGGGAACTTAGGGAAAAAAACACTCATAATCCACGTTTTTCGTAATGTCCTTCTGTGTTCCAAACATAATGTTCTTTGCATGTATTTAAGCGTTTTTTAGAGATAACATGATAAAAAAACACCCAAATTACATGTTTTTGGTAATGTTATTCTGTTTTTCCATAAAGTTTGTTTTGCATGCGTTTTAGCTGTTTTGTATATAAGGAGCTCAAAAATTTTTAAAGGCAAGTTCTTGGTAAAAATTGGTTTTATTCCAATGAAAAGTGATTGCCCTGCTTTTTAGTGCTTTATTGCCTATCACGCTCAAAAACATTCAAAGGACATTTTTCTAGAAATGTCATGTTTTCCCATATAAATCTGGTTTCGCATGAAATTTGCGTTTTTGGTAACTAAGAATGTGAAAAACACTCTAAACACACGAATTTCGTAAGGTTGTTCTGTTTCTCAATTAAGAGTGTTATTCATGAGTTTTATCATTTTGGTATCTAGGAAACTTTTCCATATACACGTGTTTTTGCGTTTTTTGCCTTGTTGTTCTTTTGAACTATAATACCCTCATTATACACTTTTCTCGCAATGTCCCTCTGTTTCCCAATATAGAGTGCTTTGTATCAATTTTAGCATTTTTTTTGTAGGTAACAAGCTCAAAAACACTCAAAATATACCTTTTTGGTAATGTTATTTCTATTTCTTGATATTGGTTAGTTTGCATCCATTTTAGCGTTTTTCTACGTAAAAGACTGGGAAGACACATTTTCAGTAATTTTGTTTTGGATTCCCATATAGAGTGAGTTCCTTATTTATTTATCTTTTTTGTGCCTAACATTCTGAAAAACACTCAAAAGACAGATTTCTTTTAAGGTCGTTTAATTTCCTCATATGGGAGGCTTTGCATGCACTTTAGTGTTTGTTATATACCAGTCCGAAAAAAAAAACTAAAATTAACTTTTTTGATAATTTTCTTTTATCATATAATAGCCCGAAATTTCCCCAGAATTTTGGCATCTCGATATCTATGAAGATGATTAACAAAAAAATAAATAAATCCTATTTTTTCATTTTTTATTTATTTAGTTTTTCTAAATAAAGAGAGTTATTTGTGGGTTTTAGCTTTTTAATACTTAAGGAACTTAAAAACACTCATAATACATATTTCTCGTAATGTCCTTTCGTTTCCCAAACATAAGGTTCTTTACATGTATTTAAATACATGTTTTTGGTAATGTTATTCTTTTTCTCCATAAAAGGTGTTTTGCATGCATTTTAGTGTTTTGGTATGTAATGTGCTCAAAAACACCTAAAAGCAAGTTCTTGGTAAAAGTTGGTTTTATTCCCATGTAATGTGATTGCCTTGCTTTTTAGTGGTTTATTGCCTAACACTCTCAAAAACACTCGAAAGACATTTTCTGGTAATATTATTTTTTTCCCGCATGGAATTTGGGGTTTTGGTAACCAAAAATGTGAAAAACACTCAATATACAGGCATTTAGTAAGGTCGTTTTGTTTTTTAATGAAAAGTGTTATTCATGAGCTTCAGTATTTTGGTATGTAAGAAACTTCTCTAATACAAACATTTGGTAAGGTAGTTCTGTTTCTCAATTAAAAGTGTTATTAATGAGTTTCAGCATTTTGGTGTGTAAGAAACTTCTTAATGTACACGAGTTTTTGAGTTTTTTGCCTTGTGGTTCTTGTGAAACTATAATACACTCATTATACACATTTCTTGTAATGATTTTTTCTTTCCTAATATAGAGTGCGTTTCATTTATTTCCGAAATTTTTTGTTGGTAACAAGCTCAAAAACACATAAAAATATATCTTTTTGGTAATGTTATTCTATTTCTTCATATTGGTTGGTTTGCATTCGTTTTAGCGTTTTCTATATAAATCACTGAAAAGACACGTTTTCAGTAATATTGTTGAAATTGCTGAAAAAAACACTCAAAAGACAGGTTTCTGGTAAATTCGAGTAATTTCTCCATATAGGTGGCTTTACAGGCACTTCAGGTTTTGGAACATAACTCCGGAAAAAAGCTAAGATTATTTTTTTCATAATAATTTTTTTTTTACAAAATTTCCCTGCATTTTTTCAGAATTTGGTATCTCGGTACCTATGACGATGAATAACAATTTTTTTTTTCTCTATAAAGTATTATTTGTGAGTTTTAGCTTTTTGGTACTTAAGGAACTTAAAAACACTCATAATACATGATTTTCGTAATGTCCTTTTCTTATACAAACATGGGGTTCTTTACATGTATTTAAGCGTTTTATAGGTAACATGATCAAAAACACTCAAAATACATATTTTTCGTTATGTTATTCTGTTTCTCCATAAAGGGTGTTTTTACATGCGTTTTAGCGTTTTGGTATGTAAGGAGTTAAAAAAAAAACACTTAAAGGCAAGTTCTTCGTAAAATTGGATTTATTCCCAAGTAATGTGAATGTTCTGCTTTTTAGTGCTTCGTTGCATCACGCTCAAAAACACTCAAAAGACATTTTTCTGGTAATGTCATTTTTTTCCCACATAAAGCTAGTTTCGCATGTAATTTGGCAATTTCGTAACTATGAATGTGAAAAACAATCAAAATACACAATTTGGTAGGGTAGATCTGTTTCTCGATTAAAAGTGTTTTTCATGCATTTCATCATTTTTGTATGTAAGAAACTTCTCTATATACACAAGTTTTTTGCGTTTATTGCCTTGTGGTTCTTGTTAAACTATAAAACACTAATTATACACATTTCTCGTAATGTTCTTTTGTTTCCTAATATAGAGTGTTTTCCATCCATTTTTGCATTTTTTGTAGGTTACAAGCATAAAAACACTCAAAATATATCTTTTTGGTAATGTTATTCTACTCGTATTTCTTCACATTGGTTGGTTTGCATCTGTCTTAGCTTTTTTCTTCGTCAATCTCTGAAAAGACTCGTTTTCAGTAATTTTGTTGAAATTAATTCTGGTACAGGTTTCTGGTGAAATTGTGTAATTTTCCCATATAGGTTGCTTTGCATGCACCTTAGGGTTTGGTACATAACTCCGGAAAAAAGCTAAAATGATTTTTTTATATAATTTTTTTTTCTTTACCTAATTTCCCTGAATTTTGCCAGAATTTTGGCATCTCGGTACCTATGAAGATGAAAAACAAAACAAAAAAAAAAATTTATATTCATTTATTTTATTTTTTTTCTCTATAAAGAGTGTTATTTGTGTGTTTTAGCTTTTTGGTACTTAAGGAACCTAAAAACTCTCATAATACACAATTTTCGAAATATCCTTTCGTTTCACAAACATAGGGTTCTTTGCATGTATTTTAGCGTTTTTATAGGTAACATGATCAAAAACACTTAAAATTCATGCTTTTGGTAATGTTATATTGTTTTTCCATAAAGGGTGTTTTGCATGCGTTTTAGCGTTTTGTTATATAAGGAGTTAAAAACACTTAAAGGCATATTTTTGGTAAAAGTAATGTGATTGTTCTGCTTTTTAGTGCTTTGTTGTATATCATGCTCTAAAACACTCACAAGACACTTTTCTAGTAATGTCATTTTTTTCCCACATAAAACTAATTTCACTTGTAATTTCGGATTTTCGCAACTAAGAATGTGAAAAACACTTAAAATACTCACACTTGGTAAGATAGTTCTGTTTCTCAATTAAAAGTCTTATTCATGAGTTTCAGCATTTTGGAATGTAAGAAACTTCTTTATATACACGAGTTTTTGCGTTTTTTGCCCTGTGGTTCTTGTGAAACTATAAAACACTCATTATACACGTTTCTCGTAATGTCCTTTTGCTTCCCAATATAGAGTGCTTTCCATTCATTTTCGCGTGTTTTGTAGGTAACAATTTCAAAAACACTCAAAATATACCTTTTTGGTAATGTTATTCTATTTCTTCATTTTGGCTGGTTTGCATCCGTTTTAGCATTATTGTACGTAAAACTCCGAAAACACACGTTTTCAGTAAATGTGTGTTGGATTCCCATATAGATTGACTTCCTTGGGTTTTATTGTGTTGGTTCCTAACATGCTGAAAAACACTCATAAGACAGTTTTTTTGGCAAAAAGGTTTAATTTTTCCATATAGGTGGCTTTGCATGCACTTTAGGGGTTTGGTACATAACTGTCCGAAAAAAAAGCTAAATTTAACTTTTTTGATAATGTTCTTATTTCATATAATTTCCTGAACATTGACCGAATTTTGGCACCTCGTTACCTGTGAATATGAATAAGAATGAAAAAAAAATATCGTATTTTTTTTTATTTCTTTATTTATTTTTTCTCAATAAAGAGTGTAATTTGTGGCTTTTAGCTTTTTCGTACTTAATGAACTTAAAAACACTGATAATACACTTTTCTCGTAATGTCCTTTTTTTTCCCAAAAATAGGGTTGTTTGCATGTACTTAAGCGTTCTTATTGGTAACATGATCAAAAACACTCAAAAAACATGTTTTTGGAAATGTTATTCTGTTTCCCAATAAAGTGTATTTTGCATGCGTTTTAGTGTTTTGGTATATAAGGAGCTCAAAAACACTTATAAGCAAGTTCTTATTAAAAATTGGTTTTATTCCAATGTAATGTCATTGCCCTGCTTTTTAGTGCTTTATTACCTAACACGCTCAAAAACACTCAACAGACATTTTTCTGGTAATGTTATTTTTTTCCCACATAAAGCTGGTTTCGCATGGAAATTGGGGTTTTGGTAACTAAGAATGTGAAAAGCACTCAAAATACACACTTTTAGTAAGATTGTTCTGATAAGGTCGTTTAATTTCCTCATATAGGAAGCTTTGCATGCACTTTAGTGTTTGGTACATAAGTCCCCCCAAAAAATAGCTAAAATTAACTTTTTTGATAATATTCTTTTATCATATAATTGCGCTGAATTTTTACCAGAATTTTGGCATCTCGGTACCTTTGAAGATAAATAAAAGAAAATCCTATTTTTTCATTTTTTATTTATTTATTTATTTTTTCTCAATGAAGAGTGTTATTTATGGGATTTACCTTTTTGGTAGTTAAGGAACTTAAAAACACTCATAATACGCGTTTCTTGTAATGTCGTTTCGTTTCCCAAACAAATGGTTCTTTGCATGTATTTAAGCGTTTTTATAGATAACATGATCAAAAACACTCAAAATACTAGGTTTTGGTAATGTTATTCTGTTTCTCCATAAAGTGTGTTTTGCATGCGTTTTAGCAGTTTTGTATATAAGGAGCTCAAAAACACTTATGGCAAGTTCTTGGTAAAAATTGATTTTATTCCAATGTAATGTGATTGCACTGCTTTTGAGTGGTTTATTACCTATCACGCTGGAAAACACTCAAAAGACACTTTTCTGGTAAATTCATTTTTTTTCCCCTCACAAAGATATTTTCGCATGTAATTTGGGGTTTTTGGTAAGTAAGAATGTGAAAAGCACTTAAAATCCACGCATTTAGTAAGGTTGTTCTGTTTCTCAATTAAGAGTGTTATTCATAAGTTTCAGCATTTTGGTATCTAGGAAATCTCTCCATATACACGTTTTTGCGTTGTTTGCTTAGTGGTTCTTTTGAACTATAAAACACTCATTATACACTTTTCTTGCAATGTCCTCTTGTTTCCCAATATAGAGTGCTTTGCATCAATTTTCGCGTTTTTGTAGGTAAAAATATCAAAAACACTCAAAATATGCCTTTATGGAAATGTTTTTCTATTTCTTGATATTGGTTGGTTTGCATCCGTTTTAACGTTTTTCTACGTAAAACACTGAGAAGACACGTTTTCTGTAACTTTGTTTTGGATTCCCATATAGAGTGAGTTCCTTATTATTTATCGTCTCGGTGCCTAACATGCTAAAAAACACACAAAACACAGATTTCTGGTAAGATCGTTTAATTTCCTCATAATGAAGTTTTTGGATGCACTTTAGGGTTTGGTACATAAGTCCGAACAAAAAAAGCTGAAATTAACTTTTTTGATAATATTATTTTATCACATAATTGCCCTGAATTTTCCCAGAATTTTGGCATCTCGGTACCTATGAAAATGAATAACAAAAAAAAAAAAATCATATTTATTTTTATTTTTTTATTATTCATTTTTTTAAATAAAGAGTGTTATCTGTGGGTTTTAGCTTTTTGGTACTAAAGGAACTTAAAAAAAAACACTCATAATACATGTATCTCGTAATGTTCTTTCGTTTCCCAAATATAAGGTTCTTTGCATGTATTTAAGCGTTTTTATACATAACATGATCAAAAACACAGAAAATACATGTATTTGGTAATGTTTTTCTGTTTCTCCATAAAATGTATTTTGCATGCGTTTTAGCGTTTTGGTATATAAGGAGCTCAAAAACACTTAAAGGCATGTTCTTGGTAAAATTTGGTTTTATTCCCATGTAATGTGATTGCCCTGGTTTTTAGTGCTTTATTTTCATAACACGCTAAAAAAAAAAACACTAAAAAAACATGCAAAGCCTCATATGTGAGGAAATTAAAGACCTTACCAGAAATCTGTCTTTTGAGTGTTTTTCAGCTTGTTAGGCACCAAAAAGATAAATAATAAGGAACTCACTCTATGTGGGAATCCAAAAAAAAATTACTGAAAATGTGTCTTCTCAGTGTTTTACGTAGAAAAACGCTAAAATTGATGCAAACCAACCAATATCAAGAAGCAGAAAAACTTTACCAAAAATGTATATTTTGAGTGTTTTTCAGCTTGTTACCTACAAAAAAAAAAAAAAAACGCAAAAAATTGATACAAAGCACTCTATATTGGGAAAGAAAGGGACATTGCGAGAAAAGTGTATAATGAATGTTTTATAGTTCAAAAAAACAAAAGGCAAAAAACGCAAAAACTCGTGTATATGGAGAAGTTTCCTAGATACCAAAATGATGAAACTCATGAATAACACTCTTAATTGAGAAACAGAACAACCTTAATAAATGCGTGTCAAAAACATTAAAATCAAGTTCTTCGTAAAAGTTGGTTTTATTCCCATGTAATGTGATTCCTCTGCTTTTTAGTTCTTTATTGTCTAACAGTCTCAAAAACACTCAAAGACACTTTTCTGGTAATGTCATTTTCCCATATAAAGCTAGTTTCGCACGGAATTTGGGTTTCTGGTAACTAAGAATGTAAAAAACACTCAAAATACACGCATTCAGTAAGGTTGCTCTGTTTCTTGATTAAGGAAGTTATTCATGAGTTTCAGCATTTTGGTATCTTGGAAATTTCTCCACACATACGAGTTTTTGCGTTTCTTGCCTTGTGATTCTGGTGAAACTATAAAACACTCATTATACACGTTTTTCGTTATGTCCTTTTTTTTTCCTAATATACAGTGCTTTCCATCCATTTTTCTGTTTTTTTTTTTATGTAACAAGATCAAAAACACACAAAATATACTTTTCTGGTAATATTTTTCTATTTTTTCATATTGGTTGGTTTGTATCCGTTTTAGCGTGTTTTTACGTAAATCTTTTAAAAGACACGTTTTCAGTAATTTTGTTTTGGATTTCCATATAGAGTGACTTTCATATTATCTATCGTTTTGGTACCTAACATGCCAAAAAACACTCAAAAGACAGGTTTCTTGTAAAGTCGTTAAATTTTCCCAAATAGGTGGCTTTGGATACACTTTATGGTTTGGTACATAACACCGAAAAAAGGTAAAATTCTCTTTTTCGATAATGTTCTTTTTTCCACATAATTTCCCTGAATTTTGGCAGAATTTTGGCATCTTGGTACCTATGAACATCAATAACAAAAAAATAAAAATGCTATTTTTTTTTTCTCTATAAAGAGTGTTATTTGTAGGTTTTAACGTTTTGGTACTTAAGGAACTTAAAAACATTCATAATACGCATTTCTCGTAATGTCCTTTCGTTTCCCAAATATAGGGATCTTTGCATGTATTTTAGTGTTTTTATAGGTAACATGATAAAAAACACTGAAAAACACTTGTTTTAAGGTAATGTTATTCTGCTTCTCCATAAATGAGTGTTTTGCATGCGTTTTAGCAATTTGTTATGTAAGGAGCTGAAAAACACTTCAAGGCAAGTTCTTGGTTAAAGTTGGTTTTATTCCAATGTAATATGATTGCCCTGCTTTTTAGTGCTTCATTGCCTAACACGTTCAAAAACACTCAAAAGATACTTCTGGTAATGTCAGTTTTTTTTTTTTTTCACACAAAACTAGTTTCGCATGCTATTTGGGGTTTTGCTAAGAATGTGAAAAAAAAAACACTCAAAATACACGCATTTGGTAATGTTATTCTGTTTCCTAATTAAGATTGTTATTCATGAGTTTCAGCATTTTGGTATCTAAGAAACTTCTTTATATACACGAGTTTTTGCGTTTTTTGCCTTGTGGTTCTTGTGAACCACAAGTTCTTTTGCCAGAAAAAAATAAGACACTCATACACGTTTCTTGTAATGTCCTTTTCTTTCCCAATAGGGAGTGCTTTGCATCCATTTTCGCGTTTTTTGTAGGTAACAAGCTCAAAGACACTCAAAATATACCTTTTTGGTAATGTTATTCTATTTCTTCATATTATTTGGTTTGCATCCGTTTTAGCGTTTTTCTACGTAAAACAACGAAAAGACACGTTTTCAGTCATTTTGTTTTCGATTCCCAAAGAATATTGCCAGAATTTTGGTATCTTAGTACCTATGAAGATGAATAAAAAAAAAACTCTTATTTATTTATTTTTTTTTCTCTATAAAGAGTGTTAATTGTGAGTTTTAGCTTTTTTGGTACTTAAGGAACTTAAAAACATTCATAATACACGTTTCTCGTAATGTCCTTTCGTTTCCCAAACATAAGGTTCTTTGCATGTATTTAAGCGTTTTTATAAATAACATGATCAAAAACACTCAAAATACATGTTTTTGGTAATGTTTCTCCATAAAGGTTGTTTTGCATGCGTTTTAGCGTTTTGGTATGTAAGGAGTTAAAAAAAACACTTAAAGGCAAGTTCTTCGTAAAAGTTGGTTTTATTCCCATGTAAGGTGATTGTTCTATTTTTTAGTGCTTTGTTGCACATCACGTTAAAAAACACTCAAAAGACACTTTTCTGGTAATATCTTTTTTTTTTTTTTTTCCACATCAAGCTAGTTTCGCATGTAATTTGGGATTTTCGTAACTAAGAATGTGAAAAAAAAACACTCAAAATACACACATTTGGTAAGGTAGTCCTGTCTTTCAATTAAAAGTGTTATTCATGCATTTCAGCATTTTGGTATGTAAGAAACTTCTCTATATACACGAGTTTTTGCGGTTTTTGGCTTGTGGTTCCTGTGAAATTGTAAAACACTCATTATTCAAGTTTCTCGTAATGTCCTTTTGTTTCCCAATATAGAGTGCTTTCCATCCATTTTCGCATTTTTTGTAGATAACAAGCTAAAAAACTCTCAAAATATATCTTTTTGGTAATGTTATTCTATTTTTTCATATTGGTTGGTTTGCATCCGTTTTAGCCTTTTTCTTCGTAAATCACTGAAAAGACACGTTTTCAGTAATATTGTTGAAATTGCTGAAAACCACTCAAAAGACAGATTTCTGGTAAAGTCGTGTAATTTTCCCATATAGGTGGCTTTGCATGTACTTCTGGGTTTGGTACATAATTCCGGAAAAAAGTTAATTTTTTTTTATACTGTTTTTTTTTTACATAATTTCGCTGAATTTTGTCTGAATTTTGGCATCTTTATACCTATGTAGATGAATAAAAAAAAGAAATCTATTTTTTTTAGTTATTTATTTTTTCTCTATTTGTGGGTTTTAGTTTTTTGGTACTTAAGGAACTTAAAAATAATCATAATACACGATTTTCGTAATGTTCTTTCGTTTCACAGACATAGGGTTCTTTGCATGTATTTAAGCGTTTTTATAGGTAACATGATCAAAAACACAAAATTCATGTTTTGGTAATGTTATTCTGTTTCTCCATAAAGGGTGTTTTGCATCCGTTTTAGCGTTTTGGTATGTAAGGATTTAAAAACACTTAAAGGCAAATTCTTCGTAAAAGTTGGTTTTATTCCTATTTAATGTGATTATTCTGCTTTTTAGTGCTTTGTTACATGTCACGCTCAAAAACACTCAAAAGACACTTTTCAGATAATGTCATTTTTTTTCCACATAAAGCTAGTTTCACATGTAATTTGGGATTTTCGTAACTAAGAATGTGAAAAACACTCAAAATACACACATTTGGTAAGGTAGTTCTGTTTTTCAATTAAAAGTGTTATTCATGAGTTTTAGCGTTTTGGTATATAAGAAACTTCTCTATATACACGAGTTTTTGCGTTTTTTTGTCTTGTGGTTCTTGTGAAACTATAAAACAATCATTATACACGTTTCTCTAAATGTCCTTTTCCTTCCCAATATAGATTGTTTTCCAAATATTTGCGCGTTTTTTGTAGGTAAAAAGCTCAAAAACACTTTTTGGTAATGTTATTCTATTTCTTCATATTTGTTGGTTTGCATCCGTTTAGCGTTTTTCTACGTAAAACACTGAAAAGACACGTTTTCAGTAATTTTGTTTTGGATTCACATATTGACTGACTTCCATATTATTTATCGTTTTGGTGCCTAACATGCTGAAAAACACTGAAAAGACAGGTTTCTGGTAAAGTCGTTTAACTTCCTTATATAGGTGGCATGCACTTTAGAGTTTGGTACATAAAAATCCGAAAAAGAGCTATAATTAACTTTTTTTATAATGTTCTTTTTCCAGATAAATTCCCTGAATTTTGGCAGAATATTGGCATCTTGGTACCAATGAAAATCAATATAAAAAACTATTTTTATTTATTTATTTTTATTTTTTTCTCTATAAAGATTGTTATTTGTGGGTTTTAACGTTTTGGTACTTAAAAAACTTAAAAACGGTCCTAATATACGTTTCTCGTAATGTCCTTTCGTTTCCCAAACATAGGGTTCTTTGCATGTATTTAAGCGTTTTTGTAGTTAACATGATCAAAAACACTTAAAACACATGTTTTTAGTAATGTTATTCTGCATCTCCATAAAGGAGTTTTTTGCATGCGTTTTAGCGTTTTGGTTTGTAAGGAGGTCAAAAACACTTCAAGGCAAGTTTTTGGTAATAGTTGGTTTTATTCCCATTTAATGTGATTGCCCTGTTTTTTTTTGTGATTTATTGTCTAACACGCTCAAAAACACTGAAAAGACACTTCTAGTAATGTCATTTTTTTTCCAACATAGTTTCGCGTGCTCTTTCGTGTTTTTCTATGTATGTGAAAAACACTCAAAATTTGGTAAGGTTGTTCTGTTTCTCAATTAATATTGTTATTCAAGAGTTTAAGCATTTTGGTATCAAAGAAACTTCTTTATATACAGGAGTTTTTGCGTTTTTTGCCTTGTGGTTCTTGTGAACCACAAGTTCTTTTGCTCAAAAATAATAAAACACTCATTATACACGTTTCTCGTAATGTCCTTTTGTTTCCCAATAGGGAGTGATTTGCATCTATTTTCGCGTTTTTTGTAGGTAACAAGGTCAAAAACACTCAAAATGTACCTTTTTGGTAATGTTATTTTATTTCTTCCTATTGGTTGGTTTGCATCCGTTTTAGCGTTTTTCTACGTAAAACACCGAAAAGACACGCTTTAAGTAATTTTGTTTTAGATTCCCATATAGAGTGACTTGCATGTTATTTACCGTTATGGTGCCTAACAAGTTGAAAAACACTCATAACACAGTTTTCTGGCAAAGACGTTTAATTTTTCGATATAGGTGGCTTTGCATGCACTTTAGGGTTTGGTACATAACAGTACGAAAAAAAAAAGCTAAATTTAACTTTTTTGATAATGTTCATATTTCACATAATTTCCTGAATTTTGCCCAAATTTTGGCATCTCGGTACCTGTGAAGATGAAAAAGAAAGAAAAAATATCGTATCTTTTTATTTATTTTTTTTCTCAATAAAGAGTGTTATTTGTGGCTTTTAGCTTTTTGATAAATAATGATCTTAAAAACACTCGTAATACACGTTTCTCGGAATGTCCTTTAATTTCCTAAAAATAGTGTTCTTTGCATGTATTTAAGCGTTTTTATTGGTAACATGATCAAAAACACTCAAAATATATGTTTTTGGTAATGCTATTCTCTTTCTCCATCAAGTGTGTTTTGCATGCGTTTTAGCGTTTTGGTATATAAGGAGCACAAAACACTTAAAGGCAAGTTCTTGGTAAAAATTGATTTTATTGCCATGTAAAGTGATCCCCATGCTTTTTAGTGCTTTATTGCCTATCAAGCTCAAAAACATTCAAAAGACACTTTTCTATTCCCTATCACGCTTAAAAACACTCAATAGACACTTTTCTCATAATATCATTTTTTTCCCACATAAAGCTGGTTTCGCATGCAATTTGGGATTTTGGTAACTAAGAATGTGAAAAGCACTAAAAATACACGCATTTAGTAAAGTTGTTCTGTTTCTCAATTAAGAGTGTTATTCAGGAGTTTCAGTATTTTGGTATCTAGGAAACTTGTCCATATACGCGAGTTTTTGCGTTTTTTGCCTTGTGGTTCTTTTAAACTATAAAACATTCATTATACACTTTTCTCGCAATGTCGCTTTGTTTTCCAATATAGAGTGCTTTGTATCAGTTTTCGCGTTTTTTTTTTTAGGTAACAACCTCGAAAACACTCAAAATATACCTTTTTGGTAATGTTTTTCTACTTCTTGATATTTGTTGGTTTCCATCCGTTTTAGCGTTTTTCTACGTAAAACACTGAGAAGACACGTTTCCAGTAATTTTGTTTTGGTTTGCCATATAGAGTGAGTTCCATATTATTTATCGTTTTGGTGCCTAACATGCTGAAAAACACTCAAAACACAGATTTCTGGTAAGGTCGTTTAATTTCTTCATTTGGGAGGCTTTGAGTGCACTTTAGTGTTTGCTACATAACAGTCCGAAAAAAAGCTAATATCATCTTTTTTTTTATATATATATATAATATTCTCTTATCATATAATTGCCCTAATTTTTCCCGGAATTATGGCATCTCGGTACCTATGAAGGTGACTAACAAAAAAAGAAAAGAAAAACCTTTCATTTATTTTTTTTATTTTTTATTTATTTTTTCTAAATAACGAATGTTATTTGTGGGTTTTAGCTTTTTGGTAGTTAAGGAACTTAAAAACACTCATAATACACATTTCTCGTAATGTCCTTACGTTTCCCAAACATAAGGTTCTTTGCATGTATTTAAGCGTTTTTATATATAACATTATCAAAAACACTGAAAATACATCTTTTTGGTAATGTTATTCTGGTTCTCCATAAAGTTTGTTTTGCATGCGTTTTAGCGGTTTAGTATATAAGGAGCTCAAAAACACTTAAAGGCAAATTCTTGATAAAAATTGGTTTTATTGAAATGTAATGTGATTGCCCTGCTTTTTAGTGCTTTATTTCCTCTCAGGCTCAAAAACACTCAAAAGACATTTTTCTCGTAATGTCATTTTTTTCTCACATAAAGCTGGTTTCGCATGCAATTTGGGGTTTTGGTAACTAAGAATGTGAAAAGCTCTTTTTTGCCTTTTGGTTCTTTTGAACTATAAAACACTCATTATATACTTTTCTTGCAATGTCCATTTATTTCCTAATATAGAGTGCTTTGCATCAATTTTTTTGCGTTTTTTGTAGGTAATAAGCTCAAAAACACTCACAATATACCTTTTTGGTAATGTTTTTTTTTTTTTTTATTATTTATTTTGCATCCGTTTTAGCGTTTTTCTACGTAAAACACTGAGAAGACACGTTTGCTGTAATTTTTTTTCCCTTATAAAAGTGATTCCCATATAAAGTGAGTTATTTATTTATCGTTTTGGTGCCTAAAATTCTGAAAAACACTCAAAAGACAGATTTCTTTTAAGGTCGTTTAATTTCCTCATATAGGAGGCTTTGCATGCACTTTAGGGTTTGGTACATAACAGTTCGAAAAAAAAAAAGCTGAAATTAACTTTTTTGATAATATTCTTTTATCACATAATTGCCATGAATTTTCCCAGAATTTTGGCATCTCGGTACCTATGAATATGAATTACAAAAAAAAATCCAATTTATTTTATTTTTTTTATTTTTTTAATTTTCTAAATAAAGAGTGTTTTTTTGTGGGTTTTTGCTTTTCGGTACTTAAGGAACTTAAAAAGAAACCACTCATAATACACGTTTCTTGTAATGTCCTTTTTCTTCCCAAACATAATGTTCTTTGCATGTACTTTAGCGTTTTTATAGATAACATGATCAAAAAACACTGAAAATACATGTTTTTGTTAAAGCTATTCTGTTTCTCCATAAAATTTGTTTTTCATGCGTTTTAACGGTTTGGAATATAAGGGGTTAAAAAACAGTTAAAGGCAAATTCTTCGTAAAAGTTGGGATTATTCCCATGTAATGTGATCGTTCTGCTTTTAGTGATTTGTTGCATATCACGCTGAAAAACACTCAAAAGACACTTTTCTGGTAATGTCATTTATTTATTTTTTCCAAAATGATGGTAGTTTTCGCTTTACATCGATTTTTTGCATTTTTTGTAGGTAACAAGCTCAAAAACATTCAAAAAATATCTTTTTGGTAATGTTATTCTATTTCTTCATATAGGATGGTTTGTATCCGCTTTAGCGTTTTTCTAAGTAAAACACTGAAAAGACACGTTTTCAGTAATTTTCTTTTGGATTCACATATTAACTGACTTCCATATTATTTATCGTTTTGGTGCCTAACATGCTGAAAAACACTGAAAAGACAGGTTTCTGGTAAAGTCCTTTAACTTCTTTATATAGGTGGCTTTGCATGCATTTTAGGGTTTGATACATAACAATCCGAAAAAAAAAGCTATAATTCACTTCTATGATAATATTCTTTTTTCCACATAAATTAAGTGAATTTTGGCAGAATTTTAGCATCTCGGTACCTATGAAGATGAATAACCCCAAAAAAAAAAAAAACATTTTTTTATTTATTTATTTTTCTAAAGAGTGTTATTTGTGGGTTCTAGCTTTTTGGTACTGAAGGAAATTAAAAATCACTCATAATACACGTTTCTCGTAATGTTCTTTTGTTTCCCAAAAATAAGGTTCTTTACATGTATTTAAGCGTTTTTATACATAACATGATCAAAAACACTCAAAATACATGTATTTTGTAATGTTATTCTGTTTCTCCATAAAATGTATTTTGCATGCGTTTTCGCGTTTTCGTACGTAAGGAGCTCAAAAACACTTAAAGTAAGTTCTTGGTAAAATTTGGTTTTATTCCCATGTAATGTGATTGCCCTGGCATTTAGGGCTTTATTGCGTAACACGCTCACAAACACTTAAAAGACATGCAAAGCCTCCCATATGAGGAAATTAAAGACCTAACAAGAAATATGTCTTTTCAGTGTTTTTCAGCATATTAGGCACAAAAACGATAAATAATAAGGAACTCACTCTATGTGGGAATCCAAAAGAAAATTACTGAAAATGTGTATTATCAGTGTTTTACGTAGAAAAACGCTAAAACTGATACAAACCAACCAATATCAAGAAGCAGAATAACTTTACCAAAAATGTATATTTTGAGTGTTTTTGTGATTGTTTCCTACAAAAAAAAAAAAAAAAAACGCGAAAATTGATACAAAGCACTCTATATTGGGAAACAAAGGGACATTGCGAGAAAAGTGTATAATGAATGTTTTATAGTTAAAAAAAAAACACAAGGCAAAAAACGCAAAAACTCGTGTATATGCTGAAACTCTTGAATAACACTCTTAATTGAGAAACAGAGCAACCTTACTAAATGCGTGTCAAAAACACTAAAAGGCAAGTTCTTTGTAAAATTTGGTTTTATACCCATGTAATGTTACTAAATGCCCTGCTTTTTAGTGCTTTATTACCTAACACGCTCAAAAACACTCAGACACTTTTCTGATAATGTCATTTTTTTCCGACATAAAGCTAGTTTCGCATGGAATTTCGGGTTTTGGTAACTAAGAATGTAAAATAACACTCAAAATACACGGATTTAGTAAGGTTGTTCTGTTTCTTGATTAAGAGTGTTATTCATGAGTTTCAGTTATTTGGTATCCTAGAAACTTCTCCATATAGTCGAGTTTTTGCGTTTTTTGCCTTGTGATTCTGGTGAAACTATAAAACACTCATTATACACGTTTCTCGTTATGTCCTTTTTTTTTTTTTTACTTATATAGAGTGCTTTGCATATATTTTCGCTTATTTTTTTCATGTAACAAGCTCAAGAACACACAAAATATTTGTTTTGGTAATGTTATTCTATTTCTTCATATTGGTTGGTTTGCATCTGTTTTAGCGTTTTTCTACGTAAATCTTTTAAAAGACACGTTTCCAGTAATATTGCTTTGGATTTCCATATAGAGTGACTTTCATATTTTTTATCGTTTTGGTGCCTAAAATGCTTTTTGGTGCGTTTTGCCACCCAATAAAGAGTGCTTTCCATCCATTTTCGCGTTATTTGTAGGTAACAATATCAAAATCACTCAAAATATACCTTTTTGGTAATGTTATTCTATTTCTTTATTTTGTTTCGTTTCCATCGATTTTAGCGTTTTCTACGTAAAACACCGAAAAGACGCGTTTTCAGTAATTTACTTTTGGATTGCCATATAGATTGACTTCCTTGTGTTTTATCGTGTTGGTTCCTAACATGCTGAAAAACCCTCATAAGTCAGTTTTCTGGCAAAGACGTTCAATTTCCCCATATAGGTGGCTTTGCATACAATTTAGGTGTTTGGTACATAAAAAGTCCGAAAAAAAAGCTAAATATAACTTTCTTGATAATGTTCTTTTTTTATATAATTTCTTGAACTTTGCCCGAATTTTGGCACCTCTTTACCTGTGAAGATAAATAACAATGAAAAAAAATATCGTATTTTTTTATTTATTTATTTATTTTTTCTCAATAAAGAGTGTAATTTGTGGCTTTTAGCTTTTTCGTACTTAATGAACTTAAAAACACTCATAATACACGTTTCTCGTAATGTCCTTTCGTTTCCCAAAGATAGGGTTCTTTGCATGCATTTAAGCGTTTTTATTGGTAACATGATCAAAAACACTCAAAATACATGTTTTTGGTAATGTTATTTTGTTTCACCCTTAAGTGTATTTTGCATGCATTTTACTGTTTTGGTATATAAGGAGCTCAAATACACTTAAAGGCAAGTTCTTGTTAAAAATTGGTTTTATTTCAATGTAATTTGATTGCCCTGCTTTTTATTGCTTTATTGCCATTTTTCTGGTAATGTCATTTTTTTTCCCACATAAAGCTGGTTTCGCATGCAATTTTGGGTTTTGGTAACTAAGGATGTGAAAAGCACTCAAAATACACGCATTTAATAAGATTGTTCTGTTTTTCAGTTAAAAGTGTTGTTCCAGAGTTTCAGCATTTTGGAATGTAAGAAACTTCTCTATATACACGAGTTTTTGCGTTTTTTGCCTTGTAGTTCTTGTGAAACTATAAAACACTCATTATACACGTTTCTCGTCATGTCCTTTTGCTTCCCAATATAGAGAGCTTTCCATCTATTTTCGCGTTTTTTGTAGGTAACAATTTCAAAAACACTCAAAATATACCTTTTTGGTAATGTTATTCTATTCCTTCATATTGGTTGGTTTCATATATCCGTTTTAGTATTTTTCTACGTAAAACACCGAAAAAACACGTTTTTAGTAATATTGTTTTGGATTCCCATATAGATTGACTTCCATGTTATTTATCGTGTTGGTTCCTAAGATGCTGAAAAACTCTCATAAGACCGTTTTCTGGCAAAGACGTTTAATTTCCCCATGCACTTTAGGGGTTTGGTACATAATAGTCCGAAAAAAAAAACTAAACTTAACTTTTTTGATAATGTTCTTATTTCACATAATTTCCTGAATTTTGCCCGAATTTTGGCATCTCGGTAATTGTGAAGATGAATAAAAAGGAAAAAAAATATTTCATTTTTTTTTTATTTATTTATTGTTTCTCAATAAAGAGTGTTATTTGTGGCTTTTAGCTTTTTGGTAATTAATGAACTTAAAAACACTCATAATACACGTTTCTCGTAATCTCCTTTCGTTTCCTAAAAATAGAGTTCTTTGCATGTATTTTAGCGTTTTCATTGATAACATGATCAAAAACACTCAAAATATATGTTTTTGGTAATATTATTCTTTTTCACCATAAAGAGTGTTTTGCATGCGTTTTAGTGTTTTGGTATATAAGGAGCTCAAAAAACACTTAAAGGCAAGTTCTTGGTAAAAATTCGTTTTCCTCCAATGTAATGTGATTGCCTTCCTTTTTAGTGCTTTATTGCCTATCACACTCAAAAACACTCAAAAGACACTTTTCTGGTAGTCATTTTTTTTCCCATAAATCTATTTTTTGCATGCAATTTGGGGTTTTGGTAACTAAGAATGTGAAAAGCACTCAAAATACACGCATTTATTAAAGTTGTTTTGTTTCTAAATTAGGAATGTTATACATAAGTTTCAGCATTTTTGTATCTAGGAAACCTCTCCATATACACGAGATTTTGCGTTTTTTGCCTTGTGGTTCTTTTGAACTATAAAACACTCATTATACACTTTTCTTGCAATGTCTTTTTGTTTTTCAATATAGAGTGCTTTGCATCAATTTTCGCGTTTTTTGTAGGTAATAAGCTCAAAAACACTCAAAATATACCTTTTTAGTAACGTTTTTCTATTTCTTTATATTGGTTGCTTTGCATCCGTTTTAGCGTTTTTCTACGTAAAACACTGAGAAGACACGTTTTCAGTAACTTTGTTTTGGATCCCCATATAGAGGTGAGTTCCTTTTTATTTATCGTTTTGGTGCTTAACATGCTAGAAAAAACACTCAAAACACACATTTCTGGTAAGGTCCTTAAATTTCTTCATATAGGAGGCTTTGCATGCACTTTAGGGTTTGGTACATAACAGTTCGAAAAAAAAAGCTGAAATTAACTTTTTTTATAATATTCTTTTATCATATGATTGCCCTGAATTTTCCCAGAATTTTGGCATCTCGGTACTATTAAGATGAATAACAAAAAAAAAAAAAAAAAATCCAATTTTTTATATATTTTTTTATTTTTTTTATTTTCTAAATAAAGATTATTATTTGTGGGTTTTAGCTTTTGGTACTTAAAGAACTTAAAAAAAACACTCATAATACACGTTTCTCGTAATGTCCTTTTGTTTCCCAAACATAATGTTCTTTGCATGTATTTAAGCGTTTTTATAGATAACATGATCAAAAAACGCTCAAAATATATGTTTTTGGTAATGTTATTATGTTTCTCCATAAAGTTTTTTTTGCATGCGTTTTAGCGGTTTGTTATATAAGGAGCTCAAAAACACTTAAAGGCAAGTTCTTCGTAAAAGTTGGTTTTATTCCCATGTAATGTGATTGTTTTGCTTTTTAGTGCTTTGTTGCATATCACGCTCAAAAACACTAAAAAGACACTTTTTTTTGGTAATGTCATTTTTTTTTCCACATAAAGGTAGTTTCGCATGTAATTTGGGATTTTCGTAACTAAGAATGTGAAAAACACTCAAAATACACACATTTGGTAAGGTAGTTCTGTTTTTCAATTAAAAGTGTTATTCATTTATTTCAGCATTTTGGTATGTAAGAAACTTCTCTATATACACGAATTTTTGCGTTTTTTGCCTTGTGGTTCGTGTGAAACTATAAAACACTCATTATACACGTTTTTCGTAATGTTCTTTTGTTTCCCAATATAGAGTGCTTTCCATCCATTTTCGCATTTTTTGTAGGTAACAAGCTGAAAAACACTAAAAATTATATCTTTTTGGTAATGTTATTGTATTTCTTCATATTGGTTGGCTTGCATCCGTTTTTGCGTTTTTCTTTGTAAATCACTGAAAAGACACGTTTTCAGTAGTATTGTTGAAATTGCTGGAAAAAACACTCAAAAGACAGATTTCTGGTAAAGTCGTGTAATTTCCCCATATAGGTGGCTTTGCATGCACTTCTGGGTTTGGTACATAATTCCGGAAAAAAGGTAAAAAAAATTTTTTATAATGTGTTTTTTACATAATTTCCCTGAATTTTGCCTCAATTTTGGCATCTTCATACCTATTTAGATGAATAACAAAAAAAAAATATATTTTTTTAGTTATTTATTTTTTCTCTATTTGTGGGTTTTTATTTTTTGGTACTTAACGAACTTAAAAACAATCATAATACACTATTTTCGTAATGTCCTTTCGTTTCACAGACATAGGGTTCTTTGCATGTATTTAAGCGTTTTTATAGGTAACATGATCAAAAACACTCAAAATAATGTAAGAAAATAATGTATAAATGTAATTTGGGATTTTCGTAACTAAGAATGTGAAAAACACTCAAAATACACACATTTGGTAAGGTAGTTCTGTTTCTCAATTAAAAGTGTTATTCATGAGTTTTAGCATTTTGGTATGTAAGAAACTTCTCTATATACACGAGTTTTTGCGTTTTTTGTCTTGTGGTTCTTGTGAAACTATAAAACAATCATTATACACGTTTCTCTAAATGTCCTTTTTTCTTCCCAATATAGAGTGCTTTTACATCCATTTTTGCGTTTTTTTTGTAGGTAAAAAGCCCCAAAACACGTTTTGGTAATGTTATTCTATTTCTTCATATTCATTGCATTGCATCCGTTTTAGCGTTTTTCTACGTAAAACGCTGAAAAGACACGTTTTCAGTAATTTTGTTTTGGATTCACATATTGACTGACTTCCATATTATTTATCGGTTTGGTGCCTAACATACTGAAAAACACTGAAAAGACAGGTTTCTGGTAAAGTCGTTTAATTTCCTCTTATAGGTGGCTTTGCATGCACTTTAAGGTTTGGTAAATAACAATCCGAAAAAAAAGCTATTATTAACTTTTTTTATAATGTTCTTTTTTCCACATAAATTCCCTGAATTTTGGCAGAATTTTTTATTTATTTTTTTATTTTTTTCTCTTTAAAGAGTGTTATTTGTGGGTTTTAACGTGTTGGTACTTAAGGAACTTCAAAACAGTCATAATACACGTTTTTCGTAATGTCCTTTCGTTTCCCAAAGATAGGGTTTTTTGCATGTATTTAAGCGTTTTTATAGGTAACATGATCAAAAAGGATGTAAGGAGCTCAAAAACACATAATGGCAAGTTCTTGGTCAAAGTTGGTTTTATTCCCATGTAATGTCATTGCCCTGTTTTCTAGTGCTTTATTGCCAAACACGCTCAAAAACACTCACAAGCCACTTCTGGTAATGTCATTTTTTTCTCACATAAAGCTAGTTTCGCATGCTTTTTGGGATTTTGCTTACTAACAATGTGAAAAACAATGAAAATACACGCTTTTGGTAAGATTGTTCTGTTTCTCAATTAAGATTGTTATTCATGAGTTTCAGCATTTTGGTATCTAAGAAACTTCTTTATATACACAAGTTTTTGCGCTTTTTGCCTTGTGGTTCTTGTGAACCACAAGTTCTTTTGCTCGAAAATAATAAGACACTCATTATACACGTTTCTCATAATGTCCTTTTCTTTAGCAATAGGGAGTACTTTGCATTCATTTTCACCTTTTTTTTTAGGTAATCAGCTCAAAAATACTGAAAATATAATTTTTTTGTAATGTTATTCTATTTTTTTTTTCATATTGGTTGGTTTGCATCCGTTTTAGCGTTTTTCTACGTAAAACACCGAAAAGACACGTTTTCAGCAATTTTGTTCTGGATTCCCATATAGCGTGACTTCCATGTTATTTATCGTTTTTGTGCCTTGCCTAACAAGCTGAAAAACACTCATAAGACAGTTTTCTGGCAAAGACGTTTGATTTCCCCATATAGGTGGCTTTGCATGCACATACATGGGAATAAAACCAATGTTTACCAAGAACTTGCCTTTAAGTGTTTTTGAGCTCCTTACATACCAAATCGCTAAAACGCATGCAAAACACCCTTTATGGAGAAACAGAATAACATTACCAAAAACATGTATTTTGAGTTTTTTTTTTATCATGTAACCTATAAAAACGCTTAAATACATGTAAAGGACCCTATGTTTGTATAACAAAAGGACATTACGAAAATCGTGTATTATGAGTGTTTTTAAGTTCCTTAAGTACCAAAAAGCTAAAACCCACAAATAAAACTTTTTATAGAGAGAAAAAAAAACTTTTTTTTTTTTATTCATCTTCATAGCTACCGAGATGCCAAAATTCTGGCAAAATTCATGGAAATTTTGTAAAAAAAAATAATTTTAGCCTTCTTCCGGAGTTATGTACAAATCCTGAAGTGCATGCAAATCCACCTATATGGGGAAATTACACGACTTTACCAGAAACCTGTCTTTTGAGTGTTTTTCAGTTATTTCAACAATATTACTGAAAACGTGTCTTCTCAGTGATTTACTTAAAAAAAACGCTAAAACGGATGTAAACCAACCAATAAGAAGAAATAGAATAACATTACGAAAAAGATATATTTTGATGTGTTTTTGAACTTGTTACCTAAAAAAAAAGCAAAAAATGGATGGAAAACACTTTATATTGGCAAAGAAAAGGACATTACGTGAAACGTGTATGAGTGTTTTATAGTTTGACAAGAACCACAAGGTAAAAAACTAAAAAACTCGTGTACATAAAGAAGTTTCTTACATACCAAAAAGATGAAATTCATGAAAAACACTTTTAATTTTGAAACAGAAATACCTTACCAAATGTGTGTATTAGAAAAGTTTCTTACCTACGAAAATGCTGAATCTCATGAATAACACTTTTAATTAAGAAATAGAAAAACCTTATTAATGCGTTTGTTTTTTTTTTTTTTTTCACATTCTTAGTTACGAAATTCCAAAATTCCATGCAAAACTAGCTTTATGTGGGAAAAAAATGATATTACCAGAAAAGTATCTTTTGAGTGTTTTGAGCGTGTTAGGCAATAAAGCACTAAAAAGCAGGGTAATAACATTACATAGGAATAAAAACAACTTTTACCAAGAACTTGCCTTTAAGTGTTTTTGAGCTCATTACATACCAAAACGCTAAAACGCATGCAAAACACCATTTATGGAGAAACAGAATAAAATTACCAAAAACATATATTTTTTGGGTTTTGATCATGTTATCTATAAAAACGCTTAAATACATATAAAGAACCTTATGTTTGCGAAACGAAGGAACATTACGAGAAATGTGTATTATAAGTGTTTTTAAGTTCCTTAAGTACCAAAAAGATAAAACCCACAAATAACACTCTTTATTTAGAAAAAAAAAGTAAGAAAATAAAAAAAATAGTATTTTTTTTTTTTTTTGTTGTTCATCTTCATAGGTACCGAGATTCCAAAATTCTGGTAAAATTCAGGGCTATTATGATAAAAGAAAATTATCAAAAAAGTTAATTTTAGCTTTTTTTTCGGATTGTTATATACCAAACCCTAAAGTGCATCCAAAAATCCTATATGAGGAAATTAAACGACCTTACCAGAAATCTGTTTTTTGAGTGTTTTTCAGCATGTTAGGCACCAAACCGATAAATAATAAGGAACTCACCCTATATGAGAATCCAAAACAAAATTGCTGAAAACTTTTCAGTGTTTTACGTAGAAAAACGCTGAAACGGATGCAAACCAACCAATATCAACAAATAGAAAATCATTACCAAAAAGGTATATTTTGAGTGTTTTTGTGCTTGTTACCTACAAAAAAACGGGAAAATTGATGCAAAGCACTCTACATAAGAAAACAAAAGGACTTTGCAAGAAAAGTGTATAATGAGTTTTTTATAGTTCAAACGAACCAAAAGGCAAAAAACACAAAAAACTCGTGTATATGGAGAATGTTCCTAGATATCAAAATGCTGAAACTCATGAATAACACTCTTAACTGAGAAACAGAACAACCTTACTAAATGCGTGTATTTTGCGTGCTTTTCACATACTTAGTTATCAAAACCCCAAATTACATGCGAAACCACCTTTATGTGAGGAAAAAATGACATTACCAGAAATGTGTCTTTTAAGTGTTTTTGAGCGTGATAGGCAATAAAGCACTAAAAAGCACGGCAATGAAATTACATTAGAATAAAACCAATTTATACCAAAAACTTGCCTTTAAGTGTTATTGAGCTCCTTATATAACAAACCGCTAAAACGCATGCAAAACAAACTTTATGGAGAAACAGAATAACATTACCAAAAACATATATTTTGAGCGTTTTTTGATCATGTTATGCATAAAAACGCTTAAATACATGCAAAGAACATTATGTTTGGGAAACAAAAGGACATTACGAGAAACGTGTATTATTAGTGTTTTTTTTAACTTCTTTACGTACCAAAAAGCTAAAACCCTCAAATAACACTCTTTATTTATAAAATAAAAAAAAATATATATATATATAAAATATTGAATTTTTTTTTTTTTTTTTTTTTTTTTTTTTTATTCATCTTCATAGTACCGAGATGCTAAAATTCAGGGAAAATTCAGGGGAATCGTATGATAAAAGAATATTATAAAAAAAGTTAATTTAAGTTTTTTTTCGAACTGTTACTCGTATGTACCAAACCCTAAAGTGGATGCAAAGCCTCCTATATGAAAAAAATTAACGACCTTACCAGAAATCTGTGTTTTGAGTGTTTTTTAGCATGTTAAGCACTAAAACGATAACTAATAAGGAACTCACCTCTATATTGGGATCCAAAACAAAGTTACTGAAAACGTGTCTTCTCAGTGTTTTACGTAGAAAAACGCTAAAACGGATGCAAAGCAACCAATATAAAGAAATAGAAAAACGTTACTAAAAAGGTATATTTTGAGTGTTTTTGAGCTTATTACCTACAAAAAACGCGAAAATTGATGCAAGGCACTCTATATTGAAAAAACAAAAGGACATTGCAAGAAAAGTGTATAATGAGTGTTTTATAGTTCAAAAGAACCACAAAGCAAAAAACGAAAAATCTCGTGTATATGGAGAGGTTTCCTAGATACAAAAATGCTGAAACTTATGTATAACATTCCTAATTTAGAAACAGAACAACCTTACTAAATGCATGGATTTTAGGTGCTTTTCACATTCTTAGTTACCAAAAACCCCAAATTACATGCGAAAATAGCTTTGTGGGGGAAAAAAAATGAATTTACCAGAAAAGTGTCTTTTGAGTGTTTTTTCAGCGTGATAGATAATAAACCACTTAAAAGCAGTGCAATCACATTACATTGGAGTAAAATCATTTTTTACCAAGAACTTGCCCTAAGTGTTTTTGAGCTCCTTATATACAAAACTGCTAAAACGCATGCAAAACACACTTTATGGAGAAACAGAATAACATTACCAAAACCTAGTATTTTGAGTGTTTTTGATCATGTTATCTATAAAAACGCTTAGATACATGCAAAGAACCTTTTGTTTGGGAAACGAAAGGACATTACAAGAAACGCGTATTATGAGTGTTTTTAAGTTCCTTAAGTACCAAAAAGGTAAATCCCATATATGACACTCTTCATTGAGAAAAAAATAAATAAATAAATAAAAAATAAAAAAAATTGGATTTTTCTTTTTATTTGTCTTCATAGGTACCGAGATGCCAAAATTCTGGTAAAATTTCAGCGCAATTATATGATAAAAAAAATATTATCAAAAAAGTTAATTTAAGCTTTTTTTGGGGGGACTTATGTACCAAACTTTAAACTGCATGCAAAGCCTCCTATATGAGGAAATTAAAGAACCTTTTCAGAAATCTCTCTTTTGAGTGTTCTTCAGCATGTTAGGCACGAAAACAATAAATAATAAGGAACTCACTCTATAGGGGAATTAAAAAAAAAAATTACTGAAAACGTGTCTTCTCAGCGTTTTACGTAGAAAAACGATAAAACGGATGCAAACAAACCAATATAAAGAAATAGAAAATAATTAATAAAAAGGTATATTTTGAGTGTTTTTGAGCTTGTTACCTATAAAAACAACAAGAAAATTGATGCAAAGCACTCTATAATGGGAAAGAAAAGGACATTGCAAGAAAAGAGTATAATGAGTGTTTAATAGTTCAAAAGAACCACAAGGCAAAAAATGCAAAAACTAGTGTATATGAAAAAGTTTCCTACATACGAAAATGCTGAAACTCATGAACAACACTCTTAACTGAGAAACAGAACAATCTTACTAAAAGTGTGTATTTTGAGTGATTTTCGCATTCTTAGTTACCAAAACCCCAAATTCCATGCGAAACCAGCTTTATGTGGGAAAAAAAATAACATTATGAGAAAAATGTCTTGTGAGTGTTTTTGAGCGTGTTAGGTAATAAAGCACTAAAAAGCAGGGCAATGACATTACATTGGAATTAAACCAATTTTTGATAAGAACTTGCTTATAAGTGTTTTTGAGCTCCTTATATACCAAAACACTAAAACGCATGCAAAATACACTTTATTGTGAAACAATAACATTACGAAAAATATGTTTTTTGAGTGTTTTTCATCATGTTACCAATAAAAACGCTTAACTACATGCAAACAACCCGAAAGGACATTACGAGAAAAGTGTATTATGAGTGTTTTTAAGTTCATTAAGTACGAAAAAGCTAAAAGCCACAAATTACATTCTTTATTGAGAAAAAATAAATAAAGAAATAAAAAAATACGATATTTTTTTTCATTCTTATTCATATTCACAGGTAACGAGGTGCCAAAATTCGGTCAAAGTTCAGGAAATTATATGAAATAACATTATCAAAAAAGTTAAATTTAGCTTTTTTTTTCGGACTGTTATGTACAAAACCCCTAAAGTGCATGCAAAGCCACCTATATGGAAAAATTAAACCTCTTTGCCAAAAAACTGTCTTATGAGTGTTTTTCAGCATGTTAGGAACCAACATGATAAAACCCAAGGAAGTCAATCTATATAGGAATCAAACACACAATTACTGAAAACGTGTCTTTTCGGAGTTTTACGTACAATAACGCTAAAACAGATGCAAACCAACCAAAATGAAGATATAGAATAACATTACCAAAAAGGTATATTTTGTGTGTTTTTGAAATTGTTACCTACAAAAAAAACGCGAAAATGGATGGAAAGCATTCTATATTGGGAAGCAAAAGGACATTACGAGAAACGTGTATAATGAGTGTTTTATAGTTTCAGAAGAACCACAAGGCAAAAAACGCAAAAACTCGTGTATATAAAGAAGTTTCTTACATTCCAAAATGCTGAACTTCATGAATAAGACTTTTAATTGAGAAACACAACTATCTCACCAAATGTGAGTATTTTGAGTGTTTTCCACATTCTTAGTTACGATAATCGGAAATTACAAGTGAAATTAGTTTCATGTGGGAAATAAGTGACATTACCAGAAAAGTATCTTGTGAGTGTTTTAGAGCATGATATACAACAAAGCACTAAAAAGCAGAACAATCACATTACGTGGGAATAAAACCAACTTTTACCAAAAATATGCCTTTAAGTGTTTTTAACTCCTTATATAACAAAACGCTAAAACGCATGCAAAACACCCTTCATGGAAAAACAAAATAACATTACAAAAAACATGAACTTTTAAGTGTTTTTGATCATGTTACCTATAAAAACGCTAAAATACATGCAAAGAACCCTATGTTTGTGAAACGAAAGGATATTTCGAAAATTGTTTATTATGAAAGTTTTTAGGTTCCTTAAGTAACAAAAAGCTAAAACACACAAATAACACTCTTTATAGAAAAAAAAAATAAAATAAATGAATACAAAATTTTTTTTTTTTGTTATTCATCTTCATAGGTACCGAGATGCCAAAATTCTGGCAAAATTCAGGGAAATTAGGTAAAGAAAAAAAATAATAATAATTTAAGCTTTTTTCCGGAGTTATGTACCAAACCCTAAGGTGCATGCAAAGCCACCTACGAGTATATGGGAAAATTACATAATTTTACCAGAAACCTGTACCAGAATTAATTTCAACAAAATTACTGAAAACGAGTCTTTTCAGAGATTTACGAAGAAAAAAGCTAAAGCAGATGGAAACCAACCAATGTGAAGAAATAGAATAACATTACCAAAAAGATATATTTTGAGTGTTTTTAGGCTTGTTACCTACAAAAAATGCAAAACTGGATGGAAAACACACTATATTAGGAAACAAAAGAACATTACGAGAAACGTGTATAATTACTGTTTTATAGTTTAACAAGAACCACAAGGCAATAAACGCAAAAACTTGTGTATATAGAGAAGTTTCTTACATACAAAAATGATGAAATGCATGAAAAACACTTTTAATCGAGAAACAGAACTACCCTACCAAATTGTGTCTACCAAATTTTTTCACATTCATAGTTACGAAATTGCCAAATTACATGCGAAACTAGCTTTATGTGGGAAAAAAAATGACATTACCAGAAAAAAATGTCTTTGGAGTGTTTTTGAGCGTGATGCAACAAAGCACTAAAAAGCAGAACAATCACATTACTTGGGAATAAAACCAACTTTTACGAAGAACTTGCCTTTAAGTGTTTTTTAACTCCTTACATACCAAAACGCTAAAACGCATGTAAAAACACCCTTTATAGAGAAACAGAATAACATTACCAAAAATATGTATTTTGAGTGTTTTTGATCATGTTACCTATAAAAACGCTTAAATACATGTAAAGAACCCCATGTTTGTATAAGAAAAGGACATTAGGAAAATCATGTATTATGAGTGTTCCTTAAGTACCAAAAAGCTAAAACTCACAAATAATACTTTATAAAGAAAAAAAAATCTTCATAGGTACCGAGATACCAAATTCTGGAAAAATGCAGACAAATTTTGTAAAAAAAAATCATTATGAAAAAAAAAATCTTAGCTTTTTTCCGGAGTTATGTTCCAAAACCTGAAGTGCATGCAAAGCCACCTATATGGAGAAATTACTCGAATTTACCAGAAACCTGTCTTTTGAGTGTTTTTTTCAGCAGTTTCAACAATATTACTGAAAACGTGTCTTTTCAGTTATTTATGTAGAAAAACGCTAAAACGGATGCAAACCAACCAATATAAAGAAATAGAATAACATTACCAAAAAGATATATTTTCATGTGTTTTTGAGCTTGTTACCAACAAAAAATTTCGAAAAAGGATGAAACGCACTCTATATTAGGAAAGAAAAAATCATTACAAGAAATGTGTATAATGAGTGTTTTATAGTTTCACAAGAACCACAAGGCAAAAAACTCAAAAACTTGTGTACATAAAGAAGTTTCTTACACACCAAAATGCTGAAACTCATGAATAATACTTTTAATTGAGAAACAGAACTACCTTACCAAATATGTGTATTAGAGAAGTTTCTTACATACCAAAATACTGAAGCTCATGAATAACACTTTTATTTAAAAAACAGAACAACCTTACTAAATGCCTGTATTTTGAGTGTTTTTCACATTTTTAGTTACCAAAACCCCAAATTCCATGCGGGAAAAAAATAATATTACCAGAAAATATCTTTCGAATGTTTTTGAGAGTGTTAGGCAATAAACCACTAAAAAGCAGGGCAATCACATTACATGGGAATAAAACCAACTTTTACCAAGAACTTGCTTTTAGGTGTTTTTGAGCTCATTACATACCAAAACGCTAAAATGCATGCAAAACACCTTTTATGGACAAAAAGAATAACATTACCAAAAACATGTATTTAAATACATGCAAAGAACCTTATGTTTGGGAAACGAAAGGATATTACGAGAAATATTTATTATGAGTGTTTTTAAGTTCCTTAAGTATTAAAAAGCTAAAACCCACAAATAACTCTCTTTATTTAGAAAAACTAAATGAATAAAAAATGGAAAAAAATAGGATTTATTTATTTATTTATTTATTTTTTTTTTTGTTAATCATATTCATAGATATCGAGATGCTAAAATTCTGGGGAAACTCCGGGCTATTATATGATAAAAGAAAATTATCAAAAAAGTTAATTTTAGTTTTTTTTTTCGGACTGGTATATACCAAATCCTAAAGTGCATGCAAAGCCTCCTATATGAGGAAATTAAACGGCCTTAAAAGAAATCTGTCTTTTGAGTGTTTTTCAGAATGTTAGGCACCAAAAAGATAAATAAATAAGTAACTCACTTTATATGGGAATCCAAAACAAAATTATTGAAAACGTGTCTTCCCAGTGTTTTACGTAGAAAAACGCTAAAATGGATGCAAACCAACCAATATCAAGAAATAGGAAAAACATTACCAAAAAGGTATATCGTGAGTGTTTTTGAGCTTGTTACCTACAAAAAAAAAATGCTAAAATTGATACAAAGCACTCTATATTGGGAAACAGAGGGACATTGCGAAAAAAGTGTATAATGAGTGTATTATAGTTCAAAAGAACAACAAGGCAAAAAACGCAAAAACACGTGTATATGGAAAAGTTTCCTAGATACCAAAATGATGAAACTCATGAATAACACTCTTAATTGAGAAACAGAACAACCTTACCAAATTCGTGTGTTTTGAGTGTTTTTCATATTCTTAGTTACTAAAAACGCAAATTTCATGCGAAACCAGATTTATATGGGAAAACATGACATTTCTAGAAAAATGTCTTTTGAATGTTTTTGAGCGTGATAGGCAATAAAGCACTAAAAAGCAGGGCAATCACTTTTCATTGGAATAAAACCAATTTTTACCAAGAACTTGCCTTTAAATGTTTTTGAACTCCTTATATACAAAACCGCTAAAACGCATGTAAAACAAACTTTATGGAAAAACAGAATAACATTACCAAAAACATGTAATTTGGGTGTTTTTTATCATGTTATCTCTAAAAAACGCTTAAATACATGCAAAGAACATTATGTTTGGGACACAGAAGGACATTACGAAAACCGTGGATTATGAACACTATTTACAAAAAAAAATAGGAATTTTTTATTTTTATCTTCATAGGTACCGAGATGCCAAAATTCTGGGAAAATTCAGGAAAATTTTATGAACCAAAGAATATTATCAAAAAAGTTAATTTTACCTTTTTTTCGGAATGTTATGTACCAAACCCTAAAGTGCATGCAAAGCCTCGTATATGAGGAAATTAAACGACCTTACCAGAAATCTGTCTTTTGAGTGTTTTTCAGCATGTTAGGCACCAAAACGATAAATAATAAGGAACTCATTCTATATGGGAATCCAAAACAAAATTACTGAAAATGTATCTTCTCAGAGTTTTACGTAGAAAAACGCAAAAACTTGTGTATATAAAGAAGTTTCTTAGATACAAAAATGCTGAAACTCATGAATAACAATCTTAATTGAGAAACAGAACAACCTTAGCAAATGCATGTATTTTGAGTGTTTTTCATATTCCTAGTTAGCAATACCCTAAATAGCATGCGAACCTAGCTTTATGAGGGGAAAAAATGACATTACCAGAAGTGTGTTTTAATTGTTTTTCAGCATGTTAGGCAATGAAATACTAAATAGCAGAGCAATCACATTACATATGAATAAAACCAATTTTTACCAAGAACTTGCCAATATGTGTTTTTGAGCTCCTCACATACCAAACCGCTAAAACGCATGGAAAACAAACGTTATGGAGAAAAAGATTTACCAAAAACATGTATTTTGAGTGTTTTTGATAATGTTATCTATAAAAACGCTTAAATACATGCAAAGAACCTTATGTTTGGGAAACGTAAGGATATTACGAGAAACGTGTATTATGAGTGTTTTTAAGTTCCTTAAGTAATGAAAAGCTAAAACCCACAAATAACACTCGTTATTTAGAAAAAAAGTAAAAAATAAAAAAAAATAAATAAAAGGACTTTTTTTTTTTTTTTTGTTATTCACCTTCATAGGTACCGAGATGCCAAAATTCTGGGAAAAATTAGGGCAATTATATGATAAGAGAATATTATCAAAAAAGTTGATGTTAGCTTTTTTTCGGACTGTTATGTACCAAAGAATAAAGTACATGCAAAGCCTCCTATATGAGGAAATTAAACGACCTTACTAGAAATCTGTGTTTTAAGTGTTTTTCAGCATGTTAGGCACCAAAACGATCAATAATAAGGAACTCACTCTATATGGCAAACCAAAACAAAATTACTGAAAACGTGTCTTCTCAGTGTTTTACGTAGAAAGACGCTAAAAAGAATGCAAACCAACCAATATCAAAAAGTAGAAAAACATTACCAAAAAGATATATTTTGTTTTTGAGCTTGTTACCTATAAAAAAAAAAAACGCAAAAATTGATAAAAACGCACTTTATATTGGGAAACAAAAGGACATTGCGAGAAAAGTGTATAATTAATGTTTTATAGTTCAAAAGAAACAAAAGGCAAAAAACGCAAAAACTCGTGTATATGGAGAAGTTTCCTAGATAACAAATTGCTGAAACTCATGAATAACACTCTTAATTGAGAAACAGAACAACTTTACTAAATGCGTGTATTTTGAGTGCTTTTCACATAGTTACCAAAATCCCAAATTGCATGGGAAACCAGCTTTATATGGGAAAAAAATGACATTATGAGAAAAGTGTCTATTGATTGTTTTTAAGCGTGATAGGGAATAGAGCACTAAAAAGCAGGGGAATCACTTTACATGGCAATAAAATAAATTTTTACGAAGAACTTGCCTTTGTTTTCAGCTACTTATGTACTAAAACGCTAAAACACATGCAAAACACACTTTATGGAGAAAGAGAAAAACATTACCAAAAACATACATTTTGCATGTTTTTGGCAAAATTTGGGCAAAATTCAGGAAATTATGAGTCAATTATCAAAAAAGGTAATTTTAGCTTTTTTTTCGTACTGTTATGTACCAAACCCTAAAGTGCATGCAAAGCCACCTATATGGAGAAATTAAACGTCTTTGCCAGAAAACTGTCTTATGAGTGTTTTTCAGCTTGTTAGGCACCATAACGGTAAATAACATCCGTCACTCTATATGGGAATCTAAAACAAAATTACTGAAAACGTGTCTTTTCGGTGTTTTACGTAGAAAAACGCTTAAACGGATGCAAACCAACCAATAAGAAGAAATAAAACTACATTACCAAAAAGGTACATATTGAGTGTTTTTGAGCTTGTTACCTACAAAAAACGCGAAAATGGATGCAAAGCACTCCCTATTGGGAAACAAAAGGACATTACGAGAAACGTGTATAATCAGTGTCTTATTATTTTTGAGCAAAAGAACTTGTGGTTCACAAGAACTACAAGGCAAAAAACGCAAAAAATTCGTGTATATAAAGAAGTTTCTTAGATACCAATATGCTGAAACTCATGAATAACAATATTAATTGAGAAACAGAACAACCTTACCAAATGCGTGTATTTTGAGTGTTTTTCACATTCTTAGTTAGCAAAACCCCAAATAGAAGGCGAATCTATGTTGGAAAAAAAATGACATTACCAGAATTGTCTTTTGAGTGTTTTTGAGCGTTTTAGGCAGTAAATTATATAAAAAAAAAAAAAAAACAGGGCACATTACATGGGAATAAAACCAACTTTTACAAAGAACTTTCCTTGAAGTGTTTTTGACCTCCTTACAAACCAAAACACATGCAAAATATTCCTTAATGGAGAAGCAAAATAACATTACTAAAAATATGTGTTTTAAGTCCTTTTGATCATGTTATCTATAAAAACGCTTAAATACATGCAAAGAACCCTATGTTTGGGAAACGAAAGGACATCACGAGAAACGTGTATTAGGGCCGTTTTTAAATTCCTTAAGTAACAAAACGTTAAAACCCATAAATAACACTCTTTATAGAGAAAAAAAAAATAAATAAAAAAATAGCTTTTTTATATTGATTTTCATAGGTACCAAGATGCCAAAATTCTGCCAAAATTCAGGGAATTTATGTGGAAAAAAGAACATTATCAAAAAAGTCAATTATAGCTCTTTTTCGGATTTTTATGTTCCAAACTCTAAAGTGCATGCCACCTATATAAAGAAGTTAAACGACTTTTTCCAGCATGTTAGGCACCAAAACGATAAATAATATAGAAGTCAGTCAATATGTGAATCCAAAACAAAATTAATGAAAACGTGTCTTTTAAGTGTTTTACGTAGAAAAACGCTGAAACGGATGCAAACCAACAAATATGAAGAAATAGAATAACATTACCAAAAAGTTTTTGTTAGCTTTTTACCTACAAAAAACGCGCAAATGGATGGAAAGCACTCTATATTGGAAAGCAAAACGACATTACGAGAAACGTGTATAATGAGTGTTTTATAGTTTCACAAGAACCACAATGCAAAAAACGAAAAAACTCGTGTATATAGAGAAGTTTCTTACATACCAAAACGCTAAAACTCATGAATAACACTTTTAATTAAAAAACAGAACTACCTTACCAAATGTGTGTATTTTGAGTGTTTTTTACATTCTTAGTTACGAAAATCCCAAATTACATGCAAAACTACCTTTATGGGAGAAAAAAATGACATTACCAGAAAAGTGTCTTTTGAGTGTTTTTGAGCGTTATATGCAACAAAACACTAAAAAGCAGAGCAATCACATTACATTGGAATAAAACCAAATTTTACGAAGAACTTGCCTTTAAGTGTTTTTTAACTCCTTACATACCAAAACGCTAAACGCATGCAAAACAATCTTTATGAAAAAACAGAATAACATTACCAAAAACATATATTTTGATTGTTTTTGATAATGTTACCTATAAAATCGCTTAAATACATGCAAAGAACCTTATGTTTGTGAAACGAAAGGACATTACGAAAATCGTGTATTATGAGTATTTTTAAGTTCCTTAAGTACCAAAAATCTAAAACCCACAAATAACACTCTTTATAGAAAAAAAAAAAAAATTAGAAAATAGATTTTTTTTCATCTTCATAGGTAACGAGATGCCAAAATTTTGAGAAAATTCAGGGAAATTATGTGAAAAAAACATAAAAAAAATGATTTTAGCTTTTTCCGGAGTTATGTACGAAACCAGGAAGTGCATGCAAAGCCACCTATATGGGGATATTACACGACTTTACAAGAAACGTGTCTTTGGGTGTTTTCAGCAATTTCAACAATATTACAGAAAACGTGTCTTTTCAGTTTTAACGTAGAAAACTAAAACGGATGCAAATCAACCAATTTGAAGAAATAGAATAACATTACAAAAAAGTTGAGTGTTTTTGAGCTTGTTACCTACAAAAAACGCAAAAATGAATGCAAAGCAGTCTCTATTGGGAAACAAAAGGATATTACAAGAAAATTGTATAATGAATGTATTAATAGTTTTCAAAAACCATAAGGGAAAAAACGCAAAACTCGTATATATGGAGAAGTTTCTTAGATACCAAAATGCTGAAACTCATGAATAACACTCTTAATTGAGAAACAAAACAATTTTAGGAAATGAGTGTATTTTGAGTGTTTTTTTTTCACATTCTTAGTGGTCCAACCCCAAATTACATGCGAAACTGTGGAAAAAAAATGAAATTACTAGAAAAGTGTCTTTTTAGTGTTTTTCAGCGTGTTAGGCAATAAAGCATTAAAAAGCAGGGCAATCACATTACATGGAAATACGAGTATAAGCAACTTTTACCAAGAACTTGCCTTTAATTTTTTTTGAGCTCCTTACATACTAAAACGCTAAAACCCATGCAAAACACCCTGTATGGAAAAACAGAATAACATTATCAAAAACATGTATTTTGAGTGTTTTTGAGCTTGTTACCAATAAAAATGCTTAAATATATGCAAAGAACCCTATGTTTGGAAATAAAAGGACATTACGAGGAATGTGTATTATGAGTGTTTATAAGTTCCTTAAGTACGAAAAAGCTAAAACCCACAAATAACACTCTTTATACAGAAAAAAAATAAATAAAAATAAATTGAAAAATAACATTTTTTTTTTTTGATCTTCATAGGCAACGAGATGCCAAAATTCTGTAAAAATTCAGGAAAGTTACGTGAAAAAAGAATATTATGAAAGAGGTTAATTTTAGCTTTTTTTTCGGACTGTTATGTACCAAACCCTAAAGTGTATGCAAAGCCACCTATATAGGAAAATTAAACGACTTTACAAGAAACCTGTCTTTTGAGTGTTTTTCAGCATGTTAGGCATCAAAACGATAAATAACATGGAAGTCACTCTATATGGGAATCCAAAAATTACTGAAAATGTGTCTTTTCTGTGTTTACGTAGAAACACGCTAAACACGGATGGAAACCAACCAATATGAAGAAACAGAATAACATTACCAAAAAGGTATATTTTGAGTGTTTTTGATCATGTTACCTATAAAAACGCTTCAATACATGTAAAGAACCTTATCTTTAGGAAACAAAAGGACATTACGAGAAACGAGTATTATAAGTGTTTTTACGTTCCTTAAGTACCAAAAAGCTTAAACCCACAAATAACACTATAGAGAAAAAATAAATAAATGAAAAAATAGCATTTTTTTTTATTGATCTTCATAGGTATCGAGATGCCAAAATTCTGCCAAATTCAGGGAAATTATGTAAAAAAAAGAATATCATAAAAGTTAGTTTTAGTTTTTTTTTCAGACCGTTATGTACCAAACCCTTAAGTGCATGTAGAGCCATCTATATTGGGAAATTAAACGACTTTACGTGAAACCTGTCTTTTGCCTGTTTTTCAGTATGTTAGGCACCAAAACAATAAATAATATGGAAATCACTCTGTATGGGAATCCAAAACAAAATTACTGAAAACGTGTCTTTTCAGTGTTTTACGTAGAAAAACGCTAAAAAGAAAGCAAATCAACCAATATCATGAAATAAAATAATATTACCAAAAAGGTATTTTTTGTGTTTTGAGCGAAAATGGATGCAAATCTCTCTATATTGGGAAACAAAAGGACATTAAGAGAAACGTTTATAATGCTTTTTACCTACAAAAAGCGCGAAAATGGATGTAAAAGCACTCTATATTGGGAAGCAAAAGGACATTTAGAGAAAAGTGTATAATGATTGTTTTATAGTTTCACAAGAACCAGAAGACAAAAAACGCAAAAACTCGTGTATATTAAGAAGTTTCTTACATACCAAAATGCTAAAACTCATGAATAACACTTTTAATTGAGAAACAGAACTACCTTACCAAATGTATGTATTTTGAGTGTCTTTCACATTCTTAGTTACGAAAATCCCTAATTACATGCGAAACTAACTTTATGTGGGAAAAAATGACATTATCAGAAAAGTGTCTTTTGAGTGTTTTTGAGCGTGATATGCAAAAAAGCACTAAAAAGCAGAATAATCACATTATATAGGAATAAAACTAACTTTTACGAAGAACTTGCCTTTAAATGTTTTTAACTCCTTACATACCGAAACGCTAAAACGCATGCAAAGCACCCTTTATGGAGAAACAGAAAAACATTACCAAAAACATGTATTTTGAGTGTTTTTGATCATATTACCTATAAAAACGCTTAAATACATGCAAAGAACCCTATGTCTGTGAAATGAAAGGACATATAAAAAAAAAAATTAGCTTTTTTCTGGAATTATGTTCCAAACCCAGGAGTGCATGCAAAGCCACCTATATATGGAAATTACACGACTTTACCAGAAATCTGTCTTTTGAGTGTTTTTCAGCAATTTCAACAATATTACTAAAAACGTGTCTTTTCAGTGATTTACAAAGAAAAACGCTAAAACGGATGCAAATCAACCAATATGAAGAAATAGAATAACTTTACCAAAGATATATTTTGAGTGTTTTTCAACTTGTTACCTAGAAAAAATGCGAAAATGGATGGAAAGTACTCAATATTGGGAAACAAAAGAACATTACGAGAAACGTGTACAATGAGTGTTTTATAGTTTCATACGAACCACAAGGCAAAAAACGCAAAAAAACTAGATATTACCAAAAAAGTGTCTTTTGAGTGTTTTTGAGCGTGATATGCAAGAAAGCACTAAAAAGCAGAACAATCATATTAAAATGTAATAAAACCAACTTTTACGAAGAACTTGCCTTTAAGGTTTTTTTTTTTTAACTCCTTACATACCAAAACGCTAAAACGCATGCAAAAACACCCTTTTATGGAGAAACATTACAGAGTAACATTACAGAGACATTACATTACAGAGAGTAACATTACCAAAAACATGTATTTTGAGAGTTTTTGATCATGTTATTCATAAAAACGCTTAAATACATGCAAAGAACCTTATGTTTGGGAATGGAAAGGACATTAGGGGAAACGTGTATTATGAGTGTTTTTAAGTTCCTTAAGTACTAAAAAAGCTAAAACCCACAAATAAAGCTCTTTATAGAGAAAAAAAATAAAAAAATTTTTTTGTTATTCATCTTCATAGGTACTAAGATGCAAAAATTATGGCAATATTCTTTGGGAATGGAAATCAAAATTACTGAAAACTTGTTTTTTCGGTGTTTAACGTAGAAAAACGTTAAAACGGATGCAAACCAACCAATATGAAGAAATAGAATATTACCAAAAACGTATATTTTGAGTGTTTTTGAGCTTGTTACCTAGAAAAAACGCGAAAATGAATGCAAAGCACTCCCTATTGGGAAAGAAAAGGACATTACAAGAAACGTCTATAATGAGTGTCTTTTTATATTCGGGCAAAAGAACTTGTGGTTCACAAGAACCACAAGGCAAAAAGCGCATAAAGTCGTGTATATAAAGACACAAAAATGCTGAAACTTATTTATAACAATCTTAATTAAGAACCAGAACAACATTACCAAATGTTTGTATTTTGAGTGTTTTTTTCACATTCTTAGCAAAACCTCAAATAGCATGCGAAACTAGCTTTATGAGGGAAAAAAAATGACATTACCAGAAGTGTTTTTGAGCGTGTTAGGCAATAAAGCACTAAAAAGCAGGGCAATCATATTACATTGGAATAAAACCAACTTTTACAAAGAACTTGCCTTGAAGTGTTTTTCAGCTCCTTACATACCAAATCGCTAAAACGCATGCAAAACACTTTTTTATGGAGAAGCAGAATAACATTACGAAAAACAAGTGTTTTTGAGTGTTTTTTATCATGTTACCTATAAAAACGCTTAAATACATGGAAAGATCCCTATATTTGGGAAACGAAAGGACATTACGAGAAATGTGTATTATGAATGTTTTTAAGTTGCTTAAGTACCAAAACGTTAAAACCTACAAATAACACTTTTTATAGAGAAAAAAAATAAACAAATAAAAAAATAGCATTTTTATTGTTTTTTTATTCATGTTAATAGGTACAAAGATGCCAAAATTCTGCCAAAATTCAGGGAAATTATGTCGAAAAAAGAACATTATTGAAAAAGTTAATTATACCTTTTTTTTGGAGTTATGTACCAAACCATAAGGGGTATGCAAAGCCACATATTTGGGAAAATTTAACGTCTTTACAAGAAACCTGTCTTTTGAGTGTTTTTACGCATGTTAGGCACCAAAACGATAGATAATTTTAAAGTCACTCTATATGGAAATCCGAAACAAAATTATTGAAAACGTGTCTATTAAAAGATTTACGTAGAAAAACGCTAAAACGGATGCAAACCAACCAATATGAAAAAATAGAATAATATTACCAGAAAAGTATATTTTGTGTGTGTTTGAGCTTGTTATATAAAAAAAAAACGCAAAAATGGATGCAAAGCACTGTATATTAGAAAAAAAGACATAACGAGAAACGTGTATAATGAGTGTTTTATAGTTTCACCAGAATCACAAGGCAAACAACGCAAAAATTCGTCTGTGTAGAGAAGTTTCTAAGATACCAAAATGCTGAAACACTCTTAATCAAGAAACAGAACAACCTTACTAAATGCGTGTATTTTGAGTGTTTTTTTTACATTCTTAGCAAAACCCAAAATTCCATGCGAAACTAACTTTATGTGGGAAAAAAATGACATTACCAGAAAAGTGTCTGAGTGTTTTTGAGCGTGTTAGGCAATAAAGCACTAAAAAGCAGGGCAATCACATTACATGGGAATAAAACCAACTTTTACGAAGAACTTGCCTTTTAGTGTTTTTGACACGCATTTAGTAAGGTTGTTCTGTTTCTTAATTAAGAGTGTTATTCATGAGTTTCAGCATTTTAGTATTTAGGAAGCTTCTCCATATACACGAGTTTTTTGCGTTTTTTTCCTTGTGATTTTTTTGAACTATAAAACACTTATTATACACTTTTCTTGCAATGTCCTTTTCTTTCCCAATATAGAGTGTTTTGCATCAATTTTCGCCTTTTTTGTAGGTAAAAAGCTCAAAAACACTCAAAATATACCTTTTTGGTAACGTTTTTCTATTTCTTGATATTGGTTGGTGTCCATCTGTTTTAACGTGTTTTTACGTAAAACACTGAGAAGACACGTTTTCAGTAACTTTGTTTTGGATTCCCATATAGAGTGAGTTCCTTATTATTTATCGTTTTTGTGCCCAACATGCTAAAAAACACTAAAAACACAGATTTCTGGTAAGGTCGTTTAATTTTGCAGGCACTTTAGGGTTTGGTATATAACAGTCCGAAAAAAAGCTGAAATTAACTTTTTTGATAAAATTCTTTTATCACATAATTGCCCTGAATTTTCCCAGAATTTTAGCATCTCTGGCATTTTATTTCTGGAATTTTGGCATTTATCACCTTTGAAGATGAATAACAAAAAAAAAAATATATATTTATTTTATTTTTTTATTTATTTATTTTATTTTTTTTTAATAAACAGTGTTATTTGTGTGTTTTAGCTTTTTGGTACTTAAGGAACTAAAGAAAACACTCAAAATACACGCTTCTCGTAATGTCCTTTTGTTTCCCAAACATAATGTTCTTTGCATCTACTTCAGCGTTTTTATAGATAACATGATGAAAAACACTAAAAATATATGTTTTTGGTATATGTTATTTTGTTTGTTTTCCATGCGTTTTAGCGGTTTGGTATATAAGAGTTTAAAAAATCCTTCGTAAAAGTTGGTTTTATTTCCATGTAATATGATCGTTCTTATTTTTAGTGCTTTGTTCCATATCACGCTGAAAAACACTGAAAAAACACTTTTCTGGTAAAATCTTTCTTTTTTTCCACATGAAGCTAGTTTCGCATGTAATTTGGCATTTTCGTAACTAACGATGGGAAAAACACTGAAAATACACAATTTGGTAAGGTAGTTCTGTTTATCTATTCATGCATTTATTCAGTTTGGTATGTAAGAAATTTCCCTATATACACGAGTTTTTGCGTTTATTGCCTTGTGGTTCTTTTAAAACTATAAAACACTCATTATACACGTTTCTCGTAATGTCCTTTTCTTTCCTAATATAGAGTGCTTTACATCCATTTTTGCCTTTTTTGTAGGTAACAAGCTCAAAAACTCTCAAAATATATCTTTTTGGTAATGTTATTCTATTTCTTCATATAGGATGGTTTGTATCTGCTTTAGCGTTTTTCTACGTAAAACACTGAAAAGACACGTTTTCACAAATTTTTTTTTGGATTCATATATTGACTGACTTCCAAATGATTTATCGTTTTGGTGCCTAACATGCTGAAAAACAATGAAAAGACAGGTTTCTGGTATAGTCGTTTAACTTCCCTATATAGGTGGCTTTGCATACTGTTTAGGGTTTGGTACATAACAATTAGAAAAGAAAAGCTATAATTAACTTATATGATAATGTTCTTTTTTCCACATATATTCCCTGAATTTTGGCAGAATTTTCGCATCTCGGTACCTATGAAGATGAATAAGAAAAAAAAATCGCATTTTATTATTTTTTTATTCATTATATATATTTTTTCTAAAGAGTGTTATTTGTGGGTTTTAGCTTTTTGGTACTGAAGGAACTTAAAAATCACCCATAATACACGTTTCTCGTAATGTTCTTTCGTTTCCCAAACATAAGGTTCTTTGCATGTATTTAAGCGTTTTTATAGATAACATGATCAAAAACACTCAAAATACATGTATTTGGTAATGTAATTTTTTTTCTCTATAAAATTTATTTTGCATGCGTTTTAGCGCTTTGGTACGTAAGGAGCTCAAAAACACTTAAAGGCAAGTTCTTGGTAAAATTTGGTTTTATTCCCATGTAATGAGATTGCCCTGACTTTTAGTGCTTTATTGCGTTACACGCTCAAAATCACTGAAAAGACATGCAAAGTGTCCCATATGAGGAAATTAAAGACTTTACCAGAAAACTGTCTTTTGAGTGTTTTTCTGCATTTTAGGCACCAAAACGATAAATAATAAGGAACTCACTCTAAATGGGAATCCAAAAGAAAACTACTGAAAATGTGTCTTCTCAGTGTTTTACGTAGAAAAACGCTAAAACTGATGCAAACCAACCAATATCAAGAAGCAAAAAAACATTACCAAAAATGTATATTTTGAGTGTTTTTGAGCTTGTTACCTACAAAAAAATACTCAAAAAATTGATACAAAGCACTCTCTATTGGGAAACAAAGGGACATTACGAGAAAAGTTTATAATGAATGTTTTATAGTTCAAAAAAACCACATTGCAAAAAAACGCAAAAACTCCTGTATATGCTGAAACTCATGAATAACACTCTTAATTGAGCAACAGAGCAACCTTACTAAAAGCGTGTCAAAAACACTAAAAGGAAAGTTCTTCGTAAAAGTTGGTTTTATTCCCATGTATTGTGATTGCCCTGCTTTTTAGTGCTTTATTGCCTAACACGCTCAAAAACATTCAAAGACACTTTTCTGGTAATGTCATTTTTTTCCCACATAAAGCTAGTTTCGCATGGAATTTGTGGTTTTGATAACTAACAATGTAAAAAAAACCCTCAAAATTCACGCATTTAGTAACGTTGTTTTGTTTCTTGATTAAGAGTGTTATTCATGAGTTTCATTATTTTGGTATCCTAGAAACTTCTCCATACAGTCGAGTTTTTGCGTTTTTTGCCTTGTGATTCTAGTGAGACTATAAAACACTCATTATACACGTTTCTCGTTATGTCCTTTCTTTTCCTTATATAAAGTGCTTTGCACCCATTTTCGCGTATTTTTTTTTATATAACAAGCTCAAGAACACACAAAATATAGTTTTTTGGTAATGTTATTCTATTTCTTCATATTTGTTAGTTTGCATGCGTTTTAGCGTTTTTTACGTAATTTTTTTTAAAAGACAAGTTTCCAATAATTTTGTTTTGGATTTCCATATAGAGTGACTTTCATACTATTTATCGTTTTGGTATCTAACATGCTTTTTGGTGCCTTTTGCTTCCCTATATAGAGTGCTTTCCATCTATTTTCGCGGTTTTTGTAGGTAACAATATCAAAAACACTCAAAATATACCTTTTTGGTAATGTTATTCTATATCTTCATTTTGGTTGGTTTGCATTCTTTTTAGCGTTTTCTACGTAAAACACCGAAAAGACACGTTTTCAGTAATTTTGTTTCGGATTCCCATATAGATTGACTTCCATGTTATTTATCGTGTTGGTTACTAAGATGCTGAAAAACACTCATAAGACCGTTTTCTGGCAAAAACGTTTAATTTCCCCATATAGTTGGCTTTGCATGCACTTTAGGGGTTTGGTATATAACAGTCCGAAAAAAAAGCTAAATTTAATTTTTTTTATAATATCCTTATTTCACATAATTTCCTGAATTTTGCCCGAATTTTTGCATCTTGGTACCTGTGAAGATGAATAAGAAAGAAAAAAAAAAAATTTTTTATTGATTTATTGTTTCTCAATAAAGAGTGTTATTTGTGGATTTTAGCTTTTTAGTAATTAATAAACTTAAAAACACTCATAATACACATTTCTCGTAATCTCCTATCGTTTCCCAAAAATAGTGTTCTTTGCATGTATTTAAGCGTTTTCATTGGTAACATGATCAAAAACACTCAAAAAACATGTTTTTGGTAATATTATTCTTTTTCACCATAAAAAGTATTTTGCATGCCTTTTAGTGTTTTGGTATATAAGGAGCTCAAAAACACTTAAAGGCAAGTTCTTGGTAAAAATTTGTTTTCCTCAAATGTAATGTGATTGCCCTCCTTTTTAGTGCTTTATTGCCTATCACGGTCAAAATACTCAAAAGACATTTTTCTGGTAGTCTTTTTTTTTTCCCACAAATCTATTTTCGCATTGAATTTGAGGTTTTGGTAACTAAGAATGTGACAAGCACTCAAAATACACGCATTTATTAAGGTTCTTCTGTTTCTCAATTAGGATTGTTATACATGAGTTTAGCATTTTTGTATCTAGGAAACCTCTCCATATACACGAGATTTTGCGTTTTTTGCCTTGTGGTTCTTTTGAACTATAAAACACTCATTATTCACTTTTCTTGCAATGTCCTTTTGTTTCCCAATATAGAGTGCTTTGCATCAATTTTCGAGTTTTTTATAGGTAACAAGCTCAAAAACACTCAAAATATAACTTTTTAGTAACGTTTCTCTATTTCTTGATATTGGTTGCTTTGCATCCGTTTTAGCGTTTTTCTAAGTAAAACACTGAGAAGACACGTTTTCAGTCACTTTATTTGGATTCCTATATACAGTGAGTTTCTCATTATTTATCGTTTTGGTGCCTAAAATGGTAAAAAAAAAAAACACTCAAAACACAGATTTCTGATAAGGTCGTTTAATTTCCTCATGCACTTTACGGTTTGGTACATAACAGTCCGAAAAAAAAGCTGAAATTAACTTTTTTGTTAATATTCTTTTATCATATGATTCCCCTGAATTTTCCCAAAATTTTGTCATCTCGGTACTATGAAGATGAATAAGGAAAAAAAAAATTCCAATTTTTTTTTTATTTTCTAAATAAAGAGTGTTATTTGTGGATTTTAGCTTTTTGGTACTTAAGGAACTTAAAATAACACTCATAATACACGTTTCTCGTAATGTCCTTTTGTTTCCCAAACAAAATGTTCTTTGCATGTATTTAAGCATTTTTATAGATAACATGATCAAAAACACTCAAAATACATGTTTTTGGTAATGTTATTCTGTTTCTCCATAAAGTTTGTTTTGCATGCGTTTTAGCGGTTTGTTATATAAGGAGCTCTAAAACACTTAAAGACAAGTTTTTGGTATAAATTGGTGTTATTCCAATGTAATATAATTGCTCTGCTTTTTAGTGCTTTATTGCCTCTCACGCTCAAAAACACTTAAAAGACACTTTTCTGGTAATGTCATTTTTTTCTCACATAAAGATGGTTTTGCATGCAATTTGGGATTTTTGGTAACTAAGAATGTGAAAACCACTCAAAATACACGCATTTAGTAAGGTTGCTCTGTTTCTCAATAAAGTGTTATTTATGAGTTTCAGCATTTTGGTATCTAGGAACATTCTCCATATACACGAGTTTTTGTGTTTTTAGCCTTTTGGTTCGTTTGAACTATAAAAAAAAAACTCATTATACACTTTTCTTGCAAAGTCCTTTTGTTTTCTAATTTAGAGTGCTTTGCATCAATTTTCCCGTTTTTTGTAGGTAACATGCTCAAAAAACACTCAAAAAATACCTTTTTGGTAATGTTTTTCTATTTCTTGATATTGGTTAGTTTGCATCCGTTTCAGCGTTTTTCTACGTAAAACACTGAAAAGACACGTTTTCAGCAATTTTGTTTTGGATTCTCATATAGAGTGAATTCCTTATTATTTATCGTTTTGGTGACAAACATGCTGAAAAAACACTCAAAAAACAGATTTCTGGTAAGGTCGTTTATTTTCCTCATATAGGAGTCCTTGGATGCACTTTAGGGATTGGTATATAACAGTCCGAAAGAAAAGCTAAAATTAACTTTTTTGATCATTTTCTTTTATCATATAATAGCCCTGAATTTTTTTCCAGAATTTTGGAATCTGAGTACCTATGAAGATGAATAACAAAAAAAAAAAATCCTATTTTTTTATTTTCTTACCTTTTTTTTTTTTTTTAAATAAAGAGTGTTATTTGTGGGTTTTAATTTTTTGGTACTTAAGGAACTTAAAAACACTTATAATACACATTTCTCGTAATGTCATTTCGTTTGGCAAACATAAGGTTCTTTGTATGTATTTAAGCATTTTTATAGAAAACATGATCCAAACCCTCAAAATATATGTTTTTGGTAATTTTATTCTCTTTCTCCATAAATGGTGTTTTGCATGCGTTTTAGCGTTTTGGTATGTAATGAGCTCAAAAACACTTAAAGGCAAGTTCTTGGTAAAAGTTGTTTTTATTTCCATGTAATGTTATTACCCTGCTTTTTAGTGCTTTATTGCCTAACACGCTAAAAAAACACTCAAAAAAAAACTTTTCTTGTAATATCATTTTTTTTTCTTACATAAAGCTAGTTTTGCATGAAATTTGGGGTTTTGGTAACTAAGAATGTGAAAAAAAACTCAAAACACAGGCATAGTGCAAGATTGTTCTATTTTTTAATTAAAAATATTATTCATAAGTTCCAGCATTTTGGTATGTAAGAAACTTTTCTAATACACACATTTGGTAAGGTATTTCTGTTTCAAAATTAAAAGTGTTATTCATGAGTTTCAGCTTTTTGGTATATAAGAAACTTCTTTATTTTACACGAGTTTTTGAGTTTTTTTCCTTCTGGTTCTTGTCAAACTATAAAACACTCATACACGTTTCTCGTAATGTCCTTTTCTTTGCCAATATAAAGTGCTTTCCATCCATTTTTTTATATTTTTTGTAGGTAACAAGCTCAAAAACACATAAAAATATATTTTTTTGGTAATGTTATTATATTTCTTCATATTGGTTGGTTTACATCCGTTTTAGCGTTTTTCTACGTAAATCACTGAAAAGACAAGTTTTCAGTAATATTGTTGATATTGCTGAAAACATTCAAAAGACAGGTTTCTGGTAAAGTCTTGTAATTTCCCCATATAGGTGGATTTGCATACACTTCAGGGTTTGTACATAACTCCGGAAAAAAGCTAATTTTTTTTTTTTACAAAATTTCCATGAATTTTGCCAGAATTTTGGCATCTTGGTAACTATGAAGATGAATAACAAAAAAAAAAATCTCTCTATAAAGAGTGTTATTTGTGGGTTTTAGGTTTTTGGTACTTAAGTAACTTAAAAACATTCATAATACACGATTTTCGTAATGTCCTTTTGTTATACAAACATAGGGTCCTTTACATGTATTTAAGCGTTTTTATAGGTTACATGATAAAAACACTCAAAATACATGTTTTTGGTAATGTTATTCTGTTTCTCCATAAAGGGAGTTTTCCATACGTTTTAGAGATTTGGTATGTAAGGAGTTAAAAAACACTTAAAGGCAAGTTCTTCGTAAAAGTTGGTTTTATTCCCATGTAAAGTGATTGTTCTGCTTTTTAGGGCATTGTTGCATATCACGTTCAAAAACACTAAAAATACACTTTTTTTGGAAATGTCATTTTTTTTCCCACATTTCGCATGTAATTTGGGATTTTCGTAACTAAGAATGTGAAAAACACTCAAAATAAACAATATGGTAAGGTAGTTCTGTTTATTGATTAAAAGTGTTATTCATGCATTTCATCATTTCGGTTTGTAAGAAAATTTATCTATATACACGAGTTTTTGTGTTCCTTGCCTTGTGGTTGTTTTAAAACTATAAAACACTCTTTATACACGTTTCTCGTGAAGTCCTTTTAAATCTTAATATAGAGTGCTTTACATCCATTTTTGCATTTTTTGTAGGTAACAAGCTCAAAAACACTCAAAATATATCTTTTTAGTAATGTTATTCTATTTCTTCATATAGGTTGGTTTGCATCCGCTTTAGTGTTTTTCTACGTAAAACACTGAAAAGACACGTTTTCAGTAATTTTGTATTGGATTCACATATTGACTGATTTCCATATTATTTATCGTGCTGGTGCCTAACATGCTGAAAAACACTGAAAAGACAGGTTTCTGATAAAGTCGTTTAACTTCCATATATAGGTGTCTTTGCATGCACTTTAGGGTTTGGTACTTAACAATCCGAAAAAAAACTGTAATTAACTTTTTTGGTAATGTTCTTCTTTCCACATAAATACCTTGAATTTTGGCAGAATTTTCGCATCTCGGTACCTATAAGGATGAGTAACAAAAAAAAGAAAAAAAATCCCATTTTTTTATTTCTTTTGTTCATTATTTTTTTTTCTAAATAAAGAGTGTTATTTTTGGGTTTTAGCTTTTAGGTATTGAAGGAACTTAAAAAACACTCATAATACACGTTTCTCGTAATGTCCTTTCGTTTCCCAAACATAAGGTTCTTTGCATGAATTTAAGTGTTTTTATAGATAATATTTCTCCATAAAATGTATTTTGCAGGCAATTTAGCGTTCTGGTATGTAAGGAGCTCAAAAACACTTAAAGGCAAGTTCTTGGTAAAATGTGGTTTTATTCCCATGTAATGTGATTGCCCTTCCTTTTAGTGCTTTATTGCGTAACACGCTCAAAAAAACTCAAAAGACATGCAAGGCCTCGCATATGAGGAAATAAGAGACCTTACCAGAAATCTGTCTTTTGAGTGTTTTTCAGCATGTTAGGCACCAAAACGATAAATAATAAGGAACTCTCTCTATGTGGGAATCCAAAAGAAAATTACTGAAAACTTGTCTTCTCAGTCTTTTACGTAGAAAAACGCTAAAACTGATGCAAACCAACCAATATCAAGAAGCAGAAAAAACATTACCAAAAATATATATTTTGAGTGTTTTTGAGCTTGTTACATACAAAAAAACACAAAATTGATAAAAAACACTCTATATTGGGAAACAAAGGGACATTGCGAGAAAAGTGTATAATGAATGTTTTATAGTTCAAAAAAACCACAAGCCAAAAAACGCAAAAACTCGTGTATATGGAAAAGCTTCCTAGATACTAAAATGCTGAAACTCATGAATAACACTCTTAATTGAGAAACAGAACAACCTTACTAAATGTGTGTCAAAAACACTAAAAGGCAAGTTCTTCGTAAAAGTTGGTTTTATTCCCATGTAATGTGATTGCCCTGCTTTTTAGTGCTTTATTGCCTAACATGCTCAAAAACATTCAAAGACACTTTTCTGGTAATGTCATTTTATTCCCACATAAAGTTAGTTTCGCATGGAATTTGGGGTTGTGGTAACTCAGAATGTAAAAAAAAACACTCAAAATACACGCATTTAGTAAGGTTGTTCTGTTTGTTGATTAAGAGTGTTATTCGTGAGTTTTAGCATTTTGGTATCTTAGAAACTTCTCCACACAGACGAGTTTTTGCGTTGTTTGCCTTGTGATTCTGGTGAAACTATAAAATACTCATTATACACGTTTTTCGTTATGTCCGTTTTTTTTTCCTAATATACAGTGCTTTGCATCCATTTTTGCGTTTTTTTTTTTATGTAACAAGTTCAAAAAGACACAAAATATACTTTTCTGGTAATATTATTCTATTTTTTCATATTCGTTGGTTTGCATCCGTTTTAGCGTTTTTCTACGAGGAAATTAAACGACTTTACAAGATAACTGTCTTTTGAGTGTTTTTTAGCATGTTAAGCACCAAAACGATAAATAATATGGATGTCACTCTATATGGGAATCCAAAACAAAATTACTGAAAACGTGTCTTTTCAGTGTTTTACGTAAAAAACGTTAAAACTGATGCAAACAGACCAATATGAAGAAATAGAATAACATTACCAAAAAGATATATTTTTAGTATTTTTGAGCTTGTAACCAAAAAAAAAAAAAAACGCGAAAATAGATGCAAAGCACTCTATATTGGGAAACAAAAAGTCATTACGAGAAACGTGTATAATGAGTATTTTATAGTTTCACAAGAACCACAAAGCAAAAAACGCAAAAACTAGTGTATATGGAGAAGTTTCTTAGATACCAAAATGCTGAAACTCCTGAATAACACTCTTAATTAAGAAACAGAATAACATTACTAAATGCGTGTATTTTGATTGTTTTTCACATTCTTAGTTACTAGAACACCAAATTGCATGCGAAACAAGCTTTATGTGGGAAAAAAAATCATATAACCAGAAAAGTGTCTTTTGAGGGTTTTTGAGAGTTAGGCAATAAAGCACTAAAAAGGAGGGCAATCACATTACAACGGAATAAAACCAACTTTTACCAAGAATTTGCCTTTAAGTGTTTTTAAAAAACACTTAAAGGCAAATTCTTATATACCGAAACGCTAAAACACATGCAAAACACCCTTTACGGAGGAACAGATTAACATTACCAAAAACATATATTTTGAGTGTTTTTGATCATGTTACCTCTAAAAACACTTAAATACATGCTAGGAACCCTATGTCTGGGAAACGAAAGGACATTACGAAAAACGTGTATTATGCGTGTTTTTAAGTTCCATAAGTACCAAAAAGCTAAAACTTCTTTATAAAGAAAAAAATAAAGAAATAATAAAGAAATAGGATTTATTTTTTTTGTTATTCTTCTTCATAGGTACTGAGATGCCATAATTTTTTGCAAAATTCAGGGAAATTATGTGTAAAAAGAACATTATCAAAAATGTTAATTTTAGCTTTTTTTTTCGGACTGTTATGTACCAAACCATGAAGTGCATGCAAACCCAATTATATTGAGAAATCAGACGACTTTACGAGAAACCTGTGTTTCTAGGGTTTTTGAGCATGTTAGTCACCAAAACAATAAATAATATTGAAGTCATTCTATGTGGTAATCCAAAACAAAATTTCTTTAAACGTGTCTTTTTCGTGTTTTACGTAGAAAAACGCTAAAACGGATGCAAGGCAACCAATATAAAGAAATAGAATAAGATTACCAAAATGGTATAATTTGAGTGTTTTATTAGCTTTTTACTTACAAAAAAAAAACGCGAAAATGGATGGAAAGCTATTGGTTAACAAAAGGACATTACGAGAAACGTGTATAATGAGTGTTTTATAGATTCTCAAGAATCACAAGACAAAAAACACAAAAAAGATACTTAGATACCAAAATGGTGAAACTCCTGAATAACACTATCAATTGAGAAACAGAACAACCTTACCAAATGCGTGTATTTTGAGTGTTATTCACATTCTTAGTTACCAAAACCCCAAATTTTATGTGAAAGTAGCTTTATGTGGGAAAAAAAAAAAGACATTACCAGAAAAGTGTCTTTTAAGTGTTTTTTTTTTTTTTTTAGCATGACAGGCAATAAAGCACTAAAAAGCAGGGCAATCACATTACATGGGAATAAAATCAACTTTTACCAAGTGTTTTTTCTAAGTGTTTTTGAGCTCCTTATATACCAAAACGCTAAAACGCATGCAAAACACCCTTTATTTAGAAACAGAATAACATTACCAAAAACTTGTATTTTGAGTGTTTTTGATCATGTTACCTATAAAAACGCTTAAATACATGCAAAGAATCTTATGTTCAGGAAACGAAAGGATATTTCGAGAAACGTGTATTATGAGTGTTTTTAAGTTCTTTAAGTACCAAAAAGCTAAAACCCAAAAATAACACTCTTTATAGAGAATAAATAAATAAATAAATAAAAAATAGGATTTTTTTTATTCATCTTCATAGGTACCAAGATGCTAAAATTCTGCCAAAATTCAGGGAAATTATGTGAAAAAAGAACATTATGAAAAAGAGTTAATTTTAGCTTTTTTTTTTCGGACTGTTATGTACCAAACCCTAAAGTGCATCCAAAACCACCTATATGGGGAAATTAAACGACCTTACCAGAAACATGTCTTTTGTGTTTTTTTCAGCATGTTAGGCACCAAAACGATAAGTAATATAGAAGTCACTAAATGTGGGGATCCATCACAAAATTACTGAAAAAGTGTCTTTTCAGTGTTTTACGTAGAAAAATGCTAAATCGGATGCAAACCAACGAATATGGAGAAATAGAATAACATTACCAAAAAGTTATATTTTGAGTCTTTTTGAGCTTCTTATCTTCAAAAAACGCGAAAATGGATGGAAAGCACTCTATATTAAGATACAAAAGGACATTACGTGAAACGTGTATAATGAGTGTTTTATAGTTTCACATCAGCCACAAGGCAAAAATCGCAAAACTCGGTGTATATGGAGAAGTTTCTTATATACCAAAATGCTGAGACTCAGAAATAACACTCTTAATTAAGAATACAGATGAACATTACCAAATGCATGTATTTTGAGTGCTTTTCACATTCTTAGTTACCAAAACCAAAAATTCCATGCGAAACTAGCTTTGTGTGGGAAAAAAATGACATTACCAAAAAAGTGTCTTTTGAGTGTTTTTGAGCGTGATAGGCACTAAAGCACTAAAAAGGAGGGCAATCACATTATATGGGAATAATTACAACTTTTACCAAGAACCTGCCTTTACGTGTTTTTGAGCTTCTTACATACCAAAACGCTAAAACGCTTGCAAAACACCCATTATGGAGAAACAGAATAACATTACCAGAAAAATGTATTTTGAGTGTTTTTGATCATGTTACCTATAAAAATGCCTAAATACCTGCAAAGAACCCTATATTTGGAAAAGGAAAGGACATTACGAAAATCGTGTATTATGAGTGTTTTTAAGTTCCTTAAGTATCAAAAAGCTAAAACCCACAAATAACTTTTTATAGAGAAAAAAAAATTGTTATGCATATTTATAGGTACCGAGATGCCAAAATTCTGGCAAAATTCATGGAAATTTTGTAAAAAAAAAAAATCATTATAAAAAAAAAAAATTTTAGTTTTTTTCCGGAGTTATGTACAAACTGAAGTGCATGCAAATCCACCTATATGGGGAAATTACACGACTTTACCAGAAACCTGTCTTTTGAGTGTCTTTCAGCAATCTGAACAATATTATTTAAAACGTGGCTTTTCAGTGATTTACGTAGAAAAACGCTGAAACGGATGCAAACCAACCAATATGAAGAAATAGAATAACATTACCATGTTATACCATTACCATGTGATGTGTTTTTGAGCTTCTTACCTACAAAACAAGCAAAAATGGATGGAAAGCACTTTATATTGGCAAAGAAGAGGACATTACGAGAAACGTGTATGAGTGTTTTATAGTTTGACAAGAACCACAAGGTAAAATACTCAAAAACTCGTGTACATAAAGAAGTTTCTTACATACCAAAAACCTGAAACTCATCTATAACAGTTTTAATTTTGAAACAGAAATACCTTACCAAATGTGTGTATTAGAAAAGTTTCTTACATACCAAAATGATGAAACTCATGAATAACACTTTTAATTAAGAAATAGAACAACGTTACTAAATGCCTGTGTTTTGAGTTTTTTTTCACATTCTTAGTTACCAAAACCCCAAATTCCATGCAAAACTAGCTTTATGTGGGAAAAAAATGATATTACCAGAAAAGTGTCTTTTGAGTGTTTTTGAGCGTGTTAGGCAATAAAGCACTAAAAAGCAGGGGAATCACATTACATGGGAATAATAACAACTTTTACCAAGAACATGCCTTTAAGTGTTTTAGAGCTAATTACATACGAAAACGCTAAAACAGATGCAAAAAACCTTTTATGAAGAAAGAAAATAAAATTACCAAAAACATATATTTTGAGTGTTTTTTATCATGTTATCTATAAAAACGCTTAAATACATGCAAAAAAACATTATGTTTAAGAAACGAAAGGACATTACGAGAAATGTGTATTATAAGTGTTTTTAAGTTCCTTAAGTACCAAAAAGCTAAAACCCAGAAATAACACTCTTTATTTAGATAAAAAAGTAAGAAAATAAAAAAATAGGTTTTTTTTTGTTATTCATCTTCATAGGTACCGAGATGCCAAAATTCTGGGAAAATTCAGGACTAAATTCAGGACTAAATTCAGGTTAAAACAAAAATGATCAAAAAAGTAAATTTTAGCTTTTTTTTCGGACTGTTATGTACCAAACCCTAAAGTGCATCCAAAGACTCCTATATGAGGAAATTAAAAGACCTTACCAGAAATCTTTTTTTTGAGTGTTTTTCAGCATGTTAGGCACCAAAACGATAAATAATAAGGAACTCACTCTATATGAGAATCCAAAACAAAATTGCTGAAAACGTGTTTTTTCTTTCTTTTACGTAGAAAAACGCTAAAACGGATACAAAAATACCAATATCAAGAAATAGAAAAACATTACCAAAAAGGTATATTTTGAGTGTTTTTGAGCTTGTTACCTACAAAAAAAAAAATGCGAAAATTGATGCAAAGCACTCTATATTAGAAAACAAAAGGACTTTGCAAGAAAAGTGTATAATGAGTTTTTTATAGTTCAAAAGAACCAAAAGGCAAAAAACACAAAAACTCGTGCATATGTGTATATGGAGATACCAAAATGATGAAACTTATGAATAACACTCTTAATTGAGAAACAGAACAACCTTACTAAATGCGTGTATTTTGATTGCTTTTCACATTCTTAGTTACCAAAACCCCAAATTGCATGCGAAACCACCTTTATGTGAGAAAAAAATGACATTACCAGAAAAGTGTCTTTTAAGTGTTTTTGAGCGTGATAGGCAATAAAGCACTAAAAAGCGGGGCAATAATATTACATTGGAATAACACCAATTTATACCAAAAACTTGCCTTTAAGTGTTTTTGAGGTCCTTATTTACCAAACCGCTAAAACGCATACAAAAACAAACTTTATGCAGAAACATAACAACATTACCAAAAACATGTATTTTGAGTGTTTTAGATATTGTTATCTATAAAAACGCTTAATTACATGCAAATAACATTATGTTTGGGAAACAAAAGGATATTACGAGAAACGTGTGTTATGAGTGTTTTTTTAAGTTCCTTAAGGGGAGCGCCCACCTCCACCTGCAAAGTGGCTGCTTTTAACCGTAGACCTTTTTTCCCATTGTTTCATCTTCTTTATCATTAAAAATATAATACTCGTTGAAATTTTTATTAATCTATAACGAACTGCGCATGTGCAGTGAATTTTTTTCAAAGTTGTTAAAAAAAATTGGATAAAAAATTTTAGAGTCGATGGATCACATTGAAATCGTGCATGGCTAGGATGATTATACAGGTTCAGTAAGAAGGTTTTGTCCAAATCTATATTATAAAGTAATCAAAACATTAGTCAAACACAGAGGAAATTTTTTTGTGCATAAGAAAAATCACAAGAAAAAACCTACTTGAAAAATGAAAATTTCTTCTTACCGATCGTGTGTCACAGTCCCGTCTACTTACATGACAAAAATGGTGACTATAGGACAATAAATAACCCAGTCATTACAGGAAAACCTCAAAAAAGCATGTTTTTCAGGAGAGGCAAAAATAGATCAACTTTCAATAAGATGCCTAAAAATCAGTAGAAACGAAGCTAGCTACCCCTAAAACTTTCCCATTTTCTCTCTTGCTGAGTCAGAGAGAGAGCAGGATTTATAGGGGTTTCATTTATATATTGTTATATTTGTAAATCATTGCTATTAGAGGCTTTCTATGCAATGCTGAAACATTGCAAGGCTCAGCGTGTGGTGCCTATAGCTCTTATCGCCTTTTTATACCCTTCCCTGTACTTTGATTTTATTTGATCAGGTTAGTGATGTAAGTGAAACATAAAAGTATTGCTGAATATTTATTTATTTATTTATTTATATATTTTTGGCCTTTACCGACTAGATAGTCTCACCCCTCATGGAAGTAGTTGCGTCATCGGAAAGGGATATATATTTCTCCTTTTTTCTTTCCAGCATAGATTCTGCTGTAGAGAAGGACAAATTGTAAGCCATTGATAGAGAAATAAGCAATTCTCTCTATGGCAGCTTGTCGCGCGCGGCCATCGAGACGCCACCACAACACGGCGAAAATCAGAGGGGGGGGGTGGGGAAACCGCTCTTTACCTAAGGCTAAGCTTGTCAGATCCGTGATTATTGTATACCAAACGTTTCCCCTATCAAATGGGATGAATTTAAGCCAAAAAAAAAAAAAAAAAGTGAAAAAAAATAATTTTCAATGCAATTGGAGGTGGGCGCTCCCCTTAAGTACCAAAAAGCTAAAACCCACCAATAACACTCATTTTTTAGAAAATAAAAAATAAAAATATAAAAAGAATAGGAATTTTTATTTTTTTTTTGTTATTCATATTCATAGGTACCGAGATGCGAAAATTCTGGAAAAATTCAGAGCAATCATATGATCAAAAAACTTAATTTCCGGTTTTTTTTCGGACTGTTATGTACCAAACCGTTTTGTTATGTTATGTGCATGCAAAGACTCCTATATGAGGAAATTAAACGACCTTAGCAGATATATGTCTTTTGAGTGTTTTTTAGCATGTTAGGCACCAAAACGATAAATAATAAGGAACTCAGTCTATATGGGAATCCAAAAAAAAGCTACTGAAAACGAGTCTTCTCAGTGTTTTACGTAGAAAAACGCCAAAATCAATATCAAGAAATAGAAAAACGTTACTAAAAAGATATATTTTGAGTGTTTTTGAGCATGTTACCTACAAAAAATGCAAAAATTGATGCAGAGCACTCTATATTGGGAAAGAAAAGGACATTGCAAGAAAAATGTTTAATGAGTGTTATATAGTTCAAAAGAACCGCAAGGCAAAAAACGCAAAATCTCGTGTATATGGAGAGGTTTCCTAGATACAAAAATGCTAAAACTCATGTATAACACTCTTAATTGAGAAACAGAACAGCCTTAATAAATGCGTGTATTTTGAGTGCTTTTCACATTCTTAGTTAGCAAAACCCCAAATTGCATCCGAAAATAGATTTGTGTGAAAAAAAAGACTTTACCAGAAAAGTGTCTTTTGAGTGTTTTTGAGCGTGATAGAAAATAAAGCACTAAAAAGGAGGGCAATCACATTACATTGGAGGAAAACGAATTTTTACCAAGAACTTGCATTTATGTGTTTTTGAGCTCCTTATATACCAAAACACTAAAACGCATGCAAAACACTCTTTATTGTGAAACAGAATAACATTACCAAAAACATGTATTTTGAGTGTTTTTGATCATGTTACCAATAAAAACGCTTAAATATATGCAAAGAACCTTATTTTTGGGAAATGAAAGGACATTACGAGAAACGTATGTTATGATTGTTTTTAAGTTCACTAAGTACGAAAAAGCTAAAAGCCATAAATTACACTCTTTATTGAGAAAGAAAAAGTAAATAAAAAAAAAATACGATTTTTTTTTCATTCTTATTCATCTTCACAGGTAACGAGGTGCCAAAATTCAGGCAAAGTTCAGGAAATTATATGAAATAAGAACATTATCAAAAAAAATAAATTTAGCTTTTTTTCGGACTGTTATGTACCAAACCCCTAAAGTGCATGCAAAGTCACCTATATGAGGAAATTAAACGTGTTTGCCAGAAAACTGTCTTATGAGTGTTTTTCAGCATGTTAGGAACCAACATGATAAAACCCAAGGAAGTCAATCTGTATGGGAATCCAAAACAAAATTACTGAAAACGTGTCTTTTCGGTGTTTTACGTACAAAACGCTAAAACGGATGCAAACTAACCAAAATGAAGAAATAGAATAACATTACCAAAAAGGTATATTTTGAGTGTTTTTGAAATTGTTACCTACAAAAAACGCGAAAATGGATGGAAAGCACTCTATATTGGGAAGCAAAAGTCACCAAAAAGCATGTTAGGCACCAAAACGTTAAATAATATGAAATTCACTCTATATGGAAATCCAAAACAAAATTACTGGAAACGTGTTTTTTAAAAGATTTACGTAGAAAAACGCTAAAACAGAGGCAAACCAACCAATATGAAGGAATAGAATAATATTACCAAAAAAGTATATTTTGTGTGTTTTTTCAGCTTGTTACATAAAAAGAAACTCGAAAATGGATGCAAAGCACTCTATATAAGGAAAAAAAAAAAGGACATAATGAGAAACGTGTATAATGAGTGTTTTATAGTTTACCAGAACCACAAGGCAAAAAACGCAAAAACTCGACTGTATATAGAAGTTTCTAAGATACCAAAATACTTAAACTCATGAATAACACTCTTAATCAAGAAATAGAACAACCTTACTAAATGCGTGTATTTTGAGTGTTTTTTTACATTCTTAGTTACCAAAACCCCAAATTCCATGCGAAACTAGCTTTATGTGGGAAAAAATGACATTACCGGAAAAGTGTCTTTGGGTTTTTTTGAGCGTGTTAGGCAATAAAGCACTAAAACGCAGGGCAATCACATTATATGGGAATAAAACCAACTTTTACGAAGAACTTGCCTTTTAGTGTTTTTGACATGCATTTAGTAAGGTTGCTCTGTTTCTCAATTAAGAGTGTTATTCATGAGTTTCAGCATTTACACGAGTTTTTGCGTTTTTTGCCTTTTGGATGTTTTGAACTATAAAACATTCATTATACATTTTTCTCGCAATGTTTTCTACGTAAAACAATGAGAAGACACGTTTTCAGTAATTTTCTTTTGGATTCCCACATAGAGTGAGTTCCTTATTATATATCGTTTTGGTGCCTAACATGCTGAAAAACACTCAAAAGACAGATTTCTGGTAACGTCTTAAATTTCTTCATATGGGAGGCTTTGAATGTCTTTTCAGTGTTTTTGAGCATGTTACGCAATAAAGCACTAAAAGCCAGGGGAATCACATTACATGGGAATAAAACCAAATTCTACCAAGAACTGGCCTTTAAGCGTTTTTCAGCTCATTACATACCAAAACGCTAAAACGCATGCAAAATACATTTTATGGAGAAACAGAATAACATTACCAAATACATGTATTTTGAGTGTTTTTGATCATGTTATCTAAAAAAAACGCTTAAATAAATGCAAAGAACCTTATGTTTGGGAAACGAAAGAACATTACGAGAAACGTGTATTATGAGTGATTTTTAAGTTCCTTCAGTACCAAAAAAGCTAAAACCCACAAATAACACTCTTTAGAAAAAAAATAAATAAAAAAAATAAAAAAATGGGATTTTTTTTTTCTTTTTCATCTTCATAGGTACCGAATTGCCAAAATTCTGCCAAAATTCAGGGAATTTATGTGAAAAAAAGAACATTATCATGAAAGTTAATTATAGCTTTTTTTTTTTCTCATTGTTATGTACCAAAACCTAAAGTGCATGCAAAGCCACCTATATAGGGAAGTTAAACGACTTTACCACAAACCTGTCTTTTCAATGTTTTTCAGCATGTTAGGCACCAATACGATGAATAATATGAAAATCAGTCAATATGTGAATCCAAAACAAAATTACTGAAAACGTGTTTTTTCAGTGTTTTACGTAGAAAAACGCTAAAGCGGATACAAACCATCCTATATGAAGAAATAGAATAACATTACCAAAAAGATATTTTTTGAGTGTTTTTGAGCTTGTTACCTACAAAAAATGCAAAAATGGATGTAAAGCACTCTATATTAGGAAACAAAAGGACATTACGAGAAACGTGTATAATGAATGTTTTATAGTTTTAAAAGAACCACAAGGCAATAAACGCAAAAACTCGTGTATATAGAGAAATTTTTACATACCAAAATGATGAAATGCATGAATAACACTTTTAATCGATAAACAGAACTACCTTACCAAATTGTGTATTTTAAGTGTTTTTCACACTCTTAGTTACAAAAATTCCAAAATACATGCGAAACTAGCTTCATTTGGGAAAAAAAGACATTACCAGAAAAGTGCCTTTTGAGTGTTTTTGAGCGTGATATGCAACAAAGCACTAAAAAGCAGAACGATCACATTACATGAGAATAAAACCAATTTGTAACCAAACCGCTAAAACGCATGAAAAACAAACTTTATGGAGAAACAGAATAACATTACCAAAAACATGTATTTTGAGTGTTTTTGATCATGTTATCTATAAAAAGATTAAGTACATGCAAAGAACATTATGTTTGGGAAACAAAAGGACATTACGAGAAACGTGTATTATGAGTGTTTTTATTAGTTCCTTAAGTACCAAAAAGCTAAAACTCACAAATAACACTCTTTATTTAGAAAATAAAAAATCAAAAAATAAAATAAATATTTTTTTTATTCATCTTCATAGGTACAGATATGCCAAAATTCTGGGCAATTATGTGATAAAGGAATATTACCAAAAAAGTTAATTTTAGCTTTTTTATATACCAAACCCTAAAGTGCATGCAAAGCCTCCTATATGAGGAAATTAAACGACCTTATCAGAAATCTCTCTTTTGACTGTTGTTCAGCATGTTAGGAACTCACTTTATATGGGAATTCAAAACAAAATTACTGAAAACGTGTCTTCTCAGTGTTTTACGTAGAAAAACGCTAACACGGATGCAAACAAAACCAATATAAAGAAATAGAAAAACATTACCAAAAAGGTATATTTTGAGTGTTTTTGAGCTTGTTACCTATAAAAAACACGAAAATTGATGCAAAGCACTCTATAATGGGAAAGAAAAGGACATTGCATGAAAAGTTTATAATGAGTGTTTTATAGTTCAAAAGAAACATAAGACAAAAAATGCAAAAACTAGTGTATATGAAGAAGTTTCTTAGATACCAAAATGCTGAAACTCATGAACAACTCTCTTAATTGAGAAACAGAACAATCTTACTAAATGTGTGTATTTTGAGTGCTTTTCACATTCTTAGTTACCAAAACCCCAAATTGCATGCGAAACCAGCTTTATGTGGGAAAAAAATGACATTACCAGAAAAATGTCTTTTGAGTGTTTTTGAGCGTGTTAGGCAAAGAAGCACTGAAAAGCTGGGCAATCACATTACATTGGAATAAAACCAATTTTTACTAAGAAATTGCCTTTAATTTTTTTTTAGCTCCTTATATACAAAAACACTAAAACGCATGCGAAATACACTTTATGGTGAAACATAATAACATTACCAAAAACATGTATTTTGAGTGTTTTTGATCATATTTCCAATAAAAACGCTAAAATGACATTACCAGAAAAATGTCTTTTAAGTGTTTTTGAGCGTGATATGTAACAAAGCACTAAAAAGCAGAAAAATGACATAACTTGGGTATAAAACCAATCTTTACGAAGAACTTGCCTTTAAGTGTTTTTTTTTTAACTCCTTACATACCAAAACGCAAAAACGCATGTAAAAAACCCTTTATGGAGAAACAGAGTAACATTACCAAAAATATGTATTTTGATTTTGATTGATTTTGAGGTTTTTGGTAACTAAAAATCTGAAAAGCACTCAAAATACACGCATTTAGTAAGGATATTCTGTTTCTTATTTAAGAGTGTTATTCATGAGTTTCAGCATTTTGGTATCTAAGAAATCTTTCCATATACACGACTTTTTGCGTTGTTTGCTTTGTGGTTCTTTTGAACTATAAAACTCTCATTATACACTTTTCTTGCAATGTCCTTTTGTTTCCCAATATAGAGTACTTTGCATCAATTTTCGTGTTTTTGTAGGTAAAAAGCTCAAAAACACTCAAAATATACATTTTTGGAAACGTTTTTCTATTTCTTGATATTGGTTAGTTTGCATCCGTTTTAACGTTTTTCTACATAAAACACTAAGAAGACACGTTTTTAGTAACTTTGTTTTGGATTTCCATAGAGAGTGAGATCCTTATTATTTATCGTTTTTCCCTGCTTTTTAGTGCTTTATTGCCTAACACGCTCAAAAACACTCAAACACACTCTTCTGGTAATGTCATTTTTTTCCCACATAAAGCTAGTTTCGCATGGAATTTGGGGTTTTGGTAACTAAGAATGCAAAAAAACATTCAAAATACACGCATTTAGTAAAGTTGTTCTGTTTCTTGATTAAGAATATTATTCATGAGTTTCAGTATTTTGGTATCTTAGAAACTTCTCCATACAGGCGAGTTTTTGCGTTTTTTACCTTGTGATTCTGGTGAACTATAAAACACTCATTATACACGTTTCTCATTATGTCCTTTTTTTTTCCTTATATAGACTGCTTTGCATCCATTTTCGAGTTCCTTTTTATGTAACAAGCTCAAAAACACACAAAATATATTTTTTTGGTAATGCTATTCTATTCCTTCATATTGGTTGGTTTGCCTCCGTTTTAGCGTTTTTCTACGTAAATCTTTTAAAAGACACGTTTCCAGTAATTTTGTTTTGGATTTCCATATAGAGTGACTTTCATATTATTTATCGTTTTGGTGCCTAATATGCTTTTTGGTGCCTTTTGCTTCCCAATATAGAGTGCTTTCCATCCATTTTCGCGTTTTTTGTAGGTAACAATTTCAAAAACACTCAAAATATACCTTTTTGGTAATGATCTTCTATTTCTTAATTTTTTGTAAGTTCGCATCCGTTTTAGCGTTTTGTACGTAAAACACCGAAAAGACACGTTTTCAGTAAATTTGATTTAGATTCTCATATAGATTGACTTCCTTGGGTTTTATCATGTTGGTTCCTAACATGCTGAAAAACACTCATAAGACAGTTTTCTGGTAAAGACGTTTAATTTCCCCATATAGGTAGCTTTGCATGCACTTTAGGGGTTTGGTACATAACAATCCGAAAAAAAAGCTAAATTTAACTCTTTTTATAATGTTCTTATTTCATATAATTTCCTGAACTTTGCCCAAATTTTGGCACCTCGTTACCTGTGAAGATGAATAAAAATGAAAAAAAAAAAACTCGTATTTTTTTATTTATTGATTTTTTTTTCTCAATAGAGAGTGTAATTTGTGGCTTTTAGCTTTTTCGTACTCATAATACACGTTTCTCGTAATGTCCTTTCATTTCTCAAAAATACGTTTCTTTGCATATATTTAAGCGTTTTTATTGGTAACATGATCAAAAAGACTCAAAATACATGTTTTTGGTAATGTTATTCTGTTTCACCATCAAGTGTATTTTGAATGCATTTTAGTGTTTTGGTATATAAGGAGCTCAAATACACTTAAAGGCAAGTTCTTGTTAAAAATTGGTTTTATTCCAATGTAATGTGATTGCCCTGCTTTTTAGTGCTTTATTGCCTAACACGCTCAAAAACACTCAAAAGACATTTTTCTGGTAATGTCATTTTTTTCCCACAAAAAGCTGGATTCACATGTAATTTGGGGTTTTGGTAATTAAGGACGTGAAAAGCACTCAAAATACACGCATTTAGTAATTTTGTTCTGTTTCTCAATTAAGAGTGTTGTTCCAGAGTTTCAGCATTTTGGAATGTAAGAAACTTCTCAATATACACGAGTTTTTGCGTTTTTTACCTTGTAGTTCTTGTGAAACTATAAAACACTCATTATACACGTTTCTCGTAATGTCCTTTTGCTTCCCAATATAGAGTGTTTTCCATCCATTTTCGCGTTTTTTGTAGGTAACAATTTCAAAAGCACTTAAAATATACCTTTTTGGTAATGTTATTTTATGTCTTCATATTGGTTGGTTTACATCCGTTTGAGCGTTTTTCTACGTAAAACACCGAAAAGACACGTTTTTAGTAATTTTGTTTTGGATTCCCATATAGATTGAATTCCATGTTATTTATCGTGTTGGTTCCTAACATGCTGAAAAATACTCATATGACCGTTTTCTGGCAAAGACGTTTAATTTCCCCATATAGGTGGCTTTGCATGCAATTTAGCGGTTTGGTACATAACAGTTCGAAAAAAAAGCTAAATTTAACTTTTTTGATAATGTTCTTATTTCACAAAATTTCCTGAAATTTGCCCGAATTTTGGCATTTCGGTTTCATTCTTTCTTAATAAAGAGTGTTATTTGTGGCTTTTAGCTTTTTGGTAATTATTGAACTTAAAAACACTCATAATACTCGTTTCTCGTAATCTCCTTTCGTTTGGTTAGGTGTTCTTTGCATTTATTTAAGCGTTTTTATTGATAACATGATCAAAAACACTCAAAATACATGTTTTTGGTAATGTTATTCTGTTTCACCATAAAGAGTGTTTTGCATGCGTTTTAGTGTTTTGGTATATAAGGAGCTCAAAAACACATAAATGCAAGTTCTTGGTAAAAATTCGTTTTCCTCCAATGTAATGTGATTGCCCTCCTTTTTAGTGCTTTATTTTCTATCACGCTCAAAAATACTCAAAAGACACTTCTCTGGTAAAGTCTTTTTTTTCCCCACAAATCTATTTTCGCTTGCAATTTGTAATTTTGCTAAGAATGTGAAAAGCACTCAAATTTCACGCATTTATTAAGACTGTTCTGTTTCTCAATTAGGAGTGTTATACATGAGTTTTAGCATTTTTGTATCTAGGAAACCTCTCCATATACACGAGATTTTGCGTTTTTTGCCTTGTGGTTCTTTTGAACTATAAAACATTCATTATACACTTTTCTTGCAATGTCCTTTTGTTTCCCAATATAGAGTGCTTTGCATCAATTTTCGCGTTTTTTGTAGGTAACATGCTCAAAAACACTTAAAATATACCTTTTTATTAACGTTTTTCTATTTCTTGATATTGGTTGCTTTGCATCCGTTTTAGCGTTTTTCTACGTAAAACACTGAGAAGACACTTTTTCAGTAGCTTTTTTTTGGATTCCCATGTAGAGTGAGTTCCTTATTATTTATCGTTTTGGTGCCTAACATGCTAAAAAAACACTCAAAACACATATTTCTGGTAATGTCGTTTAATTTCCTCATGCACTTTAAGGTTTGGTACATAACAGTCCGAAAAAAAAAAGCTGAAATTAACTTTTTTGATAATATTCTTTTATCATATGATTGCCCTGAATTTTTCCAGAATTTTGGCATCTCGGTACCTATGAATATGAATAACAAAAAAAAAAAAATCCTATTCTTTTTATTTTTTTATTTTTTATTTTCTAAATAAAGAGTGTTATTTGTGGGTTTTAGCTTTTTGGTTTTTAAGGAACTTAAAAAAACACTCATAATACACGTTTCTCGTAATGTCCTTTTGTTTCCCAAACATAATGTTCTTTGCATGTATTTAAGCGTTTTTATAGATAACATGATCAAAAACTCTTAAAATACATGTTTTTGGTAATGTTATTCTGTTTCTCCATAAAGTTTGTTTTGTATGCGTTTGAGCGGTTTGGTATATAAGGAGCTCAAAAACACTTAAAGGCAAGTTTTTGGTATAAATTGGTGTTATTCCAATGTAATATAATTGCCCTGTGTTTTAGTTCTTTATTGCCTATCACGCTCAAAAACACTTAAAAGATACTTTTCTGGTAATGTCATTTTTTTTCTCAAATAAAGGTGGTTTCGCATGCAATTTGGAGTTTTGGTAACTAAGAATGTGAAAAGCACCCAAAATACACGCATTTAGTAAGGTTGTTCTGTTTCTCAATTAAGAGTGTTATTCATGAGTTTCAGCATTTTGGTATCTAGAAACCTTCTCCATATACACGAGTTTTTGTGTTTTTTGCCTTTTGGTTTTTTTGAACTATGAAAAACTCATTATGCACTTTTCTTGCAATGTCCTTTTGTTTTCTAATATAGAGTGCTTTGCATCAATTTTCGCGTTTTTTGTATGTAACAAGCTCAAAAATACTCAAAATATACCTTTTTGGTAATGTTTTTTCTATTTCTTGATATTGGTAGGTTAGCATTTTTCTACGTAAAACAAAGAAAAAAACACGTTTTCAGCAATTTTGTTTTCTATTCTCATATAGAGTGAGTTCCTTATTATTAATCGTTTTGGTTCTTAACATGTTGAAAAACACTCAAAAAACAGATTTCTGGTAAGGTCGTTTAATATCCGCATATAGGAGTCCTTGCATGCACTTTAGGGTTTGGTACATAACAGTCCGGAAAAAAGAGCTAAAATTTACTTTTTTGATAATTTTTGTTTTATCATATAATAGCCCTGAATTTTCCCAGAATTTTGGCATCTCGGTACCTATGAAGATTAATAAAAAAAAAAATCCTATTTTTTTATTTTCTTACTTTTTTTTTCTAAATAAAGAGTGTTATTTGTGGGTTTTAGCTTTTTGGTACTCAAGGAACTTAAAAACACTTGTAATACACGTTTCTCGGAATGTCCTTTCGTTTCGTAAACATAAGGTTTTTTGCATGTATTTAAGCGTTTTTATAGATAATATGATCAAAAACATTTAAAATATATGTTTTTGGTAATTTTATTCTGTTTCTCCATAAAAGATGTTTTGCATGCGTTTTAGCGTTTTGGTATGTAATGAGTTCGAAAACACTTAAAGGCAAGTTCTCGGTAAAAGTTGTTTTTATTCCCATGTAATGTGATTGTCCTGCTTTTTAGTGCTTTATTGCCTAACAAGCTCAAAAACACTCAAAAGACACTTTTCTGGTAATATCATTTTTTTTCCCACATAAAGCCAGTTTTCCATGGAATTTGGGGTTTTGGTAACTAAGAATGTGAAAAAACTAAAAAAAAACAGGCATTTAGTAAGGTTGTTCTATTTCTTAATTAAAAGTGTTGTTCATGAGTTTCAGCTTTTTGGTATGTAAGAAACTTCTTTATGTACACGAGTTTTTGAGTATTTTACCTTGTAGTTCTTGTGAAACTATAAAACACTCATACACGTTTCTCGTAATGTCCTCTTCTTTGCCAATATAAAGTGCTTTCTATTAATTTTTGCATTTTTTGTAGGTAACAAGCTCAAAAACACATCAAAATATATCTTTTTTGGTAATGTTATTCTATTTCTTCATATTGGTTGGTTTGCATCCATTTTAGCGTTTTTTACGTAAATCACTGAAAAGACACGTTTTAAGTAATATTGTTGTAATTGCTGAAAAAAACACTCAAAAGATAGGTTTCTGGTAAAGTCGTGTGATTTCCCCATATAGGTGGATCTGCATGCACTTCAGAGTTTGTACATAACTCCGGAAAAAAGCTAAAATTATTTTTTTTTATAATGATTTTTTTTTTACAAAATTTCCATGAATTTTGCCAGAATTTTGGCATCTCGGTACCTATAAAGATGAATAACGAAAAAAAAAAAATTCTCTCTATAAAGAGTTATTTGTGGGTTTTAGGTTTTTGTTACTTAAGGAACTTAAAAACACTCATAATACAAGATTTTCGTAATTAATAATTACGTTTTAGCGTTTTGGTATGTATGTATTCCCATATAATGTGATTGCTCTCCTTTTTAGTGCTTTAGTGCCTATCACGCTCAAAAACACTCAAAAGACACTTTTCTTTTAATGTCATTTTTTTCCCACATAAAGCTAGTTCCGCATGCAATTTTTTTTATTTGGTAACTAAGAATGTGAAAAGCACTTAAAATACATGCATTTGCTCTGGTTGTTCTGTATTCTTAATTAAGAGTGTTATATCTGAGTTTCAGCATTTTGGTATCTAAGAAACTTCTCCATATACACCCAGTTTTTTTGCGATTTTTGCCTTGTGGCTGTTGTGAAACTATAAAACACTCGTAATGTCCTTTTGTATACCAATATAGAGTGCTTTTCATCCATTTTCGCGTTTTTTTAAGGTAAGCTCAAAAACACTCAAAATATACCTTTTTGGTAATGTTATTCTATTTCTCCATTTTCGTTGGTTTGCATTCAATTTAGCGTTTTTCTACGTAAAACACTTAAAAGACACTTTTTCAGTAATTTTGTGATGGATTCCCGCATTGACTGACTTCCATATTATTTATCGTTTTTGTGCCCAACATGCTGAAACAAAAAAAAAACACACAAAAAACAGGTTTCTGGTAAGGACGTTTAATTTCCCCATATAGGTGGCTTTGCATGCACTTTAGGGTTTGGTACATAACAGTCCGAAAAAAAAAAGCTAAAATTAACTTTTTTCATAATGTTCTTTTTCACATAATTTCCCTGCATTTTTCCAGAAATTTGGCATCTTGGTACCTATGAAGATGAATAACAAAAAAAATAAATAAATTCCTATCTTTTTATTTATTTTATTTTTTTCTATAAACAGTGTTATTTTTTAGTTTTAGCTAAATGGTACTTAAAGAACTTAAAAACACTCGTAATACATGTTTCTCAAAATGTCCTTTTATTTCCCAAACATAAGGTTCTTTGCATGTATTTAAGAGTTTTTATACGTAACATGATCAAAAACACTCAAAATACATGTTTTTGGTAATGTTATTCTGTTTCTCCATAAATGGTGTTTTGCATTCGTTTTAGCGTTTTGGTATATAAGGAGCTCAAAAACACTTAAAGGGAAGTTCTTATTAAAAGTTAGTTTTATTACTATGTAATGTGATTGTCCTGATTTTTAGTGGTTTATTGCCTATCATGCTAAAAAAAAAAAAACAGACACTTTTCTGGTAATGTCATTTTTTTCTCACATAAAGATACTTTTACATAAAATTTGGGGTTTTGGTAACTAAGAATGTGAAAAACACTCAAAATACACGCATTTGGTAAGGTTGTTCTGTTTCTCAATTCAGAGCGTTATTCAGAAGTTTCAGCATTTTGGTATCTCAGAAACTTCTCCATATATATGAGTTTTTGCGTTTTTTGCCTTGTGATTCTTGAGAATAAAAAAAATACATGTTAGTCTGTTTCTCCATAAAAGGTGTTTTGCATGTGTTTTAGCGTTTTGGTATATAACGAGTTAAAAAAACACTTAAAGACAAATTCTTGGTAAAAGTTGGTTTTATTCCCATGTAATGTGATTGCCCTCCTTTTTAGTGCTTTATTGCCTAACTCTCAAAAACCCTCAAAAGACACTTTTCTTATAATGTCATTTTTTTCCCACATAAAGCTAGTTTTGCATGCAATTTGGGGTTCTAGTAACTAAGAATGTGAAAAACATTCAAAATGCACGCATTTAGTAATGTTATTCTGTTTCTTAATTAAGAGTGTTATTCAGGAGTTTCAGCATTTTGGTATCTAAGAAACTTCTTCATATACACAAGTTTTTGCGTTTTTTTGGTTCGTGGTTCTTGTGAAACTATAAAATACTCTTTATACACGTTTCTCGTATTGTTTTCTTGTTCCCCAATATAGAGTGCTTTGCATCCATTTTTGCGTTTTTTTTTTGTTGGTTACAAGGTCAAAAACACTTAAAATATACCTTTTTGGTAATGTTATTCTATTTCTTCATATTAGTCTGTTTGCATCCGTTTTCGCATTTTTTACGTAAAACACTGAAAAGACACGTTTTCAGTAATTTTGTTTTGGATTCCAATATAGAGTGACTTTAATAATCTTTTATCGTTTTGGTGCCTAACATGCTGAAAAACACTCAAAAGACAGTTTTCTTGTAAAGTCGTTTAATTTCCCCATATAGTTGGCTTTGCATGCACTTTAGGGTTTGGTACATAACAGTCCGAAAAGAAAAGGTAAAATTAACTTTTTCGATAATATTTATTTATCCACATAATTTCCCTGAATTTTAACAGAATTTTGGCATCTCAAAGCCTATAAAGATGAATAAAAAAATATATTATTTTCATTTATTTTATTTATTTATTTATTTATTTATGTTTTTTTTTTTTTGTTTCTTTATAAAGAGTGTTATTTGTGGGTTTTAGCTTTTTTGGTATTTAGGTAACTTAAAAACACTTATAATACACGTTTCTCGTAATGTTCTTTCGTTTCCCAAATATAGGATTCTTTGCATGTATTTAAGCGTTTTTATTGGTAACATAACCAAAAACATGTTTTTTAACAAAAATAACATGTTACATATGTTACAAAAATAACAAAATACATATTTTTTGTAATGTTATTGTGTTTCTCCATAAAGGATTTTTTGCATTCGTTTTAGCGTTTTGGTATGTAAGGAGCTCAAAAATATTTAACGGCAAGTTCTTAGTAAAAGTCTGTTTTATTCACATGTAATGTGATCACCTTTCTTTTAAGTACTTTATTGCCTAACACGCTCATAAACACTCAAAAGACATTTTCTGGCAATATAATTTTTTCCTTACATAAACCTAGTTTCGCATGGAATTTTGTGTTTTGGTAACTAAGAATGTGAAAAAACATTCAAAATACACGCATTTGGTAAGGTTGTTCTGTATCTTAATCAAGAGTGTTATTCATGAGTTTCAGCATTTTGGTATCTAAGAAACTTTTGCCTTGTGGTTGTTGTGACTAAATAAAACACTCATTATACAGGTTTCTCGTAATGTCCTTTTGTTTCCCAATATAGAGTTGTTTGCATCCATTTTCGCGTTTTTTGTATGTAACAGGCTCAAAAACACTCAAAATATACATTTTTGGCCATGTTAATTTATTTCTTCATATTGGTTTGTTTGCATCCGTTTTAGCGTGTTTCTACGTAAAACACTGAAAAGACAAGTGTTAAGTGATTTTGTTTTGGATTCCCAAATAGAGTGACTTCCATATTATTTATTGTTTTGGTGCCTAACATGCTGAAAACACTCAAAAGACAGGTTTCCGGTAAAGTCGTTTAATTTCCCTATAGAGGTGGCTTTGCATGCAATTTAGGTTTTGATACATAACTGTCCGAAAAAAAGCTAAAATTAACTTTTTTGATAATGTTCTTTTTTCCACATAATTTCCCTGAATTTTGCTAGAATTTTGGCATCTCGGTACCTAGAAAGAAGAATAAAAAAAAATTACTTTTTTTTTTGTTTCTCTATAAAGAGTGTTATTTGTGGGTTTTAGCTTTTTGGTGCTTAAGGAATTTAATAACATTCATAATACACGTTTCTCGTTTCCCAAACATAGGGTTCTTTGCATGAATTTAAGAGTTTTTATAGGTAGCATGATAAAAAACACTCAAAATACATGTTTTTGGTAATGTTATTCTGTTCCTTCATAAAGGGTGTTTTGCATGCGTTTTAGCGTTTTGGTATGTTAGGAGCTGAAAAACACTTAAAGGGAAGTTCTTGGTAAAAGTTGGTTTTATTCCCATGTAATGTGATTGCCCTGCTTTTTAGTGCTTTATTGCCTAACACGCTCAAAAACACTCAAAAGACACTTTTCTGGAAATGTCTTTATTTTTTTTCTTTCCACATGAAGCTAGTTTCGTATTTAATTTGGGGTTTTGGTAACCAAAAATGTGAAAAACACTCAAAATAAACGCATTTGGTAAGCTTGTTCTGTTTCTCAATTAAGAGTGTTATTCATGAGTTTCAGCGTTTTGGTATCTAAGAATCTCAAAAACACTTATAATGCACGTTTCTCGTAATGTCCCTTTTTTTCCTCATTTAGGGTGCTTTGCATGCATTTTGGCATTTTATTTTTCACGAAAGAGCTGAAAATACTGCAAATACACGCATTTGGTAATAAGAACATAAGAACATAAGAAATAAGTAAATATGCAAGAAGGCATCAGGCCTACACTTGGCAGTACTTGTATGAAATATGCCTACGTATTTCCACCTATCATCCCCATCTATAAATGTGTAATTTTTTCTTACAGTGCCAAATGCCTCAGCACTAACAGCTTGATTACTAAGTCCGTTCCAATTATCTACTACTGTATTTGAAAACCAATTCCTTCCTGTTTCCTTTTTGAACATCAAGTTTTCAGGCTCAAGCCTGAAAACTTGATGAGAACATAATTTTTCTTGTTCTATCATGGTTACAGATTCTAAGAATTTTCCTTATGTTCCCCTTGTTATAACCCATATACCACTTAAAGACTTCTCTCAGATCCACTCTTAACCTACGTCTCTCTAAAGAATGTAAATTTAACAGCTTGAATCTCGCTTCGTAAGGAATACTCCTCATCCCCTGTATCCTTTTAGTCATTCTCCTTTCAAGTGATTCTAATAGACCTTTATCCTTCCTGTGATGTGGTGACCAGAATAGGACAGCGTAGTCTAGATGAAGTCTGACCAGCGCTAAATGTAACTTTAATATTACTTCGGTAGTTTTACTTTTAGCACTCCTGAAAATGAATCATAATACACTATTTGCTTTGTTTCTGGCCTCTTTGCATTGCTTTCTTAGACGGAGTTCAGAGCTAACTTTAAATCTCAAATTTTTTTCTAACCCTGAACCTACCAGAACTTTGTTGTTTATTGTGTAACTACTGTGTGGGTTTCTTCTACTTACGCTAAGTGCTTTGCATTTGTTGATATTAAAATGCATTTGCCATCTGTCTGTCCATTCGTTCATCCTATTCAAATCTGCCTGCAAGGCGATTTGACCTAATTAATCTACATACTCTCGTGTCATCCGCAAATTTACTAACAACACTACTAATTCTACTATGCAAGTCATTGACATATATTACAAACAACATCGGCCCTAATACTAATAATCCCTTTGTCACCCCACTAATTACTTGACCCCACTCGGATTTAGAGCCGTTTATTACAACACTCTGTCGCCTGCCGTTTGGCCATGACCTTATCCAGATTACTTATAACCTTTTTCCAATTCTTAAATACTGTGGAATATATTTCATCTGGTCCTGGTGACTTGAACTTTTCAGCTTATCTATCTCCTGTTCCACTATCTCTTTAGTTATGGTAATATCTGTCAGCTTCTCATTTTCTTCTACTCTAAATATCTTGTCACTATTAGGCAAATCCTGCATGTTTTCCTGGGTAAAGACAGTTAAAAAATACTCGTTTACAATTTTACTAATCTCCTCCCAACAACTAAGCAGGTCCCATTCTGCTGTCTTTAAGGAACTATTGTTTCTCTATTTTTCGTCTTATATACCTGATAAAATCCCTTGGGGTCCATCTTCGATTGGCTGGCTACCTTTAATTCATAACTATTTTAAGCTTTCCTTGTTAAACTCCTGACTTTTCTAATTCATTATATTATGGCCTTAAAACCACTTCCCCTGTCTTTAATCTCATATATACTTCTCTTTCGCCCTATGTAATGTTTTAACCTCAGTCATCCATTTAGGATCATTCTTCTGAGATCTTATTCTTCTGTAAGGATATTCCCTAACTGTCCTGAATGTAATTTATCAACGAAATATTTATTTCGCTTCTCTATAAAGGGTGTTTTGCTTGAGTTTTAGCGTTTCTGTACATAAGAACCTTTAAAACATGTTTTTAGTAATGTTATTTTGTATTCCTTCATGGAGCGCTTTCCATGCTTTTCAGCGTTTTGGTGTCTAACAGGTTGAAAAACACTCAGAAGAAACGTTGATGATAATGTCTTCGTTTCCCGATAAAGGGGGCTTCCAAAGCATTTTGTCTTTTGGTACTTAACAATATAAAAAAAAGTTTAAGTAAAACTTTTCGGTAGAGTTATTTTTCCATATAAAGCTCTAATCATGTGTTTTTGAGTCTTAGTACCTAAATGCGTGTATTTTGAGTTTTTTTTTACATTCCTAGTTATCAAAACCCCAAATTCCATGCGAAACTAGATTTATGTGGGAAAAAAATGACATTACCAGAAAAGTGTCTTTAAGTGTTTTTGAGCGTCTTAGGCAATAAAGCACTAAAAAGCAGGACAATCATATTACATGCGAATAAAACCAACTTTTACGAAGATCTTGCTTTTTAGTGTTTTTGACACGCATTTAGTAAGGTTGTTCTGTTTCTCAATTAAGAGTATTATTCATGAGTTTCAGCATTTTGATATCTTGGAAACTTCTCCATATACACAAGTTTATGCGGTTTTTGCGTTGTGGTTTTTTTAAACTATAAAACATTCATTATACACTTTTCTTGCAATGTCCCTTTCTTTCCCAATATAGAATGCTTTGAATCAATTTTTGCGTTTTTTTTGTAGGTAACAAGCTCAAAAACACTCAAAATATACATTTTTGGTAATGTTTCTCTGCTTCTTGATATTGGTTAATTTGCATCAGTTTTAGCGTTTTTCTACGTAAAACACTGAGAAGACACGTTTTCAGTAATTTTCTTTTGGATTCCCACATAGCGTGAGTTCCTTATTATTTATCGTTTTAGTGCTTAACATGCTGAAAAACACTCAAAAGACAGATTTCTGGTAAGGTCTTTAATTTCCTCATATGGGAGGCTTTGCATGTCTTTTCAGTGTTTTTGAGCGTGTTACGCAATAAAGCACTAAAACACAGGGCAATCACATTACATGGGAATAAAACCAAATTTTACCAAGAACTTGCCTTTAAGTGTTTTTCTGCTCCTTACATACCAAAACGCTAACACGCATGCAAAATACATTTTATGGAGAAACAGAATATATTACCAAATACATGTATTTTGAGTGTTTTTGATCATGTTATCTATAAAAACGCTTAAATACATGCAAAGAACCTTATGTTTGGGAAACGAAAGGACATTACGAGAAACGTGTATTATGAGTTTTTTAAGTTCCTTCAGTACCTAAAAACTAAAACCCACAAAATAACACTCTTTATTTAGAAAAAAAAAATAATAATAAACAAAAAATAATAAAAAAAAAAATATTTATCCTTATAGGTACCGAGATGCCAGAATTCTGCCAAAATTCAGGGAATTTACGTTGAAAAAAGAATATTACCAAAAAAGATAATTATACATTTTTTTTCAGATTGTTATGTACCAGACCTTAAAGTGCATGCAAAGCCACCTATATAGGGAAGTTAAACGAGTTTACCATAAACCTGTCTTTTCAGTGTTTTTCAGCATGTTAGGTACCAAAACGATAAATAATATGGAAGTCAGTCAATATGTGAATCAAAAAGAAAATTACTGAAAACGTGTCTTTTCAGTGTTTTACGTAGAAAATCGCTAAAGCGGATGCAAACCAACCTATATGAAGAAATAGAATAACATTACCAAAAAGATACATTTTGAGTGTTTTTGAGCTTGTTACCTACAAAAAAAAAAATGCAAAAATGGATGTAAAGCACTTTATATTAGGAAACAAAAGGACATTACGAGAAACGTGTATAATAAGTGTTTTGTAGTTTTAAAAGAACCACAAGGAAATAAACGCAAAAACTCGTGTATATAGAGAAATTTCTTACATACCAAAATGAAGAAATGCATGAATAACACTTTTAATCGATAAACAGAACTACCTTACCAAATTGTGTATTTTGTGTGTTTTTTCACATTCTTAGTTACGAAAATAAACTTTTACCAAGAACTTGCCTTTAAGTGTTTTTTAACTCCTTATATACCAAAACGCTAAAACACATGCAAAACACCCTTTGTGGAGAAACACATTAACATTACCAAAAAACATATATTTTGAGTGTTTTTGATCATGTTACCTCTAAAAACACTTAAATACATGCTAAGAGCCCTATGTCTGGGAAACGAAAGGACATTACGAAAAACGTGTATTATGCGTGTTTTTAAGTTCCATAAGTACCAAAAAGCTAAAACCTCTTCATAAAGAAAAAAAATAAAGAAATAATAAAAAAATAGGATTTTTTTTTGTTATTCTTCTTCATAGGTACTGAGATGCCAAAATTCTGGCAAAATTCAGGGAAATTATGTGTAAAAAGAACATTATCAAAAATATTAATTTTCGCTTTTTTTCGGACTGTTATATACCAAACCATGAAGTGCATGGAAACCCAATTATATGGAGAAATCAGACGACTTTACGAGAAACCTGTGTTTCTACTGTTTTTGAGCATGTTAGTCACCAAAACAATAAATAATATTGAAGTCATTCTATGTGGTAATTAAAAAAAAAAGTTACTTTAAACGTGTCTTTTTCGTGTTTTACGTAGAAAAACGCTAAAACGGATGCAAGCCAACCAATATAAAGAAATGGAATAAGATTACCAAAAAGGTATAATTTGAGTGTTTTTTTTACAAAAAAAACTTTACTTACAAAAAAAAAAAACGCAAAAATGGATGGAAAGCTCTCTCTATTGGTTAACAAAAGGACATTACGAGAAACGTGTATAATGAGTGTTTTATAAATTCTCAAGAATCACAAGACAAAAAACGCAAAAACTCGTATATATGGAGAAGTTTCTTAGATACCAAAATGGTGAAACTCCTGAATAACACTATCAATTGAGAAACAGAACAACCTTACCAAATGCGTGTATTTTGAGTGATTTTCACATTCTTAGTTACCAAAACACCAAATTTTATGTGAAAGTAGCTTTATGTGGGAAAAAAATGACATTACCAGAAAAGTGTCTTTTAAGTGTTTTTTTTTTTTTTTTAGCATGATAGGCAATAAAGCACTAAAAAGCAGGGCAATCACATTACATGGGAATAAAATCAACTTTTATCAAGTGTTTTTTCTAAATGTTTTTGAGCTCCTTATATATCAAAACGTTAAAACTCATGTAAAACACCCTTTATTTAGAAACGGAATAACATTACCAAAAACATGTATTTTGAGTGTTTTTGATCATATTACCTATAAAAACGCTTAAATACATACAAAGAATCTTATGTTTGGGAAACGAAAGGATATTTCGAGAAACGTGTATTATGAGTGTTTTTAAGTTCTTTAAGTACCAAAAAGCTAAAACCCACAAATAACACTCTTTATAGAGAAAAAAAGAAATAAATAAAAAAATAGGATTTTTTTTTATTCATCTTCATAGGTACCGAGATGCTAAAATTCTACCAAAATTCAGGGAAATTATGTGAAAAAAGAACATTATGAAAAAGAGTTAATTTTAGCTTTTTTTCGGACTGTTATGTACCAAACCCTAAAGTGCATCCAAAGCCACCTATATGGGGAAATTAAACGACCTTACCAGAAACCTGTCTTTTATGGTTTTTTTCAGCATGTTAGGCACCAAAACGATAAATAATATGGAAGTCACTAAATGTGGGAATCCATCACAATATTATTGAAAAAGTGTCTTTTTAGTGTTTTACGTAGAAAAATGCTAAATCGGATGCAAACCAACGAATATGGAGAAATAGAATAACATTACCAAAAAGTTATATTTTGAGTGTTTTTTGAGCTTCTTATCTTCAAAAAACGCGAAAATGGATGGAAAGCACTCTATATTGGGATACAAAAGGACATTACGTGAAACGTGTATAATGAGTGTTTTATAGTTAACAACAGACACAAGGCAAAAATCGCAAAACTCGGTGTATATGGAGAAGTTTCTTATATACCAAAATGCTGAAACTCAGAAATAACACTCTTAATTAAGAATACAGAACAACCTTACCAAATGCATGTATTTTGAGTGATTTTCACATTCTTAGTTACCAAAACCAAAAATTGCATGCGAATCTAGCTTTGTGTGTGAAAAAAAAATACCAGAAACATTACCAGAAAAATGTATTTTGAGTGTTTTTGATCATTTTACCTATAAAAATGACTAAATACATGCAAAGAACCCTATATTTGGAAAATGAAAGGACATTACGAAAATCGTGTATTATGAGTGTTTTTAAGTTCCTTAAGTACCAAAAAGCTAAAAGCCACAAATAACTTTTTATAGAGAAAAAAAAAAATTGTTATTCATCTTCATAGGTACCGAGATGCCAAAATTCTGGCAAAATTCATGGAAATTTTGTAAAAAAAAAACATTATAAAGAAAATATTTTAGTTTTTTTCCGGAGTTATGTACAAACTCTGAAGTGCATGCAAATAAACCTATATGGGGAAATTACACGACTTTACCAGAAATCTGTCTTTTGAGTGTCTTTCAGCTATCTGAACAATGTTATTTAAAACGTGGCTTTTCAGTGATTTACGTAGAAAAACGCTAAAACGGATGCAAACCAACCAATATGAAGAAATAGAATAACATCACCAAAAAGATATATTTTGATGTGTTTTTGAGCTTCTTACCTACAAAAAAAAGCAAACATGGATAGAAAGCACTTTATATTGGCAAAGAAGAGGACATTACGAGAAACGTGTATGAGAGTTTTATAGTCTGACAAGAACCACAAGGTAAATTACTCAAAAACTCGTGTACATAAAGAAGTTTCTTACATACCAAAAACCTGAAACTCATCAATAACACTTTTAATTTTGAAACAGAAATACCTTACCAAATGTGTGTATTAGAAAAGTTTCTTACATACCAAAATCCTGAAACTCATGAATAACACTTTTAATTAAGAAATAGAACAACCTTACTAAATGCCTGTGTTTTGAGTTTTTTTTTTCACATTCTTAGTTACCAAAACCCCTAATTCCATGCAAAACTAGCTTTATGTGGGAAAAAAATGATATTACCAGAAAAGTGTCTTTTGAGTGTTTTTGAGCGTGTTAGGCAATAAAGCACTAAAAAGCAGGGGAATCACATTACATGGGAATAACAACAAATTTTACAAAGAACTTGCCTTCAAGTGTTTTTGAGCTAATTACATACGAAAATGATAAAACGCATGCAAAACACCTTTTATGAAGAAAGAAAATAAAATTACCAGAAACATATATTTTGAGTGATTTTTATCATGTTATCTATAAAAACACTTAAATACATGCAAAAAAACTTATGTTTAAGAAACGAAAGGACATTACTAGAAATGTGTATTATAAGTGTTTTTAAGTTCCTTAAGTACCAAAAGCTAAAACCCACAAATAACACTCTTTATTTAGAAAAAAAGTAAGAAAATAAAAAAATAGTTTTTTTTTTTTGTTATTCATCTTCATAGGTACCGAGATGCCAAAATTCTGGGAAAATTCAGGACTATTATATGTTAAAACAAAAATGATCAAAAAAGTAAATTTTAGCTTTTTTTTCGGACTGTTATGTACCAAACCCTAAAGTGCATCCAAAGACTCCTATATGAGGAAATTAAACGACCTTACCAGAAATCTGTTTTTTGAGTGTTTTTCAGCATGTTAGGCACCAAAACGATAAATAATAAGGAACTCACTCTATATGAGAATCCAAAACAAAATTGCTGAAAACGTGTTTTTTCTTTCTTTTACGTAGAAAAACGCTAAAACGGATGCAAACCTACCAATATACAGAAATAGAAAAACATTACCAAAAAGGTATATTTTGAGTGTTTTTGAGCTTGTTACCTACAAAAAAAAAAACGAGAAAATTGATCCAAATCACTCTATATTAGAAAACAAAAGGACTTTGCAAGAAAAGTGTATAATGAGTTTTTTATAGTTCAAAAGAACCAAAAGGCAAAAAACACAAAAACTCGTGTATATGGAGAAGGTTCCTAGATACCAAAATGATGAAAATTATGAATAACACTCTTAATTGAGAAACAGAACAACCTTACAAATGTGTGTATTTTGAGTGCTTTTCACATTCTTAGTTACCAAAACCCCAAATTGCATGCGAAACCACCTTTATGTGAGAAAAAAATGACATTACCAGAAAAGTGTCTTTCAAGTGTTTTTGAGCGTGATAGGCAATAAAGCACTAAAAAGCGGGGCAATAATATTACATTGGAATAACATCAATTTATACCAAAAACTTGCCTTTAAGTGTTTTTGAGGTCCTTATATACCAAACCGCTAAAACTCATACAAAAACAAACTTTATGCAGAAACAGAACAACATTACCAAAAACATGTATTTTGAGTGTTTTTGATATTGTTATCTATAAAATTCCTTAATTACATGCAAACAACATTATGTTTGGGAAACAAAAGGATATTACGAGAAACATGTATTATGAGTGTTTTTTTTAAGTTTCTTAAGTACCAAAAAGCTAAAACCCACCAATAACCCTTTTTTTAGAAAATAAAAAAAAATATAAAAAAATAGGATTTCTTTTTTTTTTTGTTATTCATATTCATAGGTACCGAGATGCCAAAATTCTGGAAAAATTCAGGGCAATCATATGATAAAAAAATCAAAAAAGTTAATTTCCGGTTTTTTTTTTCGGACTGTTATGTACCAAACCTTAAAGTGCATGCAAAGACTCCTGTATGAGGAAATTAAACGATCTTAGCAGAAATATGTCTTTTGAGTGTTTTTTAGCATGTTAGGGACCAAAACGATAAATAATAAGGAACTCAGTCTATATGGGAATTCAAAAAAAAGCTACTGAAAACGTGTCTTCTCAGTGTTTTACGTAGAAAAACGCCAAAATCAATATCAAGAAATAGAAAAACGTTACTAAAAAGATACATTTTGAGTGTTTTTGAGCATGTTACCTACAAAAAATACGAAAATTGATGCAGAGCACTCTATATTGGGAAATAAAAGGACATTGCAAGAAAAGTGTATAATGAGTGTTTTATAGTTCAAAAGAACCGCAAGGCAAAAAACGCAAATCTCGTGTATATGGAGAGGTTTCCTAGATACAAAAATGCTAAAACTCATGTATAACACTCTTAATTGAGAAACAGAACAGCCTTAATAAATGCGTGTATTTTGAGTGCTTTTCACTTTCTTAGCAAAACCCTAAATTGCTTGCGAAAATAGATTTGTGTGAAAAAAAGACTTTACCAGAAAAGTGCCTTTTGAGTGTTTTTGAGCGTGATAGAAAATAAAGCACTAAAAAGGAGGGCAATCACATTACATTGAAGAAAACGAATTTTTACCAAGAACTTGCATTTATGTGTTTTTGAGCTCCTTATATACCAAAACACTAAAACGCATGCAAAACACTCTTTATTGTGAAACAGAATAACATTACCAAAAACATGTATTTTGAGTGTTTTTTTATCATGTTACCAATAAAAACGCTTAAATATATGCAAAGAACCTTATTTTTGGGAAATGAAAGGACATTACGAGAAACGTATATTATGATTGTTTTTAAGTTCACAAAGTACGAAAAAGCTAAAAGCCATAAATTACACTCTTCATTGAAAAAAAAAAGTAAATAAAAAAATAAATACGATTTTTTTTTCCATTCTAATTCATCTTCACAGGTAACGAGGTGCCAAAATTCGGGCAAAGTTCAGTAAATTATATGAAATAAGAACATTATCAAAAAAATTAAATTTAGCTTTTTTTTTTTCGGACTGTTATGTACCAAACCCCTAAAGTGCATGCAAAGCCACCTATATGGGGAAATTAAACGTGTTTGCCAGAAAACTGTCTTATGAGTGCTTTTCAGCATGTTAGGAACCAACATGATAAAACCCAAGGAAGTCAATCTGTATGGGAATCCAAAACAAAATTACTGAAAACGTGTGTTTTCGGTGTTTTACGTACAAAACGCTAAAACGGATGGAAACTAACCAAAATGAAGAAATAGAATAACATTACGAAAAAGGTATATTTTGAGTGTTTTTGAAATTGTTACCTACAAAAAACGCGAAAATGGATGGAAAGCACTCTATATTGGGAAGCAAAAGTCACCAAAAAGCATGTTAGGCACCAAAACGTTAAATAATATGAAAGTAACTCTATATGGAAATCCAAAACAAAATTACTGGAAACGTGTCTTTTAAAAGATTTACGTAGAAAAACGCTAAAACGGAGGCAAACCAACCAATATGAAGGAATAGAATAATATTACCAAAAAAGTATATTTTGTGTGTTTTTGAGCTTGTTACATAAAAAGAAACTCGAAAATGGATGCAAAGCACTCTATATAAGGAAAAAAAAAGGACATAATGAGAAACGTGTATAATGAGTGTTTTATAGTTCACCAGAATCACAAGGCAAAAAACGCAAAAACTCGACTGTATGGAGAAGTTTCTAAGATACCAAAATACTTAAACTCATAAATAACACTCTTAATCAAGAAACAGAACAACTTTACTAAATGCGTGTATTTTGAGTGTTTTTATACATTCTTAGTTACCAAAACCCCAAATTCCATGCGAAACTAGCTTTATGTGGGAAAAAAATGACATTACCAGAAAAGTGTCATTGGGTGTTTTTGAGCGTGTTAGGCAATAAAGCACTAAAACGCAGGGCAATCACATTACATGGGAATAAAACCAACTTTTACGAAGAACTTGCCTTTTAGTGTTTTTGACACGCATTTAGTAAGGTTGCTCTGATTCTCAGTTAAGAGTGTTATTCATGAGTTTCAGCATTTACACGAGTTTTTGCGTTTTTTGCCTTTTGGATTTTTTTAACTATAAAACATTCATTATACATTTTTCTCGCAATGTTTTCTACGTAAAACACTGAGAAGACACGTTTTCAGTAATTTTCTTTTGGATTCCCACAGAGATTGAGTTCCTTATTATATATCGTTTTGGTGCCTAACATGCTGAAAAACACTCAAAAGACAGATTTCTGGTAACGTCTTTAATTTCCTCATATGGGAGGCTTTGAATGTCTTTTCAGTGTTTTTGAGCGTGTTAATTAATAAAGCACTAAAAGCCAGGGCAATTACATTACATAGGAATAAAACCAAATTTTACCAAGAACTGGCCTTTAAGCGTTTATGAGCTCCTTACATACCAAAACGCTAAAACGCATGCAAAATACATTTTATGGAGAAACAGAATAACATTACCAAATACATGTATTTTGAGTGTTTTTGATCATGTTATCTAAAAAAAACACTTAAATATATGCAACCTTAAGAACCTTAAGTTTGGGAAACGAAAGAACATTACGAGAAACGTGTATTATGATTGATTTTTAAGTTCCTTCATTACCAAAAAAGCTAAAACCCACAAATAACACTCTTTAGAAAAAAAAAATAAATAAATAAATAAAAAAATAAAAAAATGGGAATTTTTTGTTTTGTTTTTCATCTTCATAGGTAACGAATTGCCAAAATTCTGCCAAAATTCAGGGAATTTATGTGAAAAAAAGAACATTATCATGAAAGTTAATTATAGCTTTTTTTTCTCATTGTTATGTACCAAAACTTAAAGTGCATACAAAGCCACCTATATAGGGAAGTTAAACGACTTTACCAGAAACCTGTCTTTTCAATGTTTTTCAGCATGTTAGGCACCAATACGATAAATAATATGAAAATCAGTCAATATGTGAATCCAAAACAAAATTACTGAAAACGTGTCTTTTCAGTGTTTTACGTAGAAAAACGCGAAAGCAGATACAAACCATCCTATATGAAGAAATAGAATAACATTACCAAAAAGATATTTTTTGAGTGTTTTTGAGCTTGTTACCTACAAAAAATGCAAAAAATGGATGTAAAGCACTCTATATTACGAAAAAAAAGGACATTACGAGAAACGTGTATAATGAATGTTTTATAGTTTTAAAAGAACCACAAGGCAATAAACGCAAAAACTCATGTATATAGAGAAATTTTTACATACCAAAATGATGAAATGCATAAATAACACTTTTAATCAATAAACAGAGCTACCTTACCAAATTGTGTATTTTAAGTGTTTTTCACATTCTTAGTTACAAAAATGCCAAAATACATGCGAAACTAGCTTCATTTGGGAAAAAAAAGACATTATCAGAAAAGTGCCTTTTGAGTGTTTTTGAGCGTGATATACAACAAAGCACTAAAAAGCAGAACGATCACATTACATGAGAATAAAACCAATTTGTACGAAGAATTTGCCTTGAACCCCTTATTGTTTTTAACCCCTTATATACCAAACCGCTAAAACGCATGAAAAACAAACTTTATGGAGAAACAGAATAACATTACCAAAAACATGTATTTTGAGTGTTTTTGATCATGTTATCTATAAAAAGATTAAGTACATGCAAAGAACATTATGTTTCGGAAACAAAAGGACATTACGAGAAACGTGTATTATGAGTGTTTTTATTAGTTCTTTAAGTACCAAAAAGCTAAAACTCAGAAATAACACTCTTTATTTAGAAAATTAAAAATCAAAAAATAAAATAAATAGGATTATTTTTTTTTATTCATCTTCATAGGTACAGAGATGCCAAAATTCTGGGCAATTATGTGATAAAGAAATATTACCAAAAAAGTTAATTTTAGCTTTTTTATATACCAAACCCTAAAGTGCATGCAAAGCCTCCTATATGAGGAAATTAAACGACCTTATCAGAAATCTCTCTTTTGACTGTTGTTCAGCATGTTAGGAACTCACTCTATATGGGAATTCAAAACAAAATTACTGAAAACGTGTCTTCTCAGTGTTTTACGTAGAAAAACGCTAACACGGATGCAAACAAAACCAATATATAGAAATAGAAAAACATTACCAAAAAGGTATATTTTGAGTGTTTTTGAGCTTGTTACCTATAAAAAACACGAAAATTGATGCAAAGCACTCTATAATGGGAAAAAAAAGGACATCGCATGAAAAGTGTATAATGAGTGTTTTATAGTTCAAAAGAACCATAACACAAAAAAATGCAAAAACTAGTGTATATGAAGAAGTTTCTTCGATACAAAGATGCTGAAACTCATGAACAACTCTCTTAATTGATTACAATCTTACTGAATGTGTGTATTTTGAGTGCTTTTCACATTCTTAGTTACCAAAACCCCAAATTGCATGCGAAACCAGCTTTATGTGGGAAAAAAATTACATTACCAGAAAAATGTCTTTTGAGTGTTTTTCAGCGTGTTAGGCAAAGAAGCACTGAAAAGCTGGGCAATCACTTTACATTGGAATAAAACCCATTTTTAATAAGAAATTGCCTTTTAATTTTTTTTGAGCTCCTTATATACAAAAACACTAAAACGCATGCGAAATACACTTTATGGTGAAACATAACAACATTACCAAAAACATGTATTTTGAGTGTTTTTGATCATATTTCCAATAAAAACGTTTAAATGACATTACCAGAAAAATGTCTTTTAAGTATTTTTGAGCGTGATATGTAACAAAGCACTAAAAAGCAGAAAAATCACATAACTTGGGTATAAAACCAATCTTTACGAAGAACTTGCCTTTGTTTTTTTTTTTTTAACTCCTTACATACCAAAACGCAAAAACGCATGTAAAACACCCTTTATGGAGAAATAGAGTAACATTACCAAAAAAAAGTATTATGATTTTGATTGATTTTGAGGTTTTTGGTAACTAAGAATCTGAAAAGCACTCAAAATACACGCATTTAGTAAGGTTATTCTGTTTCTTATTTAAGAGTGTTATTCATGAGTTTCAGCATTTTGGTATCTAAGAAATCTCTCCATATACACGAGTTTTTGCGTTGTTTGCTTTGTGGTTCTTTTGAACTATAAAACTCTCATTATACACTTTTCTTGCAATGTCCTTTTGTTTCCCAATATAGAGTACTTTGCATCAATTTTCGTGTTTTTGTAGGTAAAACGCTCAAAACACTCAAAATATACATTTTTGGTAACGTTTTTCTATTTCTTGATATTGGTTAGTTTGCATCCGTTTTAACGTTTTTCTATATAAAACACTGAGAAGACACGTTTTTAGTAACTTTGTTTTGGATTCCCATAGAGAGTGAGATCCTTATTATTTATCGTTTTTCCCTGCTTTTTAGAGCTTTATTGCCTACCACGCTCAAAAACACTCAAACACACTTTTCTGGTAATGTCATTTTTTTCCCACATGAAGCTAGTTTCGCATGGAATTTGGGGTTTTGGTAACTAAGAATGCAAAAAAAACATTCAAAATACACGCATTTAGTAAAGTTGTTCTGTTTCTTGATTAAGAATATTATTCATGAGTTTCAGTATTTTGGTATCTTAGAAACTTCTCCATACAGTCGAGTTTTTGCGTTTTTTGCCTTGTGATTCTGGTGAACTATAAAACACTCATTAAACACGTTTCTCATTATGTCCTTTTTTTTCCTTATATAGAGTGCTTTGCATCCATTTTCGAGTTTCTTTTTATGTAACAAGCTCAAAAACACAAAATATAATTTTTTTGTAATGTTATACTATTCCTTCATATTGGTTGGTTTGCCTCCGTTTTAGCGTTTTTCTACGTAAATCTTTTAAAAGACACGTTTCCAGTAATTTTGTTTTGGATTTCCATATAGAGTGACTTTCATATTATTTATCGTTTTGGTGCCTAATATGCTTTTTGGTGACTTTTGCTTCCCAATATAGAATGCTTTCCATCCATTTTCGCGTTTTTTGTAGGTAACAATTTCAAAAACACTCAAAATATACCTTTTTGGTAATGATATTCTATTTCTTAATTTTTTGTAAGTTTGCATCCGTTTTAGCGTTTTGTACGTAAAACACCGAAAAGACACGTTTTCAGTAATTTTGTTTTAGATTCTCATATAGATTGACTTCCTTGGGTTTTATCATGTTGGTTCCTAACATGCTGAAAAAACACTCATAAGACAGTTTTCTGGCAAAGACGTTTAATTTCCCCATATAGGTGGCTTTGCATGCACTTTAGGGGTTTGGTACATAACAATCCGAAAAAAAGCTAAATTTAACTTTTTTATAATTTTCTTATTTCATATAATTTCCTGAACTTTGCCCGCATCTCGTTACCTGTGAAGATGAATAACAATGAAAAAAAACTCGTATTTTTTATTTATTGATTTTTTTTTTTAAAAAAAGAGTGTAATTTGTGGCTTTTAGCTTTTTCGTACTTAATGAACTTAAAAACACTCATAATATATGTTTTTCGTAATGTCCTTTCATTTCCCAAAAATACGGTTCTTTGCATATATTTAAGCGTTTTTATTGTTAACATGATCAAAAACACTCAAAATACATGTTTTTGGTAATGTTATTCTGTTTCACCATCAAGTGTATTTTGCATGCATTTTAGTATTTTGGTATATAAGGAGCTCAAATACACTTAAAGGCAAGTTCTTGTTAAAAATTGGTTTTATTCCAATGTAATGTGATTGCCCTGCTTTTTAGTGCTTTATTGCCTAACACGCTCAAAAACACTCAAAAGACATTTTTCTGGTAATGTCATTTTTTTCCCACAAAAAGCTGGATTCGCATGTAATTTAGGGTTTTGGTAATTAAGGACGTGAAAAGCACTCAAAATACACGCATTTAGTAATTTTGTTCTCTTTCTCAATTAACAGTGTTGTTCCAGAGTTTCAGCATTTTGGAATGTAAGAAACTTCTCAATATACACGAGTTTTTGCGTTTTTTACCTTGTAGTTCTTGTGAAACTATAAAACGCTCATTATACACGTTCCTCGTAATGTCCTTTTGCTTCCCAATATAGAGTGCTTTCCATCCATTTTTGCGTTTTTTGTAGGTAACAATTTCAAAAGCACTTAAAATATACCTTTTTGGTAATGTTATTTTATTTCTTCATATTGGTTGGTTTACATCCGTTTTAGCGTTTTTCTACGTAAAACACCGAAAAGACACGTTATTAGTAATTTTGTTTTGGATTCCCATATAGATTGATTTCCATGTTATTTATCGTGTTGGTTCCTAACACGCTGAAAAATACTCATATGACCGTTTTCTGGCAAAAACGTTTAATTTCCCCATATAGGTGGCTTTGCATGCACTTTTGGGGTTTGGTACATAACAGTTCGAAAAAAAAGCTAAATTTAACTTTTTTGATAATGTTCTTATTTCACATAATTTCCTGAAATTTGCCCGAATTTTGGCATTTCGGTACCTGTGAAGATGAATAAGAAAGAAAAAAAATACTGTATTTTTTTTTATTTACTTATTTATTGTTTCTCAATAAAGAGTGTTATTTGTGGCTTTTAGCTTTTTGGTAATTAATGAACTTAAAAACACTCCTAATACTCGTTTCTCGTAATCTCCTTTCGTTTCCAAAAAATAGTGTTCTTTGCATTTATTTAAGCGTTTTTATTGGTAACATGATCAAAAACACTCAAAATACATGTTTTTGGTAATGTTATTCTGTTTCACCATAAAGAGTGTTTTGCATGCGTTTTAGTGTTTTGGTATATAAGGAGCTCATAAACACATATATGCAAGTTCTTGGTAAAAATTCGTTTTCCTCCAATGTAATGTGATTGCCCTCCTTTTTAGTGCTTTATTTCCTATCACGCTCAAAAATACTCAAAAAACACTTTTCTGGTAAAGTCTTTTTTTTTCCCACAAATCTATTTTCGCATGCAATTTGTAGCTTTGCTAAGAATGTGAAAAGCACTCAAAATACAAGCATTTATTAAGGCTGTTCTGTTTCTCAATTAGGAGTGTTATACATGAGTTTTAGCATTTTTGTATCTAGGAAACCTCTCCATATACACGAGATTTTGCGTTTTTTGCCTTGTGATTCTTTTGAACTATAAAACACTCATTATACACTTTTCTTGCAATGTCCTTTTGTTTCCCAATATAGAGTGCTTTGCATCAATTTCCGCGTTTTTTGTAGGTAACATGCTCAAAAACACTCAAAATATACCTTTTTAGTAACGTTTTTCTATTTCTTGATATTGGTTGCTTTGCATCCGTTTTAGCGTTTTTCTACGTAAAACACTGAGAAGACACGTTTTCAGTAGCTTTTTTTTTGGATTACCATATAGAGTGAGTTCCTTATTATTTATCGTTTTGGTGCCTAACATGCTAAAAAACACTCAAAACACATATTTCTGGTAAGGTCGTTTAATTTCCTCATATAGGAGTCTTTGCATGCGCTTTAAGGTTTAGTACATAACAGTCCGTAAAAAAAAACGGAAATTAACTTTTTTGATAATATTGTTTTATCATATGATTGCCCTGAATTTTCGCAGAATTTTGGCATCTCGGTACCTATGAATATGAATAACAAAAAAAAAAAAAAAACTATTTTTTTATATTTTTATATTTTTATTTTCTAAATAAAGAGTGTTATTGGTGGGTTTAAGCTTTTTTGGTACTTAAGGAACTTAAAAAAACACTCATAATACATGTTTCTCTTAATATCCTTTTGTTTCCCAAACATAATGTTCTTTGCATGTAATTAAGCGTTTTTATATATAACAATATCAAAAACACTGAAAATACATGTTTTTCGTAAGGATGTTTTGTATCCTTAATTAAGAGTGTTGTTTCTGAGTTTCAGCATTTTCGTATCTGATAATTTTTTTTTTTTTTTGCGATTTTTGCCTTGTGGCTGTTGTGAATCTATAAAACACTCATTATACACGTTTCTCATAATGTCCTTTTCTATCCCAATATAGAGTGCTTTCCATCCATTTTCGCGTTTTTTGAAGGTAAGAAGCTCAAAAACACTCAAAATATACCGTTTTGGTAATGTTATTCTATTTCTTCATATTCGTTGGTTTCCATCCTATTTAGCGTTTTTCTACGTAAAACACTGAAAAGACACTTTTTCCGTAATTTTTTTAATGGATTCCCACATTTAGTGACTTCCATATTATTTATCGTTTTGGTACCTAACATGCTGAAAAAAACACAAAAGACAGGTTTCTGGTAAGGTCGTTTAATTTCCCCATATAGGTGGCTTTGGATGTACTTTAGGGTTTGGTACATAACAGTCCGAAAAAAAAAAGCTAAAATTAACTCTTTTTAATAATGTTCTTTTTTCACATAATATGGTACTTAAATTTGGTACTTAAAGAACTTAAAAACACTTATAATACACGTTTCTCGAAATGTCCCTTCGTGTCCCAAACATAAGATTCTTTGCATGTATTTAAGCATTTTTATAGGTAACATGATCAAAAACACTCAAAATACATGCTTTTGGTAATGTTATTCTGTTTCTGAATAAAGGGTGTTTTGCATGCGTTTTAGCGTTTTGGTATATTAGGAGCTCAAAAATACTTAGAAAAAACACTTGATAAAAGTTGATTATATTTCCATGTAATGTGATTGCCCTGATTTTTAGTGCTTTATTGCCTATGATGCTAAAAAAAAAAAAAAAAACACTTAGATGACACTTTTCTGGTAATGTCATTTTTTTCCCCAAATAAAGCTACTTTCACATAAAATTTGGGGTTTTGGTAACTAAGAATGTGAAAAACACAAAATACACGCATTTGGTAAGGTTGTTCTGTTTCTCAATTAAGAGTGTTATTCAGGAGTTTCACCATTTTGGTATCTAAGAAACTTCTCCATATATACGAGTTTTTGCGTTTTTTGCCTTGTGCTTCTTGAGAATATATAAAACACTCATTATACACGTTTCTCGTAATGTCATTTTGTTAACCAATCTAGAGAGCTTTCCATCCATTTTCGCGTTTTTTTTTTTTTTTTTTGTAAAAAAGCTCAAAAATACTCAAAATATACCTTTTTGGTAATCTTATTCTATTTTTTTCATGTTGGCTAGTTTGCATCTGTTTTAGCATTTTTCTACTTAAAACACGGAAAAGACACGTTTTCAGTAATTTGTTTTGGATTCCCAAATAGACTGAATTCCATATTGTTAATTGTTTTGGTGACTAACATGCTGAAAAACACTTGAAACACAAGTTTCTCGTAAAGTCGTTTAATTTCCCCATATAGTTGGCTTTGCATGCACTTTTTGGTTTTGTGCATAACAGTCAGAAAAAAAAAGCTAAAATTAACTTTTTTGATAATGTTCTTTTTTCATATAATTTCCCTGAAATTTGCCAGAATTTTGTGATCTCGGTACCTATGAAGAAGAATAACAAAAAAAAAAATCCTATTTATTTATTTACTTTTTTTTCTCTCTATATAGATGTTTTAGCTTTTTGGTACTTATGGAACTTAAAAAGACTCATAATAAACGTTTCTCCTAATGTCCTTTTGTTTCCCAGACATAGGGTTTTTTGCATTTATCAAAGTGTTATTAGAGGTAACATGATCAAAAACTCTCAAAATACATGTTTTTGGTAATGTTAATATGTTTCCCCATAAAGGGTGTTTTGCATGCGTTTTAGCGTTTTGGTATATAAGGAGCTCAAAAACACTCAAAAGACACTTTTCTGGAAATGTAATTTTTTTTTTTACCACATAAAGCTAGTTTTGCATGCAATTTGGGGTTTTGGTAACTAAGAATGTGAAAAACAGTCAAAATACACGCATGTCGTAAGGTTGTTCTGTATTCTCAATTAAGAGTGTTATTCCTCAGTTTCAGCATTTTGGTATCTAAGAAACTTATCCATATACACGAGTTTTTGCGTTTTTTGCCTTGTGGTTCTTGTGAAACTATAAAACACTCATTATACAATTTTCTCGTAATGTCCTTTTGTATCTCAATATGGAGTGCTTTCTATCTATTTTCGCGTTTTTTGTAGATAAGAAGCTCAAAAATACTGAAAATATACCTTTTTGGTAATGTTATTCTATTTCTTCATATTCGTTGGTTTGCATCCGTTTTAGCGTTTTTCTACGTAAAACACTGAAAAGACACTTTTTCAGTAATTTTCTGATGGATTCCCATATTGAGTGACTTCCATATTATATATCGTTTTGGTGACTAACATGCTGAAAAACACTCAAAAGACAGGTTTCTCGTAAAGTCGTTTAATTTCCTCATATAGGTGGCTTTGCATGCACTTTAAGGTTTGGTACATCACAGTCCGAAAAAAAGTTAAAATTAAATTTTTTTCATAATTTTCTTTTTTCACATAATTTTCCTGAATTTTGCCAGAATTTTGGCATCTTGGTACCTATGAAGATGAATAACAAAAAAAATAAATAAATTCCTATCTTTTTATTCATTTATTTATTTTTTTTCTATAAACAGTGTTATTTATGGGTTTTAGCTAAATGGTACTTAAAGAACTTAAAATCACTTGTAATACATGTTTCTCGAAATGCCCTTTAATTTCCCAAACATAAGGTTCTTTGCATGTATTTAAGATTTTTTATAAGTAACATGATTAAAAAACAGTCAAAATACATGTTTTTGGTAATGTTATTCTCTTTCTCCATAAAGGGTGTTTTGCATTCGTTTTAGCGTTTTGATACATAAGGAGCTCAAAAACACTTAAAGGCAAATTGTTAGTAAAAGTTAGTTTTATTCCCATGTAATATGATTGCCCTGCTTTTTAGTGCTTTATTGTCTATCATCCAAAAAAAAAAAAAAAAAAAAAACACTTAAAAGACACTTTTCTGGTAATGTCACTTTTTTCCCACATAAAGCTACTTTCACATAAATTGGGGTTTTGGTAACTAAGAATGTGAAAAACATTCAAAATACACGCATTTGGTAAGGTTGTTCTGTTTCTCAATTTAGAGTGTTATTCAGGAGTTTCAGCATTTTGGTATCTAAGAAACTTCTCCATATATATGAGTTTTTGCGTTTTTTGCCTTGTGATTCTTGAGAATCTATAAAACACTCATTATACACGTTTCTCATAATGTCCTTTTGTTAACCAATAGAGAGAGCTTTGCATCCATTTTCGTGTTTTTTGTAAGTAAAAAGCTAAAAAAACACTCAAATTATACCTTTTTGGTAATCGTATTCTATTTCTTCATATTGGTTGGTTTGCATCCGTTTTAGCGTTTTTCTACGTAAAACACGAAAAAGACACGTTTAAAATAATTTTGTTTTTTTAATTCCCACATAGAATGACTTCAATATTATTTATTGTTTTGGTGACTAACATGCTGAAAAACACTAGAAACAGAGGTTTCTCATAAAGTCGTTTAATTTCTCCATATAGTTGGCTTTGCATTCACTTCATGGTTTCGTACATAACAGTCCGAAAAAAAAAAGCTAAAATTAACTTTGTTCGATAATGTTCTTTTAACACATAATTTCCCTGAATTTTTTCAGAATTTTGGCATCTCAGTACCTATGAAGAAGAATAAAAAAAAAATCCTATTTTTTAATTATTTCTTTATTTTTTCTCTATAAAGAGGTTTTAGCTTTTTGGTACTTATAGAACTTAAAAACACATAATACACGTTTCTCATAATGTCCTTTCGTTTCCCAGACATAGGGTTCTTTGCATGTATTTAAGCGTTTTTAGAGGTAACATGATCAAAAACACTCAAAATAAATGTTTTTGGAAATGTTAATCTGTTTCTCCATAAAGGGTGTTTTGCATGTGTTTTAGCGTTTTGGAATATAGGGAGTTAAAAAACACTTAAAAGTTGGTTTTATTCCCATGTAATGTGATTCCCCTCCTTTTTAGTGCTTTATTGCCTAAATCTCTCAAAAACCTTCAAAAGATACTTTTCTGGTAATGTCATTTTTTTTCCCACATAAAGGTTGTTTTGCATGCAATTTGGGGTTCTAGTAACTAAGAATGTGAAAAACACTCAAAATACACGCATGTTATTCTTTTTCTTAATTAAGAGTGTTATTTAGGAGTTTCAGCATTTTGGTATCTAAGAAACTTCTCCATATACACTAGTTTTTGCGTTTTTTGCTTCGTGGTTCTTGTGAAACTATAAAATACTCTTTATACACGTTTCTCGTATTGTCTTTTTATTTCTCAATGTGCTTTGCATCCATTTTCACGTTTTTTTGTTGGTCACAAGCACAAAAATACTTAAAATATACCTTTTTGGTAATGTTATTCTCTTTCTTCATATTGGTCTCTTTGCATCCGTTTTAGCGTTTTTTACGTAAAACACTGAAAAGACACGTTTTCAGGAATTTTGTTTTGGATTCCCATATACAGTGACTTCCATATTATTTATCGTTTTGGTGCCTAACATGCTGAAAAACACTCAAAAGACAGTTTGTTAAGTCGTTTAATTTCCCCATATAGATGGCTTTGCATGCACTTTAAGGTTTGGTACATAACAGTCCGGAAAAAAAAGCTAAAATTAACTTTTTCGATAATATTCTTTTATCCACATAATTTCCCTGAATTTTAACAGAATTTTGGCATCTCGGTACCTGTGAAGACGAATAACAAAAAAAAAATTATTATTTTCTTTTATTTCATTTATTTATTTTTATTTTTTTATTTATTTTTTGTTTCTTCATAAAGAATGTTATTTGTGGGTTTTAGCTTTTTGGTATTTAAGTAACTTAAAAACACTTATAATACACGTTTCTCATAATGTCCTTTCGTTTCCCAAACATAGGATTCTTTGCATGGATTTAAGCGTTTTTATAGGTAACATGATCAAAAACACTCAAAATACATGTTTTTTGTAATGTTATTTTGTTTTTCCATAAAGGATTTTTTGCATTCGTTTTAGCGTTTTGGTATATAATGAGCTAAAAAATATTTAACGGCAAGTTCTTGGTAAAAGTTTTTTTTTATTCACATGTAATGTGATTGCCCTTCTCTTAAGTACTTTATTGCCTAACACGCTGATAAACACTCAAAAAACATTTTCAGGCAATATAATTTTTTCCCCAAATAAACCTAGTTTCGCATGCAATTTCGTGTTTTGGTAAGTAAGAAAGTGAAAAACACTCAAAATACACGCATTTGGTAAGGTTTTTCTCTATCTCAATCAAGAGTGTTATTCATGAGTTTCAGTATTTTGGTATCTAAGAAACTTTTGCCTTGTGGTTGTTGTGAAACTGTAAAACACTCATTATACAGGTTTCTCGTAATGTCCTTTTGTTTCCCAATATAGAGTGCTTTCCATCCATTTTCGCGTTTTTTGTAGGTAACAGGCTCAAAATCTCTCAAAATATACCTTTTTGGCAATGTTATTCTATTTCTTCATATTGGTTTGTTTTCATTTGTTTTAGCGTGTTTCTACGTAAAACACTGAAAAAAAACAAGTGTTAAATTATTTTGTTTTGGTTTTTGATTTGGTACATAACAGTCCGAAAAAATAAAGCTTAAATTAACTTTTTTGATAATATTCTTTTATCATATAATTGCCCTGAATTTTCCAGAATTTTGGCATCTCGGTACCTATGAAGATAAATAAAAAAAATAAAAAAATCCTTTTTTTATTTTTTATTTATTTATTTATTTCTCAATAAAGAGTGTTATTTGTGGGATTTACCTTTTAGGTACTTAAGGAACATAAAAACACTCATAATACACGTTTCTCGTAATGTCCTTACGTTTCCCAAACATAAGGTTCTTTGCATGTATTTAAGCTTTTTTTATAGATAACATGATCATAAACACTCAAAATACAAGGTTTTGGTAACGTTATTCTGTTTCTTCATAAAGTGTGTTTTGCATGCGTTTTAGCAGTTTTGTATATAAGGAGCTCAAAAACACTTAAAGGCCAGTTCTTGGTAAAAAATTGTTTTATTCCAATGTAATGAGATTGTCCTGTTTTTGAGTGCTTTATTACCTATCACATTGAAAAACATTGAAAAGATACTTTTCTGGTAAATTCATTTTTTTTCCCCACAAAACAATTTTTGCTTGTAATTTCGGGTTTTTGGTAACTAAGAATGTGAAAAGCACTCAAAATACACGCATTTAGTAAGGTTGTTCTGTTTCTCAACTAAGAGTGTTATTCATGAGTTTCAGCATTTTGTTATCTAAGAAATCTCTTCATATACACGAGTTTTTGCGTTGCTTGTTTTGTGATTCTTTTGAACTATAAAACACTCATTATACACTATTCTTGCAATGTCCTTTTGTTTCCCAATATAGAGTGCTTTGCATCAATTTTCGCGTTTTTTGTAGGTAACAAGCTCAAAAACACTCAAAATATACCTTTTTAGTAACGTTTTTCTATTTCTTAATATTGGTTGGTTTGCATCCGTTTTATCGTTTTTCTACGTAAAACACTGAGAAGACACGTTTTCAGCAACTTTTTTTTGGATTCCCATATAGAGTGAGTTCCTTATTATTTATCATTTTGGTGCCGAACATGCTAAAAAAAAAAAAATTCAAAACACATTTCTGGTAATGTCGTTTAATTTCCTCATGCACTTTAAGGTTTGGTACATAACAGTCCGAAAAAAAAGCTGAAATTAACTTTTTTGATAATATTCTTTTATCATATGATTGCCCTGAATTTTCCCAGAATTTTGGCATCTCGGTACCTATGAATATGAATAACAAAAAAAAAAAAAAAAAAATTATTTTCTTAATAAAGAGTGTTATTTGTGGGTTTTAGCTTTTTGGTTTTTAAGGAACTTAAAAAACACTCATAATACACGTTTCTCGTAATGTCCTTTTGTTTCCCAAACATAATGTTCTTTGCATGTATTTAAGCCTTTTTTATAGATAACATGATCAAAAACACTCAAAATACATGTTTTTGGTAATGTTATTCTGTTTCTCCATAAAGTTTGTTTTGTATGCGTTTTAGCGGTTTGGTATATAAGGAGCTCAAAAACACTTAAAGGGAAGTTTTTGGTATAAATTGGTGTTATTCCAATGTAATATGATTGCCCTGCTTTTTTAGTGCTTTATTGCCTATCACGCTCAAAAACACTTAAAAGATACTTTTCTGGTTTTTTCCTCACATAAAGGTGGTTTCGCATGCAATTTGGAGTTTTGGTAACTAAGAATGTGAAAAGCACCCAAAATACACGCATTTAGTAAGGTTGTTCTGTTTCTCAATTAAGAGTGTTATTCATGAGTTTCAGCATTTTGGTATCTGGGAACCTTCTCCATATACAAGAGTTTTTGTTTTTTTGCCTTTTGGTTCTTTTGAACTATAAAAAAGACTCATTATACACTTTTCCTGCAAAGTCCTTTTGTTTTCTAATATAGAGTGCTTTGCATCAATTTTTGCGTTTTTTGTAGGTAACAAGCTCAAAAATACTCAAAATATATCTTTTTGGTAATGTTTTTCTATTTCTTGATATAGGTAGGTTAGCGTTTTTCTACGTAAAACAAAGAAAAAACACGTTTTCAGCAATTTTGTTTTCGATTCTCATATAGAGTGAGTTCCTTATTATTAATCGTTTTGGTGCCTAACATGCTGAAAAATACTCAAAAAACAGATTTCTGGTAAGGTCTTTTAATATCCGCCTTTGCATGCACTTTAGGGTTTGGTACATAACAATCCGAAAAAAGCTAAAATTTACTTTTTTGATAATTTTTGTTTTATCATATAATAGCCCTGAATTTTTCCAGAAATTTGGCATCTCGGTACCTATGAAGATTAATAAAAAAAAAATCCTATTTTTTTATTTTCTTACTTTTTTTTTTCTTAATAAAGAGTGTTATTTTGTGGGTTTTAGCTTTTTCGTACTTAAGGAACTTAAAAAACACTTATAATACACGTTTCTCGGAATGTCCTTTCGTTTCGCAAACATAAGGTTTTTTGCATGTATTTAAGCGTTTTTATAGATAACATGATCAAAAACACTTAAAATATATGTTTTTGGTAATTTTATTCTGTTTCTCCATAAAAAGGTGTTTTGCATGCGTTTTAGCGTTTTGGTATGTAATGAGTTCGAAAACACTTAAAGGAAAGTTCTTGGTAAAAGTTGTTTTTATTCCCATGTAATGTGATTGTCCTGCTTTTTAGTGCTTTATTGCCTAACAAGCTCAAAAACAGTCAAAAGACACTTTTCTGGTAATGTCATTTTTTTTCCCACATAAAGCTAGTTTTGCATGGAATTTGGGGTTTTGGTAACTAAGAATGTGAAAAAACTCAAAACTCAGGCATTTAGTAAGGTTGTTCTATTTCTTAATTAAAAGTGTTGTTCATGAGTTTCAGCTTTTTGGTATGTAAGAAACTTCTTTATGTACACGAGTTTTTGAGTATTTTACCTTGTAGTTCTTGTCAAACTATAAAACACTCATACACGTTTCTCGTAATGTCCTCTTCTTTGCCAATATAAAGTGGTTTCTATCCATTTTTGCATTTTTTTGTAGGTAACAAGCTCAAAAACACATCAAAATATATCTTTTTGATAATGTTATTCTATTTCTTCATATTGGTTGGTTTGCATCCGATTTAGCGTTTTTCTACGTAAATCACTGAAAAGACACGTTTTAAGTAATATTGTTGAAAATGCTGAAAAAACACTCAAAAGATAGGTTTCTGGTAAAGTCGTGTGATTTCCCCATATAGGTGGATCTGCATGCACTTCAGAGTTTGTACATAACTCCGGAAAAAAGCTAAAATTGTTTTTTTTATAATGATTTTTTTTTTACAAAATTTCCATGAATTTTGCCAGAATTTTGGCATCTCGGTACCTATGAAGATAAATAACGAAAAAAAAAATTCTCTATATAAAGAGTTATTTGTGGGTTTTAGCTTTTTGTTACTTAAGGAACTTAAAAACACTCATAATACAGGATTTTCGTAATTAATAATTACGTTTTAGCGTTTTGGTATATAAAAAGCTCAAAAACACGTAAAGGCAGGTTCTTGGTAAAAGTTGGTGTTATTTTCATATAATGTGATTGCTCTCCTTTTTAGTGCCTTAGTGCCTATCACGCTCAAAAACACTCAAAAGACACTTTTCTTTTAATGTTATTTTTTCCCACATAAAGCTAGTTTTGCATGCAATTTTTTTTTTGGGTAACTAAGAATGTGAAAAGCACTTAAAATACATGCATTTGGTATGGTTGTTCTGTATTTTTAATTAAGAGTGTTATATCTGAGTTTCAGCATTTTGGTATCTAAGAAACTTCTCCATATGCACCGAGTTTTTTGCGATTTTTGCCTTGTAGCTATTGTGAAACTATAAAACACTCGTAATGTCCTTTTGTATCCCAATATAGAGTGCTTTCCATACATTTTCGCGTTTTTTGAAGGTAAGCTCAAAAACACTCAAATATACCTTTTTAGTAATGTTATTCTAATTCTCCATATTCGTTGGTTTGCATTCAATTTAGCGTTTTTCTACGTAAAACACTGAAAAGACACTTTTTCAGTAATTTTGTGATGGATTCCCACATTGACTGACTTCCATATTATTTATCGTTTTGGTGCCCAACATGCTGAAACAAAAAAAAAAAAAAACTCAAAAAAACAGGTTTCTGGTAAGGACGTTTAATTTCCCCATATAGGTGGCTTTGCATGCACTTTAGGGTTTGGTACATAACAGTCCGAAGAAAAAAAAAAGCTAAAATTAATTTTTTTCATAATGTTCTTTTTCACATTATTTACCTGAATTTTTCCAGAAATTTGGCATCTTGGTACCTATGAAGATGAATAACAAAAAATAAATAAATTCCTATCTTTTTATTTATTTTATTTTTTCTATAAACAGTGTTATTTATTAATTTTAGCTAAATGGTACTTAAAGAACTTAAAAACACTCGTAATACATGTTTCTCGAAATGTCCTTTAATTTACCAAACATAAGGTTCTTTGCATGTATTTAAGAGTTTTTATAGGTAACATGATCAAATACACTCAAAATACATATTTTTGGTAATGTTATTCTGTTTCTCCATAAATGGTGTTTTGCATTCGTTTTAGCGTTTAGGTATATAAGGAGCTCAAAAACACTTAAAGAGAAGTTCTTATTAAAAGTTAGTTTTATTACTATGTAATGTGATTGTCCTGATTTTTAGTGGTTTATTGCCTAGCATGCTAAAAAAAAAAACAGACACTTTTCTGGTAATGTCATTTTTTTCCCACATAAAGATACTTTTACATAAAATTTGGGGTTTTGGTAACTAAGAATGTGAAAAACACTCAAAATACACGCATTTGGTAAGGTAGTTCTGTTTCTCAATTCAGAGCGTTATTCAGGAGTTTCAGCATTTTGGTATCTAAGAAACTTCTCCATATATATGAGTTTTTGCGTTTTTTGCCTTGTGATTCTTGAGAATCAAAAAAATACATGTTTTTGGTAATGTTAATCTGTTTCTCCATAATGGGTGTTTTGCATGTGTTTTAGCGTTTTGGTATATAAGGAGTTAAAAAACACTTAAAGACAAATTCTTGGTAAAAGTTGGTTTTATTCCCATGTAAGTTGATTGCCCTCCTTTTTAGTGCCTTATTGCCTAACTCTCAAAAACCCTCAAAAGACACTTTTCTGGTAATGTCATTTTTTTTCCCACATAAAGCTAATTTTGCATGCAATTTGGGGTTGTAGTAACTAAGAATGTGAAAAACACTCAAAATGCACGCATTTAGTAATGTTATTCTGTTTCTTAATTAAGAGTGTTATTCAGGAGTTTCAGCATTTTGGTATCTAAGAAACTTCACCATATACAAAAGTTTTTGCGTTTTTTTGGTTTGTGGTTCTTGTGAAACTATAAAATACTCTTTATACACGTTTCTCGTATTGTCTTTTTGTTCCCCAATATAGAGTGCTTTTGCATCCATTTTTGCGTTTTTTTTTTGTTGGTTACAAGGTCAAAAACACTTAAAATATATCTTTTAGGTAATGTTATTCTATTTCTTCATATTGGTCTGTTTGCATCCGTTTTAGCATTTTTTACGTAAAACACTGAAAAGACACGTTTTCAGTAATTTTGTTTTGGATTCCATTATAGAGTGACTTTAATAATTTTTTTTATCGTTTTGGTGCCTAACATGCTGAAAAATACTCAAAAGACAGTTTTCTTGTAAAGTCGTTTAATTTCCCCATATAGATGGCTTTGCATGCAATTTAGGGTTTGGTAAATAACAGTCCGAAAAAGAAAAGTTGAATTAGCTTTTTCGATAATATTCTTTTATCCACATAATTTCCCTGAATTTTAAAAGAATTTTGGCTTCTCAGTATCTATAAAGATGAATTACAAAAAAAAAAAATTATTTTCATTTATTTCATTTATTTATTTATTTATTTTATTTATTTATTTTTTTTTTTTTTTGGTTTCTTTATAAAGAGTGTCATTTGTGGGTTTTAGCTTTTTTGGTATTTAAGTAACTTAAAAACACTTATAATACACGTTTCTCGTAATGTCCTTTCGTTTCCCAAATATAGGATTCTTTGCATGTATTTAAGCGTTTTTATTGGTAACATAATCAAAAACACTGAAAATACATATTTTTCTAAAGTTATTGTGTTTCTCCATTAGGTATTTTTTTCATTCGTTTTAGCGTTTTGGTATGTAAGGAGCTCAAAAATATTTAACGGCAAGTTCTTGGTAAAAGTCTGTTTTATTCACATGTAATGTGATCGCCCTTCTTTTAAGTACTTTATTGCCTAACACGCTCATAAACACTCAAAAGACATTTTCTGGCAATATAATTTTTTCCCCACATAAACCTAGTTTCGCATGCAATTTCGTGTTTTGGTAACTAAAAATGTGAAAAACACTCAAAATACACGCATTTGGTAAGGTTGTTCTGTATCTTAATCAAGAGTGTTATTCATGAGTTTCAGCATTTTGGTATCTAAGAAACTTTTGCCTTGTGGTTGTTGTGAAACTATAAAACACTCATTATACAGGTTTCTCGTAATGTCCTTTTGTTTCCCAATATAGAGTGGTTTGCATCCATTTTCGCGTTTTTTGTATGTAACAGGCTCAAAAACACTCAAAATATACATTTTTGGCAATGTTAATTTATTTCTTGATATTGGTTTGTTTGCATCCGTTTTAGCGTGTTTCTACGTAAAACACTGAAAAGACATGTGTTAAGTGATTTTGGTTTGGATTCCCATATAGAGTGACTTCCATATTATTTATTGTTTTGGTGCCTAACATGCTGAAAAACACTCAAAAGACAGGTTTCCGGTAAAGTCGTTTAATTTCCCTATAGAGGTGGCTTTGCATGCAATTTAGGTTTTGATACATAACTGTCCGAAAAGCTAAAATTAACTTTTTTGATAATGTTCTTTTTTCCACATAATTTCCCTGAATTTTGCCAGAATTTTGGCATATCGGTACCTAGAAAGAAGAATAAAAAAAAAATACTTTTTTTTTTGTTTCTCTATAAAGAGTGTTATTTGTGGGTTTTAGCTTTTTGGTGCTTAAGGAATTTAATAACATTCATAATACACGTTTCTCGTTTCCCAAACATAGGGTTCTTTGCATGTATTTAAGAGTTTTTATAGGTAACATGATAAAAAACACTCAAAATACATGTTTTTGGTTATGTTATTCTGTTCCTTCATAAAGGGTGTTTTGCATGCGTTTTACCGTTTTGATATGTTAGGAGCTGAAAAACACTTAAAGGCAAGTTCTTGGTAAAAGTTGGTTTTATTCCCATGTAATGTGATTGCCCTGCTTTTTAGTGCTTTATTGCCTAACACGCTCAAAAACACTCAAAAGACACTTTTCTGGAAATGTCTTTTTTTTTTTTTCTTTTCATATAAAGCTAGTTTCGTATTCAATTTGGGGTTTTGGTAACCACAAATGTGAAAAAACACTCAAAATAATAGCATTTGGTTAGGTTATTCTGTTTCTCAATTAAGAGTGTTATTCATGAGTTTCAGCGTTTTGGTATCTAAGAATCTGAAAAACACTTATAATGCACGTTTCTCGTAATGTTCCTTTTTTTCCTCATTTAGGGTGCTTTGCATGCATTTTGGCATTTTATTTTTCACGGAAGAGCTGAAAATACTGCAAATACACGCATTTGGTAATAAGAACATAAGAACATAAAAAATAAGTAAATATGCAAGTAGGCATCAGGCCTACACGTGGCAGTACTTGTATGAAATATGCCTACGTATTTCCACCTATCATTCCCATCTATAAATGTGTAATTTTCTCTTACAGTGCCAAATGCCTCAGCACTAACAGCTTGATTACTAAGTCCGTTCCAATCATCTACTACTGTATTTGAAAACCAATTCCTTCCTGTTTCCTTTTTGAACATCAAGTTTTCAGGCTCAAGCCTGAAAACTTGATGAGAACATAATTTTTCTTGTTCTATCATGGTTACAGATTCTAAGAATTTTCCTTATGTTCCCCTTGTTATAACCCATATACCACTTAAAGACTTCTCTCAGATCCACTCTTAACCTACGTCTCTCTAAAGAAAGTAAATTTAACAGCTTGAATCTCGCTTCGTAAGGAATACTCCTCATCCCCTGTATCCTTTTAGTCATTCTCATTTGAAGTGATTCTAATAGACCTTTATCCTTCCTGTGATGTGGTGACCAGAATAGGACTGCGTAGTCTAGATGAAGTCTGACCAGCGCTAAATGTAACTTTAATATTACTTCGGTAGTTTTACTTTTAGCACTCCTGAAAATGAATCATAATACACTATTTGCTTTGTTTCTGGCCTCTTTGCATTGCTTTCTTAGACGGAGTTCAGAGCTAACTTTAAATCTCAAATCTTTTTCTAACCCTGAACCTAACAGAACTTGGTTGTTCATTGTGTAACTACTGTGTGGGTTTCTTCTACTTACGCTAAGTGCTTTGCATTTGTTGATATGAAAATGCATTTGCCATCTCTCTGTCCATTCGTTCATCCTATCTAAATCTGAATGCAAGGCGATTTGACCTAATTAATCTACATACTTTCGTGTCATCCGCAAATTTACTACTAATTCCACTATCCAAGTCATTGACATATATTACAAACAACATCGGCCCTAATACTAATAATCCCTTTGTCACCCCACTAATTACTTGACCCCACTCGGATTTAGAGCCGTTTATTACAACATTCTGTCGCCTGCCGTTTGGCCATGACCTTATCCAGATTACTTATAACCTTTTTCCAATTCTTAAATACTGTGGAATATATTTCATCTGGTCCTGGTGACTTGAACTTTTCAGCTTATCTATCTCCTGTTCCACTATCTCTTTAGTTATGGTAATATCTGTCAGCTTCTCATTTTCTTCTACTCTAAATATCTTGTCACTATTCGGCAAATCCTGCATGTTTTCCTGGGTAAAGACAGTTAAAAAATACTCGTTTACAATTTTACTAATCTCCTCCCAACAACTAAGCAGGTCCCATTCTGCTGTCTTTAAGGAACTATTGTTTCTCTATTTTTCGTCTTATATACCTGATAAAATCCCTTGGGGTCCATCTTCGCTTGGCTGGCTACCTTTAATTCATAACTATTTTAAGCTTTCCTTGTTAAACTCCTGACTTTTCTAATTCATTATATTATGGCCTTAAAACCTCTTCCCTTGTCTTTAATCTCATATATACTTCTCTTTCGCCCTATGTAATGTTTTAACCTCAGTCATCCATTTAGGATCATTCTTTTGCGATCTTATTCTTCTGTAAGGATATTCTCTAACTGTCCTGAATGTAATTTATCAACGAAATATTTATTTCGCTTCTCTATAAAGGGTGTTTTGCTTGAGTTTTAGCGTTTCTGTACATAAGAACCTTTAAAACATGTTTTTAGTAATGTTATTTTGTATTCCTTCATGGAGCGCTTTCCATGCTTTTGAGCGTTTTGGTGTCTAACACGTTGAAAAACACTCAAAAGACACGTTGATGATAATGTCGTTTCGTTTCCCGATAAAGGGGGCTTCCAAAGCATTTTGTCTTTTGGTACTTAACAATATAAAAAAAAGTTTAAGTAAAAGTTTTCGGTAGAGTTCTTTTTCCATATAAAGTTCTAATTATGTGTTTTTGAATCTTAGTACCTAAATGCGTGTATTTTGAGTTTTTTTTACAATCTTAGTTATCAAAACCCCAAATTCCATGCGAAACTAGATTTATGTGGGAAAAAAATGACATTAGTAATATTAATCTGTTTCACCATAAAGAGTGTTTTGCATGCGTTTTAGTGTTTTGATATATATAAGGAGCTCAAAAAACACTTAAAGGCAAGTTCTTGGTAAAAATTCGTTTTCCTCTAATGTAATGTGATTGCCTTTCTTTTTAGTGCTTTATTGCCTATCACGCTCAAAAACACTCAAAAGACACTTTTCTGGTAGTCTTTTTTTTTTTTTTCCACAAATCTATTTTCGCATGCAATTTGGGGTTTTGGTAACTAAGAATGTGAAAAGCACTCAAAATACACGCATTTAGTAAGGTTGTTCTGTTTCTCAGTTGAGTGTTATTCATGAGTTTCAGCATTTTGGTATCTAGGAACATTCTCCATATACACGAGTTTTTGTGTTTCTTGCCTTTTGGTTCGTTTGAACTATGAAAAACTCATTATACACTTTTCTTGCAATGTCCTTTTGTTTTCTTATGTAGAGTGGTTTGCATCAATTTTCCCGTTTTTTTGTAGGTAACAAGCACAAAAACACTCAAAATATACCTTTTTGGTAATGTTTTTCTATTTGTTGATATTGGTTGGTTTGCATCCGTTTCAGCGTTTTTCTACGTAAAACACTGAAAAGTTTTCAGCAATTTTGTTTTGGATTCTCATATAGGGTGACTTCCTTATTATTTATCGTTTTGGTGCCTAACATGCTGAAAAACACTAAAAAAAACAGATTTCTGGTAAGGTCGTTTAATTTCCTGATATAGGAGTCTTTGGATGCACTTTAGGGTTTGGTATATAACAATCCGAAAAAAAAAACTAAAATTAACTTTTTTGATAATTTTCTTTTATCATATAACAGCCCTGAATTTTCCCAGAATTTTGGAATCTCGGCACCTATGAAGAAAAATAAAAAAAAAAAAATATCCTATTTTTTTATTTTCTTACTTTTTTTTCTAAATAAAGAGTGTTATTTGTGGGTTTTATCTTTTTGGTACTTAAGGAACTTAAAAACACTTATAATACACATTTCTCGTAATGTCCTTTCGTTTCGCAAACATAAGGTTCTTTATATGTATTTAAGCCTTTTTATAGATAAGATGATCAAAACCCCAAAAATATATGTTTTTGGTAATTTTATTCTGTTTCTCCATAAAAGGTGTTTTGCATGCGTTTTAGCGTTTTGGTATGTAATGAGCTCAAAAACACTTAAAGGCAAATTCTCGGTAAAAGTTGTTTTTAATCCCATGTAATGTTATTACCCTGCTTTTTAGTGCTTTATTGCCTAACACGCTCAAAACACTCAAAAGACACTTTTCTGATAATATCATTTATTTCCCACATAAAGCTAGGTTTTCATGGAATTTGGGAATGTGAAAAAGAATGTGAAAAAAAACTCAAAACACAGGCATTAATAAGGTTTTTCTATTTCTTAATTAAAAGTGTTATTCATGATTTTCAGCATTTTGGTAGGTAAGAATTTTTTCTAATACACACTTTTGGTAAGGTATTTCTGTTTCAAAATTAAAAGTGTTATTCATGAGTTTCATCTTTTTTGGTATGTAAGAAACTTCTTTATGTACACGAGTTTTTTAGTTTTTTACCTTGTGGTTCTTGTCAAACTATAAAACACTCATACACGTTTCTCGTAATGTCCTTTTCTTTGCCAATATAAAGTGCTTTTCATCCATTTTTTGCTTTTTTTGTAGGTAACAAGCTCAAAAACATATCAAAATATATCTTTTTGGTAATGTTATTCTATTTCTTCTTATTGGTTGGTTTACATCCGTTTTAGCGTTTTTTTAAGTAAATCACTGAAAAGACACGTTTTCAGTAATATTGTTGAAATTGCTGAAAAACACTCAAAAGACAGGTTTCTGGTAAAGTCGTGTAATTTCCCCATATAGGTGGATTTGCATGCACTTCAGGGTTTGTACATAACTCCGGAAAAAGGCTAAAATTATTTTTTTTATAAAGATTTTGTTTACAAAATTTCCATGAATTTTGCCAGAATTTTGGCATCTCGGTACCTATGAAGATGAATAACAAAAAAATTTCCCTCTATAAAGAGTGTTATTTGTGGGTTTTAGCTTTTTGGTACTTAAGGAACTTAAAAACACATAAAACACGATTTTTTTAATGTTCTTTTGTTATACAAACATAGGGTCCTTTACATGTATTTAAGCGTTTTTATAGGTTACATGATAAAAAAAAAACTCAAAATACATGTTTTTGGTAATATTATTCTGTTTCTCCAAAAAGGGTGTTTTGCATGCGTTTTAGCAATTTGGTATGTAAGGAGTTAAAAAACACTTAAAGGCAAGTTCTTCGTAAAAGTTGGTTTTATTCCCATGTAATGTGATTGTTCTGCTTTTTAGTCCTTTGTTGCATATCACGCTCAAAAACACTAAAAAGACACTTTTTTTGGTAGTCATTTTTTTTTTTTTCCACATAAAGGTAGTTTCGCATGTAAATTGGGATTTTCGTAACTAAGAATGTGAAAAACACTCAAAATACACACATTTGGTAAGGTAGTTTTGTTTCTCAATTAAAAGTGTTATTCATACATTTCAGCATTTTGGTATGTATGAAACTTCTCTATATACACGAATTTTTGCGTTTTTTTGCCTTCTGGTTCGTGTGAAACTATAAAACACTCATTATACACGTTTTTCGTAATGTTCTTTTGTTTTCCAATATAGAGTGCTTTCCATCCATTTTCGCATTTTTTGTAGGTAACAAACTGAAAAACACTCAAAATATATCTTTTTGGTAATGTTATTGTATTTCTTCATATTGGTTGGCTTGCATCCGTTTTAGCGTTTTTCTTCGTAAATCACTGAAAAGGCACGTTTTCAGTAGTATTGTTGAAATTGCTGGAAAAAACACTCAAAAGACAGATTTCTGGTAAAGTCGTGTAATTTCTCCATATAGGTGGCTTTGCATGCACTTTTGGGTTTGGTACATAATTCCGGAAAAAGCTAAAAAAAAATTTATTATAATGTGTTTTTTACATAATTTCCATGAATTTTCCCTGAATTTTGGCATCTTCATACCTATTTAGATGAATAACAAAAAAGAAAAATCTATTTTTTTAGTTATTTATTTTTTCTTTATTTGTGGGTTTTAGTTTTTTGGTACTTAGGGAACTTAAAAAACAATCATAATACACGATTTTCGTAATGTCCTTTCGTTTCACAGACATAGGGTTCTTTGCATGTATTTAAGCGTTTTTATAGGTAACATGATCAAAAACACTCAAACTAATGTAACAAAATAATGTATAAATGTAATTTGGTATTTTCGTAACTAAGAGTGTGAAAAACACTCAAAATACACACATTTGGTAAGGTAGTTCTGTTTCTCAATTAAAAGTGTTATTCATGAGTTTTAGCATTTTGGTATGTAAGAAACTTCTCTATATACACGAGTTTTTGCGTTTTTTGTCTTGTGGTTCTTGTGAAACTATAAAACAATCATTATACACGTTTCTCTAAATGTCCTTTTTTCTTCCCAATATAGAGTGCTTTTACATCCATTTTCGCGTTTTTTTGTAGGTAAAAAGCCCCAAAACACGTTTTGGTAATGTTATTCTATTTCTTCATATTCGTTGCTTTGCATCCGTTTTAGCGTTTTTTCTACGTAAAACGCTGAAAAGACACGTTTTCAGTAATTTTGTTTTGGATTCACATATTGACTAACTTCCATATTATTTATTGGTTTAGTGCCTAACATACTGAAAAACACTGAAAAGACAGGTTTCTGGTAAAGTCGTTTAATTTCCTCATATAGGTGGCTTTGCATGCACTTTAAGATTTGGTAAATAACAATCCGAAAAAAAAGCTATTATTAACTTTTTTGATAATGTTCTTTTTTTCACATAAATTCCCTGAATTTTGGCAGAATTTTTTATTTTTTTTTATTTTTTTTTCTCTTTAAAGAGTGTTATTTGTGGGTTTTAACGTGTTGGTACTTAAGGAACTTCAAAACAGTCATAATAAACGTTTTTCGTAATGTCCTTTCGCTCAAAAACACATAATGGCAAGTTCTTGGTCAAAGTTGGTTTTATTCTCATGTAATGTGATTGTCCTGCTTTCTAGTGCTTTATTGCCAAACACGCTCAAAAACACTCAAAACACACTTCTGGTAATGTCATTTTTTTCTCACATAAAGCTAGTTTCGCATGCTTTTTAGCATTTTGCTAACTAACAATGTGAAAAACAATGAAAATACACGCTTTTGGTAAGATTGTTCTGTTTCTCAATTAAGATTGTTATTCATGAGTTTCAGCATTTTGGTATCTAAGAAACTTCTTTACATACACAAGTTTTTGCGCTTTTTGCCTTGTGGTTCTTGTGAACCACAAGTTCTTTTGCTCGAAAATGATAAGACACTCATTATACACGTTTCTCGTAATGTCCTTTTCTTTAGCAATAGGGAGTGGTTTGCATCCATTTTCACCTTTTTTGTAGGTAACCAGCTCAAAAATACTGAAAATATAGTTTTTTTGTAATGTTATTCTATTTTTTTTTTTTTCATATTGGTTGGTTTGCATCCGTTTTAGCGTTTTTCTACGTAAAACACCGAAAAGACACGTTTTCAGTAATTTTGTTTTGGATTCTCATATAGAGTGACTTCCATGTTATTTACCGTTATGGTGCCTAATATGGTGAAAAACACTCATAAGACAGTTTTCTGGCAAAGACGTTTGATTTCCCCATATAGGTGGCTTTGCATGCACTTTATGGTTTGCTACATAACAGTTGAGAAAAAAAAGCTAAAGTTAACTTTTTTGATAATGTTCTTATTTCAGAAAATTTCATGAATTTTGCTTGAATTTTGGCACCTCGGTACCTGTGAAGATGAATAAGAAAGAAAAAAAAAATCGTATTTTTTATTTATTTATTTATTTTTTTCTCAATAGGGAGTTATTTGTGGGTTTTAGCTTTTTGGTACTTAATGAATTTAAAAATACTCATAATACACGTTTCTCGTAATGTCCTTTCGTTTCCCACAAATAGGGTTCTTAGCATGTATTTAAGCGTTTTTATTGGTAACATGATCAAAAACACTCAAAATACATGTTTTTGGTAATGTTATTCTGTTTCTCCATAAAGTGTGTTTTGCATGCGTTTTAGCGTTTTGGTATATAAGGAGCTCAAAAACACTTAAAATCAAGTTCTTGGTAAACATTGGTTTTATTCCCATGTAATGTGATTACCCTTCTTTTTAGTGCTTTACTGATAATCACGCTCAAAAACACTCAATAGACACTTTTCTGAAAATGTTTTTTTTTTTTTTTTTTTACCACATAAAGCTGGTTTCGCAATCAATTTGGGTTTTGGGTTACTAAGAATGTGAAAAGCACTCAAAATACAGGCATTTAGTAAGGTTTTTCTGTTTCACAATTAAGAGTGTTATTCATGAGTTTCGGCATTTTGGTATCTAGGAAACTAGCTAGTTTCACATGTAATTTGTGATTTTCGTAACTAAGAATGTGAAAAACACTCAAAATACACACATTTTGTAAGGTAATTCTTTTTCTCAATTAAAAGTGTTATTCATGAGTTTCATCATTTTTGTATCTAAGAAACTTCTCTAGGTACAGGAGTTTTTGCGTTTTTTGCCTTTTGGTTCTTGTGGAACTATAAAACACTCATTATACACGTTTCTCAGAATATCCTTTTGTTTTGCAATAATTTGCATCCATTTTTGCATTTTTTTTAGGTAACAAGCTCAAAAACATTCAAAATATACATTTTTGGCAATGTTATTCAATTTCTTCATATTGGTTGGTTTGCATCCTTTTTAGCGCTTTTCTACGTAAAACACTGAAAAGGCACGTTTTCAGTAATTTTGTTTTGGATTCCCATATTGATTGACTTCCATGTTATTATCGTTTTGGTGCCTAACATACTGAAAAACACTCAAAAGTAAGGTTTCTCGTAAAGTCGTTTAATTTCCTCATGTAGATGGCTTTACATTCACTTAAGAGTTTGGTACATAACATTCCGAAAAAAAAAAGCTAAAATTATCTTTCTTGATAATATTTTTTATCACATAATTGCCCAGAATTTTGGCATCTCGGTATCTGTGAAGATGAATAACAAAAAAAAAAAAATGCCGTTTTTTTATATATTTATTTATTTTTTCTTTATAAAGAGTGTTATTTGTGGGTTTTAGTTTTTTGGTTCTTAAGGAACTTAAAAACACGTTTCTCGTAATAAACGTTTCTCGTAATGTCCTTTCGTTTCCCAAACATAGCGTTCTTTGCATGAATTTTCGCGTTTTTATAGGTAGCATGATCAAAAACACTCAAAATACATGTTTTTGGTAATGTTATTATAATTCTCCATAAAGGGTGTTTTGCATTCGTGTTAGCGTTTTGCTATGTTTTCAGTATATTAGGCACCAAACCGATAAATAATATGGAAGTCAGTCAATATGTGAATCCAAAACAAAATTACTGAAAACGTGTCTTTTTAGCGTTTTACGTAGAAAAAACGCTAAAACGGATGCAAAGCAACGAATATGAAGAAATAGAATAACTTTACCAAAACGTGTTTTGGGGCTTTTTACCTACAAAAAAAAAACGCAAAAATGGATGTAAAAGCACTCTATATTGGGAAGAAAAAAGGACATTTAGAGAAACGTGTATAATGATTGTTTTATAGTTTCACAAGAACCACAAGACAAAAAACACAAAAACTCGTGTATATAGAGAAGTTTCTTACCAAAATGCTAAAACTCATGAATAACACTTTTAATTGAGAAACAGAACTACCTTACCAAATGTGTGTATTTTGAGTGTTTTTCACATTCTTAGTTACGAAAATCCCAAATTACATTTATACATTATTTTGTAATGAAAAAGCCACCTATACGGGGAAATTACATGACTTTACCAGAAATCTGTCTTTTGAGTGTTTTTTCCAGCAATTTCAACAATACTACTGAAAACGTGTCTTTTTAGTGATTTACGAAGAAAAACGCTAAAACGGATGCAAGCCAACCAATATGAAGAAATACAATAACATTACCAAAAAGATATATTTTGAGTGTTTTTCAGCTTGTTACCTACAAAAAATGCGAAAATGGATGGAAAGCACTCTATATTGGGAAACAAAAGAACATTACGAAAAACGTGTATAATGAGTCTTTTATAGTTTCACACGAAACACAAGGCAAAAAACGCAAAAATTCGTGTATATAGAGAAGTTTCTTACATACCAAAATACTGAAATGCATGAATAACACTTTTAATTGAGAAACAGAACTACCTTACCAAATGTGTGTATTTTGAGTGTTTTTCACATTCTTAGTTACGAAATCCTAAATTACATGCGAAACTACATTTATGTGTAAAAAAAAAAAAATGACATTACCAAAAAAGTGTCTTTTTAGTGTTTTTGAGCATGATATGCAACAAAGCACTAAAAAGCAGAACAATCACATTACATGGGAATAAAACCAACTTTTACGAACAACTTGCCTTTAAGTGTTTTGAGCTCCTTATATAACAAACCGCTAAAACGCATGCAAAACAAACTTTGATCATGTTATCTATAAAAACGCTTAAATACATGCAAAGAACATTATGTTTGGAAAACAAAAGGACATTACGAGAAACGTGTATTATGAGTGTTTTTTTTAAAGTTCTTTAAGTACCAAAAAGCTAAAACCCACAAATAACACTCTTTATTTTGAAAATAAAAAAAATAAAAAAAATATATAAAAAATTCGATTTTTTATTTTTTTTTTTTTGTTATTCATCTTCATAGTACCGAGATGCCAAAATTCTGGGAAAATTCAGGGCAATCGTATGATAAAAGAATATTATAAAAAAAGTTAATTTCAGCTTTTTTTTTCGAACTGTTATCTACCAAACCCTAAAGTGCATGCAAAGCCATATGAAGAAATTTAACGACCTTACAAGAGATCTGTGTTTTGATTGTTTTTTTTTAGCATGTTAAGCACCAAAACGATAAATAATAAGGAACTCACCTCTATATGGGGATCGAAAACAAAGTTACTGAAAACGTGTCTTCTCAGTGTTTTACGTAGAAAAACGCTAAAACGGAAGCAAAGCAACCAATATAAAGAAATAAAAAAACGTTACTAAAAAGGTTTATTTTAAGTGTTTTTGAGCTTATTACCTACAAAAAAACGCAAAAATTGATGCAAAGCACACTATATTGAAAAACAAAAGGACATTGCAAGAAAAGTGTATAATCAGTGTTTTATAGTTCAAAAAAAACGCAAAATCTCGTGTATATGGAGAGGTTTCCTAGATACAAAAATGCTGAAACTTATGTATAACATTCCTAATTTAGAAACAGAACAACCTTCATAAATGCATGTATTTCGAGTGCTTTTCACATTATTAGTTACCAAAACCCCAAATTGCATGCGAAAATAAATTTGTGGGAAAAGAAAATGACTTTACCAGAAAAGTGTCTTTTGAGTGTTTTTGAGCGTGATAGGCAATAAAGCAATGAAAAGGAAGGCAATCACATTACATTGGAGGAAAACGAATTTTTACCAAGAACTTGAATTTAAGTGTTTTTTGAGCTTCTTATATACCAAAACACTAAAACGCATGCAAAACACTCTTTATGGTGAAACAGAATAATATTAACAAAAATATATATTTTGAGTGTTTTTGATCATGTTACCAATGAAAACGCTAAAATACATGCAAAGAACTCTATTTTTAGAAAACGAAAGGAGATTACGAGAAACGTGTATTATGATGTTTTTAAGTTCATTAATTACCAAAAAGCTAAAAGCCACAAATAACACTCTTTATTGAGAAACAATAAATAAATAAAAAAAATTTGATATTTTTTTCTTTCTTATTCATCTTCACAGGTACCGAGATGCCAAAATTCGGGAAAATTCAGGAAATTATGTGAAATAAGAACATTATCAAAAAAGTTAAGTTTAGTTTTTTTTTTCGGACTATTATGTACCAAACCCCTAAAGTGCATGGGGAAATTAAACGTCTTTGTCAGAAAACGGTCTTATGAGAGTTTTTCAGCATTATAGGAACCAACACGATAAATAACATGGAAGTCAATCTATATGGGAATCCAAAACAATATTACTAAAAACGTGTTTTTTCGGTGTTTTACGTAGAAAAATGCTAAAACGGATGCAAACCAACCAATATGAAGGAATAGAATAACATTACCAAAAAGGTATATTTTGAATGTTTTTGAAATTGTTACCTACAAAAAACGCGAATATAGATGGAAAGCTCTCTATATTGGGAAGCAAAAGGACATTACGAGAAACGTGTATAATGAATGTTTTATAGTTTCACAAGAACTACAGGGCAAAAAACGCAAAAACTCGTGTATATAGAGAAGTTTCTTACATTCCAAAATGCTGAAACTCTGGAACAACACTTTTAATTGAGAAACAGAACAATCTTACTAAATGCGTGTATTTTGAGTGCTTTTCACATCCTTAGTTACCAAAACCCCATTGCATGGGAAACCAGCTTTATGTGGGAAAAAAATGACATTACCAGAAAAATGTCTTTTGAGTGTTTTTGAGGGTGTTAGGCAATAAAGCACTAAAAAGCAGGGCAATCACATTACATTGAAATAAAACTAATTTTTAACAAGAACTTGCCTTTAAGTGTATTTGAGCTCCTTATATACCAAAACACTAAAATGCATGCAAAATACACTCTTGGGTGAAACAGAATAACATTACCAAAAACATGTATTTTGACTGGTTTTGATCATGTTACCAATAAAAACGCTTAAATACATGCAAAGAACCCTATTTTTGGGAAACGAAAGGACATTAAGAGAAACGTGTATTATGAGTGTTTTTAAGTTCATTAAGTACGAAAAAGGTAAAAGCCACAAATTACACTCTTTATTGAGAAAAAATAAATAAATAAATAAAAAAAATGAAAAAAAAAAAAATTTTCATTCTTATTTATCTTCACAGGTAAGGAGGTGCCAAAATTCGGGCAAAGATCAGGAAATTATATAAAAAAAAGAACATTATCAAAAAACTTACATTTAGCTTTTTTTTCGGACTGTTATGTACCAAACCCCTAAATTGCATGCAAAGTCAATTATATGGGGAAATTGAACGTCTTTGTAAGAAAACTGACTTATGAGGGTTTTTCAGCATGTTAGGAACCAACACGATAAAACACAAGGAAGTCAATCTATATGGGAATTCAAAAATAAATTACTGAAAACGCGTCTTTTCGGTGTTTTACGTAGAAAACGCTAAAACGGATGCAAACCAACCAAAATGAAGAAATAGAATAACATTACCAAAAAGGTATATTTTGAGTGTTTTTGATATTGTTACCTATAAAAAACGCGAAAATGGATGGAAAGCACTCTATATTGGGAGGCAAAAGGCACCAAAAAGCATTTTAGGCACCAAAACGATAAATAATATGAAAGTCACTCTATATGGAAATCCAAAGCAATATTACTGGAAACGTGTCTTTTAAAAGATTTACGTAGAAAAACGCTAAAACAGATGCAAACCAACATATATGAAGAAATAGAGTAACATTACCAAAACATATATTTTGTGTGTTCTTGAGCTTGTTACATAAAAAAAATGCGAAAATATATGCAAAGCACTCTATATAAGTAAAAAAAAAAAAAGAACATAACGAGAAACGTGTATAATGAGTGTTTTATAGTTTCACCAGAATCACAAGGCAAAAAACGCAAAAACTCGACTATATGGAGAAGTTTCTAAGATACCAAAATACTGACACTCATGAATAACACTCTTAATCAAGAAACAGAACAACGTTACTAAATGCGTGTATTTTGAGTGTTATTTTACATTCTTAGTTACCAAAACCCCAAATTCCATGCAAAACTAGCTTTATGTAGGAGAAAAATGACATTATCAGAAAAGTGTCTTTGAGTGTTTTTGAGCGTGTTAGGCAATAAAGCACTAAAAAGGGAATAAAACCAACTTTTACGAAGAAGTTGCCTTTTAGTGTTTTTGACACGCATTTAGTAAGGTTGCTCTGTTTCTCAATTAAGAGTGTTATTCAAGAGTTTCAGCATATACACGAGTTTTTGCGTTTTTTTTGCCTTGTGTTTTTTTTTTTTTTTGAACTATAAAACATTCATTATACACTTTTCTCGCAATGTGCCTTTGTTCCCCAATTTAGAGTGTTTTATATCAATTTTCGCGTTTTTTTTGTAGGAAACAAGCACAAAAACACTCAAAATATACATTTTTGGTAATGTTATTCTGCTTCTTGATATTGGTTGGTTTGTATCAGTTTTAGCGTTTTTTCTACGTAAAACACTGAGAAGACACGTTTTCAGTAATTTTCTTTTGGATTCCCACATAGAGTGAGTTCCTTATTATTTATCGTTTTGGTGCCTAATATGCTAAAAAACACTGAAAAGACATATTTCTTGTTAGGTCTATAATTTCCTCATATGGGAGGCTTTGCATGTCTTTTAAGTGTTTGTGAGCGTGTTACGCAATAAAGCCCTAAATGCCAGGGCAATCATATTACATGGGAATAAAACCAAATTTTACCAAAAACTTACCTTTAAATGTTTTTGAGCTCCTTACGTACCAAAACGCTAAAACGCATGCAAAATAAATTTTATGGAGAAACAGAATAACATTACAAAATACATGTATTTTGAGTGTTTTGATCATGTTATGTATAAAAACGCTTAAATACATGTAAAGAACCTTATTTTTGGGACACGAAAGAACATTAAGAGAAACGTGTATTATGAGTGATTTTTTATTTCCTTCAGTACTAAAAAGCTAAAACCCACATATAACACTCTTTAGAAAAATAAATAAATAAAAAAAATGGGATTTTTTTTTTTGTTATTTATCTTCATAGGTACCGAGATGCTAAAATTCTGCCAAAATACACGGAATTTATGTGGAAAAAAGAATATTATCATAGAAGTTAATTATAGCTTTTTTTTCGGATTGTTATGTACCAAACCCTAAAATGCATGCAAAGCCACCTATATAAGGAAGTTAAAGGACTTTACCAGAAACCTGTCTTTTCAAAAGTGTTTTTCAGCATATTAGGCACCAAAACGATAAATAATATGGAAGTCAGTCAATATGTGAATCGAAAAGAAAATTACTGAAAACGTGTCTTTTCAGTGTTTTACTTAGAAAAACGCTAAAGCGGATACAAACCATCCTATATGAAGAAATAGAATAACATTACCAAAAAGATATATTTTGAATGTTTTTGAGCTTGTTACCTACAAAAAATGCAAAAAATCGATGTAAAGCGAAAACTACCATCATTTGGGAAAAAAAATGACATTACCAGAAAAGTGTCTTTTGAGTGTTTTTCAGCGTGATATGCAACAAATCACTAAAAAGCAGAACGATCACATTACATGGGAATAATCCCAACTTTTAAGAAGAATTTGCCTTTAAGTGTTTTTTAACCCCTTATATACCAAACCGCTAAAACGCATGCAAAACAAACTTTATGGAGAAACAGAATAACATTATCAAAAACATGTATTTTCAGTGTTTTTTGATCATGTTATCTATAAAAACGCTAAAGTACATGCAAAGAACATTATGTTTGGGAAGCAAAAGGACATTATAAGAAACGTGTATTATGAGTGTTTTTTTTTTAAGTTCCTTAAGTACCAAAAAGCAAAAACCCTCAAAAAACACTCTTTATTTAGAAAAAAAAAATAAATAAATAAATAAAATTAATAGGATTTTTTTTTTTTTTTATTCATATTCATAGGTACCGAGATGCCAAAATTCTGGGAAAATTCAGGGCAATTATGTGATAAAATAATATTATCAAAAAAGTTAATTTCAGGTTTTTTTTCGAACTGTTATGTACCAAACCCTAAAGTGCATGCAAAGCCTCCTATATGAGGAAATTAAACGACCTTTAAAGAAATCTGTCTTTTGAGTGTTTTTCAGAATTTTAGGCACCAAAACGATAAATAAATAACTCACTTTATATGGGAATCACTTTTATATGGGAGAAAAAACTACTGAAAACGTACGTAGAAAAAACGTACGTAGAAAAACGCTAAAACGGATGCAAACTAACCAATATAAAAAAAAAATAAAAAAAAACATTACCAAAAAGGTATATTTTGAATGTTTTTGAGCTTATTACCTACAAAATACGCAAAAAATTGATGCAAAGCACTCAATATTAGGAAATAAATGGACATTGCAAGAAAAGTATATAATGAGTGTTTTAAAGTTCAAAAGAACCAAAAGGCAAAAAAAGCAAAAACTTGCAGATATGAAGTTTCTTAGATACCAAAATGCTTAAACTCATGAATAACATTCCTAATTGAGAAACAGAACAACCTTACTAAATGCGTGTATTTTGAGAGCTTTTCACATTCTTTGTTCCCAAAACCCCAACTTGCATGCGAAACCAGCTTTATGTGAGAAAAAATGACGTTACGAGAAAAATGTCTTTTGAGTGCTTTTGAGCCTGATAGGCAATAAAGCACTAAAAAGCAGGGCAATCACATTACATTTCAATAAAACCAATTTTTATCAAGAATTTGCCTTTAATTGTTTTTGAGCTCCTTATATACTAAACCGCTAAAACGCATGCAATACAAACTTTATGGAGAACCAGAATAACATTACCAAAAAGAACCAGAATAACATTACCAAAAATAAAAACGCTTAAATACATGCAAAGAACCTTATGTTTGGTAAACGTAAGGACATTACGAGAAATGTGTATTATGAGTGTTTTTGAGTTCCTTAACTACCAAAAAGCTAAAACCCACAAATAACATTCGTTATTTAGAAAAAAAATAAAAAAATAAAAAAAATAAATGAAAGGTTTTTCTTTTCTTTTTTTGTTATTCACCTTCTTAGGTACCGAGATGCCAAAATTCCGGGAAAAATTAGGGCAATTATATGATAAGAGAATATTATATAAAAAAAAGTTCATATTAGCTTTTTTTCGGACTGTTATGTACCAAACACTAAAGTGCACTCAAAGCCTCCCAAATGAAGAAATTAAACGGCCTTACCAGAAATCTGTGTTTTGAGTGTTTTTCAGCATGTTAGGCACCAAAACGATAAATAATATGGAACTCACTCTATATGGCAAACCAAAAAAAAATTACCGGAAACGTGTCTTCTCAGTGTTTTACGTAGAAAAACGTTAAAACGGATGGAAACCAACAAATATCAAGAAGTAGAAAAACATTACCAAAAAGGTATATTTTGAGTGTTTTCGAGGTTGTTACCTAAAAAAAAAAACGCGAAAATTGATATAAAGCACTCTATATTGGAAAACAAAGGGACATTGCGAGAAAAGTGTATAATGAATGTTTTATAGTTTAAAAGAACCACAAGGCAAAAAACGCAAAAACTCGTGTATATGGAGAAGTTTCCTAGATACCAAAATGCTGAAACTCCTGAATAACACTCTTAATTGAGAAACAGAACAACTTTACTAAATGCGTGTATTTTGAGTGCTTTTCACATTCTTAGTTACCAAAATCCCAAATTGCATGCGAAACCAGCTTTATGTGGGAAAAAAATGACATTACCAGAAAAGTGTCTTTTGAGTGTTTTTGAGCTTGATAGGCAATAAAGCACTAAAAAGCATTGGAATCACTTTACATGGCAATAAAATCAATTTTTACCAAGAACTTGCCTTTAAGTGTTTTGAGCTCCTTATATACCAAAACGCTAAAACGCATGCAAAACACACTTTATGGAGAAAGAGAATAGCATTACCAAAAACATATATTTTGAGTGTTTTTGATCATGTTACCAATAAAAACGCTTAAATACATGCAAAGAACCCTATTTTTAGGAAATTAAAGGACATTGCGAGAAACGTGTATTACGAGTGTTTTTAAGATCATTATTTATTAAAAAGCTAAAAGCCACAAATAACACTCTTTATTGAGAAAAAAAAATTAATAAATAAAAAAATACGATATTTTTTTCTTTCTTTTTCATCTTCACAGGTACCGAGATGCCAAAATTTGGGCAAAATTCAGGAAATTATGTGAAATAAGAACGTTATCAAAAAAGTTAAATTTAGCTTTTTTTTTTTCGTACTGTTATGTACTAAACCCTAAAGTGCATGCAAAGCCACCTATATGGGAAAATTAAACGTCTTTGCCAGAAAACTGTCTTATGAGTATTTTTCAACTTGTTAGGCACCATAACGGTAAATAACATGCAAGTCACTCTATATGGGAATCTAAAACAAAATTACTGAAAACGTGTCTTTTCGGTGTTTTACGTAGAAAAACACTAAAACGGATGCAAACCAACCAATAGGAAGAAATAAAATAACATTACCAAAAAGGTACATTTTGAGTGTTTTTGACCTTGTTACCTACAAAAAACGCAAAAATGGATGCAAAGCACACCCTATTGGGAAACAAAAGGACATTACGAGAAACGTGTATAATAAGTGTTTTATTATTTTTGAGCAAAAGAACTTGTGGTTCACAAGAACCACAAGGCAAAAAACGCAAAAACTCGTGTATATAAAGAAGTTTCTTTGATACCAAAATGCTTAAACTCTTGAATAACAATATTAATTAAGAAACAGAACAATCTTACCAAATGCGTGTATTTTGAGTGTTTTTCACATTCATAGTTAGAAAAACCCGAAAGAGCACGCGAAACTACTCGTATGTTGGAAAAAAAAAAAGACTTTACTAGAAGTGTCTTTTGAGTGTTTTTGAGCGTGTTAGACAATAAATCACAAAAAAAAAAAAAAAAAAAAACTGGGCAATCACATTACATGGGAATAAAACCATCTTTTACCAAGAACTTGCTTTGAAGTGTTTTTGACTTCCTTACAAACCAAAACGCTAAAACGCATGCAAAAAACATCTTTATGGAGATGCAGAATAACATTACTAAAAACAGGTGTTTTAAGTGTTTTTGATCATGTTACCTATAAAAACGCTTAAATACATGCAAAGAACCCTATGTTTGGGAAACGAAAGGACATTACGAGAAACGTGTATTAGGACCGTTTTTAAGTTCCTTAAGTACCAAAACGTTAAAACCCACAAATAACATTCTTTATAGAAAAAAAATAAATAAATAAAGATAGCTTTTTTATATTGATTTTCATTGGTACCAAGATGCCAATATTCTGCCAAAATTCAGGGAATTTATCTGGAAAAAAGAACATTATCAAAAAAAGTTCATTATAGCTCTTTTTCGGATTTTTATGTACCAAACTCTAAAGTGCATGCCACCTATATAAGGAAGTTAAACGACTTTACCAGAAACCTGTCTTTTCAGTGTTTTTCAGCATGTTGACACCAAAACGATAAATAAAATGGAAGTCAGTCAATATGTGAATCCAAAACAAAATTACTGAAGACGTGTCTTTTCAGTGTTTTACGTAGAAAAACGCTAAACGGATGCAAACCAACAAATATGAAAAAAATAGAATAACATTACCAAAAAGTGTTTTTCAGCTTTTTACCTACAAAAAAACGCGCAAATATTTGGAAAGTACTCTATATTGGGAAGCAAAAGGACATTTAGAGAAACGTGTATAATGATTGTTTTATAGTTTCACAAGAACCACAAGACAAAAAACGCAAAAACTCATGTATATAGAGAAGTTTCTTATATACCAAAACGCTAAAACTCATGAATAACACTTTTAATTGAGAAACAGAACTACCTTACCAAATGTGTGTATTTTGAGTGTTTTTCACATTCTTAGTTACGAAAATCCCAAATTACATGTGAAACTACCTTTATGTGGGAAAAAAATGACATTATCTGAAAAGTGTCTTTTGAGTGTTTTTGAGCGGGATATGTAACAAAGCACTAAAAAGCAGAATAATCACATTAAATAGGAATAAAACCAACTTTTACTAAGAACTTGCCTTTAAGTGTTTTTAACTCCTTACATACCAAAACGCTAAAACGCATGCAAAACACCCTTTATGGAGAAACAGAATAACATTAACAAAACATGTATTTTGTGTTTTTGATCATGTTACCTATAAAAACGCTTAAATACATGCAAAGAACCCTATGTCTGTGAAACGAAAGGACATTACGAAAATCGTGTATTATAATTATTTTTAAGTTCCTTAAGTACCAAAAACTAAAACCCACAAATAGAGAAAAAATAAATAACTAAAAAAAATAGATTTTTTTTTTCATCTACACAGGTATAAAGATGCCAAAATTCAGGCAAAATTCAGCGAAATTATGTAAAAAAAACATTATAAAAAAAATTTAACTTTTTTCCAGAATTATGTACAAAACCCAGAAGTGCATGCAAAGCCACCTATATGGGGAAATTACACGACTTTACCAGAAATCTGTCTTTTGAGTGTTTTTTTCAGCAGTTTCTACAATATTACTGAAAACGTGTCTTTTCAGTGATTTACGAAGAAAAACGCTAAAACGAATGCAAACCAACCAATATGAAGAAATAGAATAACATTACCAAAAAAATATATTTTGAGAGTTTTTAAGCTTGTTACCTACAAAAAATGCGAAAATGAATGGAAAGCACTCTATATTGGGAAACAAAAGAACATTACGAGAAACTTGTATAATGAGTGTTTTATAATTTCACAGGAACCACAAGGCAAAAAAACGCAAAAACTCGTGTATGTAGAGAAGTTTCTTACATACCAAAATGCTGAATACATGAATAACACTTTTAATTGAAAGACAGGACTACCTTACCAAATGTGTGTATTTTGAGTGTTTTTCACATTCTTAGTTACGAAAATCCCAAATTACATGCGAAATTAGCTTTATGTGGGAAAAAAAATGCTATTAGCAGAAAAGTGTGTTTTGAGTGTTTTTGAGCGTGATGTGCAACAAAGCACTAAAAAGCAGAACAATCACATTACATGGGAATAAAACCAACTTTTACGAAGAACTTGCCTTTAAGTGTTTTTTTTAACTCCTTACATACCAAAACACTAAAACGCATGCAAAACAACCTTTATGGAGAAACATTACCAAAAACATGTATTTTGAGTGTTTTTGATCATGTTATTTATAAAAACGCTTAAATACATGCAAAGAACCTTATGTTTGGGAAACAAAAGGACATTACGAGAAACGTGTATTATGAGTGTTTTTAAGTTCCTTAAGTACCAAAAAAGCTAAAACTCACAATTAACACTCTTTATAGAGAAAAAAATAAATAAAATAAAATAATTTCTTTTTATTCATCTTCATAAGTACTGAGATGCCAAAATTCTGGCAATATTCTTTGGGAATCGAAAACAAAATGACTGAAAACGTGTCTTTTCGTTGTTTTACGTAGAAAAACGCTAAAACGGATGCAAACCAATATGAAGAAATAGAATAACATTGCCAAAAAGGTATATTTTGAGTGTTTTTGAGCTTGTTACCTATAAAAAACGCAAAAGTGGATGCAAAGCACTCCCTATTGGGAAAGAAAAGGACATTAAAAGAAACGTGTATAATGAGTGTCTTATTATTTTCCGGCAAAAGAACTTGTGGTTCACAAGAACCACAAGGCAAAAAACGAAAAAAACTCGTGTATATAAAGATGTTTCTTAGATACCAAAATGCTGAAACTCATGAATAACAATCTTAATTGAGAAACAGAACAACATTACCAAATGCGTGTATTTTGAGTGTTTTTTTCACATTCTTAGCAAAACCCCAAATAGCATGCGAAACTAGCTTTATGTGTGAAAAAAAAAAAAAAAAAAAAAACTGACATTACCAGAAGTGTCTTTTGAGTGTTTTTGAACGTGTTAGGCAATAAAGCACTAAAAAGCAGGGCAATCATATTACATTGGAATAAAACCAACTTTTACCAAGAGCTTGCCTTAAAGTGTTTTTCAGCTCCTTACATAACAAATCGCTAAAACACATGCAAAACACTCATTTATAGAGAAGCAGAATAACATTACCTTAAAACAAGTGTTTTTCAGTGTTTTTTATCATGTTACCTATAAAAACACTTAAATACATGCAAAGATCCCTATATTTGGGAAACAAAAGGACATTACGAGAAATGTGTATTATGAATGTTTTTAAGTTCCTTAAGTACCAAAACGTTAAAACCTACAAATAACACTATAGATAAAAAAATACCATTTTTATTTTTTTGTTATTGATGTTCATAGGTACCAAGATGCCAAAATTCTGCCAAAATTCAGAGAAATTATGTGGAAAAAAGAACATTATCGAAAAAGATAATTTTACCTTTTTTCGGAGTTATGTACCAAAACCATAAAGTGTATGCAAAGCCACCTATTTGGGAAAATTTAACGACTTTACAAGAAACCTGTCTTTTGAGTGTTTTTTCGCATGTTAGGTACCAAAACGATAGATGATATGAAAGTCACTCTATATGGAAATCCAAAACAAAATTACTGAAAACTTGTCTTTTAAAAGATTTACGTAGAAACACGCTAAAACTGATGCAAACCAACCAATATGAAAAAATAAAATAATATTACCAGAAAAGTATATTTTGTGTGTTTTTGATCTTGTTACAAAAAAAAAAAAAAACACAAAAATGGATGGAAAGCACTGTATATTAGGAAAAAAAAAAAGGACATAACGAAAAACGTGTATAATGAGTTTTATAGTTTCACCAGAATCACAAGGCAAAGAACACTAAAAGTCGTATGTGTGGAGAAGTTTCCAAGATACCAAAATGCTGAAACACATGAATAACTTTCTTAATCAAGAAACAGTGCAACCTTACTGAATGCGTGTATTTTGAGTGTTTTTTTTTTCATTCTTAGTTACCAGAATCCCAAATTCCATGCGAAACTAGCTTTATATGGGAAAATGACATTACCAGAAAAGTGTCTTTGAGTGTTTTTGAGACTGTTAGGCAATAAAAAGCAGAGCAATCACATTACATGGGAATAAAACCAACTTTTACGAAGAACTTGCCTTTTAGTGTTTTTGACACGCATTTAGTAAGGTTGTTCTGTTTCTCAATTAAGAGTTTCAGCATTTTGGTATCTAGGAAACTTCTCCATATACACGAGTTTTTGCGTTTTTTGCCCTGTGTTTTTTTGAACTATAAAACATTCATTATACACTTTTCTCGCAATGTCCCTTTGTTTCCCAATAGAGAGTGCTTTGTATCAATTTTTTGCGTTTTTTTTGTAGGTAACAAGCTCAAAAACACTTAAAATATACATTTTTGGTAATGTTTTTCTGCTTCTTGATATTGGTTGGTTTGCATCAATTTTGGCGTTTTTCTACGTAAAACACTGAGAAGACACATTTTCAGTAATTTTTTTTTGGATTCCCACATAGAGTGAGTTCCTTAATATTTATCTTTTTGGTGCCTAACAAGCTGAAAAACACTCAAAAGACAGATTTCTGGTAATGTCTTTAATTTCCTCACATGGGAGGCTTTGCATGTTTTTTTAGTGTTTTTTGAGCGTGTTATGAAAATAAAGCACTAAAAACCAGGGCAATCACATTACATGGGAATAAAACCAAATTTTACCAACAACATGCCTTTAAGTGTTTTTGAGCTCCTTATATACCAAAACGCTAAAACGCATGCAAAATACATTTTATGGAGAAACAGAAAAACATTACCAAATACATGTATTTTTAGTGTTTTTGATCATGTTATTTATAGAAACGCTTAAATACATGCAAAGAATCTTATATTTGGGAAACGAAAGGACATTACGAGAAACATGTATTATGAGTGTTTTTTTAAGTTCCTTTAGTACCAAGAAGCTAAAACCCACAAATAACGCTCTTCATTTAAAAATTAAATAATAAAAAAATAAAATAAATATGATTTTTTTTTGTGTTATTCATTTTCATAGGTACCGAGATGCCAAAATTTTGGGAAAATTCAGGGCAATTATGTTATAAAAGAATATTATCAAAAAAGTTAATTTCAGCTTTTTTTGTTCGGACTTATGTACCAAACACTAAAGTGCATGCAAAGCCTTCATTATGAGGAAATTAAACGATCTTACCAGAAATCTGTGTTTTGTGTGTTTTTTAGCATGTTAGGCACCGAGACGATAAATAATAAGGAACTCACTCTATATGGAAATCCAAAACAAATTTACAGAAAACGTGTTTTCTCAGAGTTTTACGTAGAAAAACGTTAAAACGGATGCAAACCAACCAATATCAAGAAATAGAAAATATTTCCAAAAAGGTATATTTTGAGTGTTTTTTATCTTTTTACCTACAAAAACGCGAAAATTGATGCACAGCACTCTATATTGGGAAACAAGAGGACATTGCAAGAAAAATGTATAATGAGTGTTTTATAGTTCAAAAGAACCACAAAGCAAACAACGCAAAAACTCGTGTATATGGAGAGATTTCCTAGATACCAAAATGCTGAAACTTATGAATAAAACTCTTAATTGAGAAACAGAACAGCCTTACTAATTGCGTGGATTTTAAGTGTTTTTCACATTCTTAGTTACCAAAAACCCCAAATTACATGCGAAAATAGCTTTGTGGGGAATAAAAAATGAATTTACCAGAAAAATGTCTTTTGAGTGATTTTCAGCGTGATAGGTAATAAACCACTCAAAAGCAGTGCAATCACATTTCATTGGAATAAAAAAAATTTTTTACCAAGAACTTGCCATAAGTGTTTTTGAGCTCCTTATATACAAAACTGCTAAAACGCATGCAAAACACACTTCATGGAGAAACAGAATAACATTACCAAAACCTAGTATTTTTGGGTGTTTTTGATCATGTTATCTATAAAAACGCTTAAATACATGCAAAGAACATTTTGTTTGGGAAACGAAAGGACATTACAAGAAACGCGTAATATGAGTGTTTTTAAGTTCCTTAAGTACCAAAAAGGTAAATCCCATAAATAACACTCTTCATTGAAAAAAAAAAAATAAATAAATAAAAAATTAAAAAAATAGGATTTTTTTTTATTTATCTTCATAGGTACCGAGATGCCAAAATTCTTATAAAAATTCAGCGCAATTATATGATAAAAGAATACTATCAAAAAAATTAATTTTAGCTTTTTTGGGGGGGACTTATGTACCAAACACTAAAGTGCATGCAAAGCCTCCTTCCTATATGAGGAAATTAAACGACCTTATCAGAAATCTCTCTTTTGAGTGTTCTTCAGCATGTTAAGCACCAAAACAATAAATAATAAGGAACTCACTAAATATGGGAATTAAAAAAAAAAATTATCGAAAACGTGTCTTCTCAGCGTTTTACGTAGAAAAACGCTAAAACGGATGCAAACAAACCAATGTAAAGAAATAGAAAAACATTACCAAAAAGGTATATTTTGAATGTTTTTGAGCTTGTTACCTATAAAAAAAAACAAGAAAATTGATGCAAAGCACTCTATAATGGGAAAGAAAAGGACATTGCAAGAAAACTGTATAATGAGTGTTTAATAGTTCAAAAGAACCACAAGGCAAAAAATGCAAAAACTAGTGTATATCAAGAAGTTTCCTAGATACCAAAATGCTGAAACTCATGAACAACACTCTTAATTGAGAAGGAGAACAATCTTACTAAAAGTGTGTATTTTGAGTTTTTTTCATATTCTTAGTTACCAAAACCACAAATTCCATGCGAAACCAGCTTTATGTGGGAAAAAAATAACATTACCAGAAAAATGTCTGTTGAGTGTTTTTGAGCGTGTTAGGTAATAAAGCACTAAAAAGCAGGGCAATGACATTACATTGGAATAAAACCAATTTTTAATAAGAACTTGCTTATAAGTGTTTTTGAGCTCCTTATATACCAAAACACTAAAACGCATGCAAAATACACTTTATTGGGAAACCGAATAACATTACCAAAAACATGTTTTTTTTAGTGTTTTTGATCATGTTACCAATAAAAAACCTTAAGTACATGCAAACAACCCTATTTTTGGAAAACAAAAGGACATTACGAAAAAGTGTATTATCAGTGTTTTTAAGTTCATTAAGTACGAAAAAGCTAAAAGCCACAAATTACACTCTTTATTGAGAAAGAAATAAATAAAGAAATAAAAAAATACGATTTTTTTTTTCATTCTTATTCATATTCACAGGTAACGAGGTGCCAAAATTCGGTCAAAGTTCATTAAATTAAATGAAATAAGAACATTATCAAAAAAGTTAAATTTAGCTTTTTTTTCGGATTGTTATATACCAAACCCCTAAAGTGCATGCAAAGCCAGCTATATGGAAAAATTAAACCTCTTTGCCAAAAAACTGTCTTATGAGTGTTTTTCAACATGTTAGGAACCAACACGATAAAACCCAAGGAAGTCAATCTATATGGGAATCCAACACACAATTACTGAAAACATGTGTTTTCGGAGTTTTACGTACAATAACGCTAAAACGGATGCAAACCAACCAAAATGAAGAAACAGAATAACATTACCAAAAAGGTATATTTTGAGTGTTTTTGAAATTGTTACCTAAAAAAAACGCGAAAATGGGTGGAAAGCACTCTATATTGGGAAGCAAAAGGACATTACGAGAAACGTGTATAATGAGTGTTTTATAGTTTCACAACAACCACAAAGCAAAAAACGCAAAAACTCGTGTATATAAAGAAGTTTCTTACATTCCAAAATGCTGAAACTCATGAATAAGACTTTTAATTGATAAACACAACTATCTTACCAAATGTGAGTATTTTGAGTGTTTTTCACATTCTTAGTTTCGAAAATCCTAAATTACAAGTGAAATTAGTTTTATGTTAGAAAAAAATGACATTACCAGAAAAGTGTCTTGTGAGTGTTTTACAGCGTGACATACAACAAAGCACTAAAAAGCAGAACAATCACATTACGTGGGAATAAAACCAACTTTTACCAAAAATATGCCTTTAAGTGTTTTTAACTACTTATATAACAAAACGCTAAAACGCATGCAAAACACCCTTTTATGGAAAAACAAAATAACACTACCAAAAGCATGAATTTTAAGTGTTTTTGATCATGTTACCTATAAAAACGCTAAAATACATGCAAAGAACCCTATGTTTGTGAAACGAAAGGATATTTCGAAAATGTGTATTATGAGAGTTTTTAGGTTCCTTAAGTACTAAAAAGCTAAAACACATAAATATAACTCTTTATACAGAAAAAAATAAAATAAATGAATACAAATTTTTTTTTGTTATTCATCTTAATAGGTACCGAGATGCCAAAATTCTGGCAAAATTCAGGGAAATTAGGTAAAGAAAAAAAAATTATAAAAAAAATAATTTTAGCTTTTTCCGGAGTTATGTACCAAACCCTAAAGTGCATGCAAAGCCACCTATATGGGAAAATTACACAATTTTACCAGAAACCTGTACCAGAATTAATTTCAACAAAATTACTGAAAACGAGTCTTTTCAGAGATTTACGAAGAAAAAAGCTAAAACACATGCAAACCAACCAATGTGAAGAAATAGAATAACATTACCAAAAAGATATATTTTGAGTGTTTTTATGCTTGTTACCTACAAAAAAATAGAAAAATGGGTGGAAAACACACTATATTAGGAAACAAAAGAACATTACGAGAAACGTGTATAATTAGTGTTTTATAGTTTAACAAGAACCACAAGGGAATAAACGCAAAAACTTGTGTATATAGAGAAGTTTCTTACATACAAAAATGATGAAATGCATGAAACACACTTTTAATCGAGAAACAGAATTACCCTACCAAATTGTGTATTTTGATTGTTTTTCACATTCATAGTTACGAAATTGCCAAATTACATGCAAAACTAGCTTTATTTGGGAAAAAAATGACATTACCAGAAAAATGTCTTTTGAGTGTTTTTGAGCGTGATGTAACAAAGCACTAAAAAGCAGAACAATCACATTACTTGGGAATAAAACGAACTTTTACGAAGAACTTGCCTTTAAGTGTTTTTTTAACTCCTTACATACCAAAACGCTAAAACGCATGTAAAAACACCCTTTATGAAGAAACAGAATAACATTACCAAAAATATGTATTTTGAGTGTTTTTCATCATGTTACCTATAAAAACGCTTAAATACATGTAAAGAACCCCATGTTTGTATAAGAAAAGGACATTACGAAAATCATGTATTATGAGTGTTTTTAAGTTCCTTAAGTACCAAAAAGCTAAAACTCACAAATAATACTTTATAGAGAAAATGTTATTCATCTTCATAGGTACCGAGATACCAAATTCTGGAAAAATGCAAGGAAATTTTGAAAAAAAATCATTATGAAAAAAATAATCTTAGCTTTTTTCCGGAGTTATGTTCCAAAACCTGAAGTGCATGCAAACCCACCTATATGGAGAAATTACACGAATTTACCAGAAACCTGTCTTTTGAGTGTTTTTTTTTTTTTTTCAGCAATTTCAACAATATTACTGAAAACGTGTCTTTTCAGTGATTTATGTAGAAAAACGCTAAAACGGATGCAAACCAACCAATATAAAGAAATAGAATAACATTACCAAAAAGATATATTTTTATGTGTTTTTGAGCTTGTTACCAACAAAAAATTTCGAAAATGGATAAAACGCACTCTATATTAGGAAAAAAAAAAAATCATTACAAGAAATGTGTATAATGAGTGTTTTATAGTTTCACAAGAACCACAAGACAAAAAACTCAAAAAACTTGTGTACATAAAGAAGTTTCTTACACACCAAAATGCTGAATCTCATGAATAACACTTTTAATTGAGAAACAGAACTACCTTACCAAATGTGTGTATTAGAGAAGTTTCTTACATACCAAAATACTGAAGCTCATGAATAACACTTTTAATTAAAAAACAGAACAACCTTACTAAATGCCTGTATTTTGAGTGTTTTTCACATTTTTAGTTACCAAAACCCCAAATTCTATGCGGGAAAACGATAATATTACCAGAAAATGTCTTTCGAGTCTTTTTGAGAGTGTTAGGCAATAAACAACTAAAAAGCAGGGTAATCACATTACACTGGAATAAAACCAACTTTTACCAAGGCCTTGCTTATAGGTGTTTTTGAGCTCATTACATACCAAAACGCTAAAATGCATGCAAAACACCTTTTATGGACAAAAAGAATAACATTACCAAAAACATGTATTTAAATACATGCAAAGAACCTTATGTTTGGGAAACGAAAGGACATTACGAGAAATATGTATTATGAGTGTTTTTAAGTTCCTTAAGTATTAAAAAGCTAAAATCCACAAATAACTCTCTTTATTTAGAAAAACTAAATAAATAAAAAATGAAAAAAATGGGATTTATTTATTTTTTTGTTAATCATCTTCATAAATATTGAGATGCCAAAATTCTGGGGAAATTCTGGGCTATTATATGATAAAAGAAAATTATCAAAAAAGTTAATTTTAGTTTTTTTTTTTTTTTCGGACTGGTATATACCAAACCCTAAAGTGCATGCAAAGCCTCCTATATGAGGAAATTAAACGACCTTCCCAGAAATCTGTCTTTTGAGTGTTTTTCAGCATGTTAGGCACCAAAACGATAAATAATAAGGAACTCACTCTATATGGGAATCCAAAACAAAATTACTGAAAATGTTTTACGTAGAAAAACGCAAAAACTCGTGTATATAAAGAAGTTTCTTAGATACAAAAATGCTTAAACTCATGAATAACAATCTTAATTGAGAAACCTTAGCAAATGCATGTATTTTGAGTGTTTTTCATATTCCTAGTTAGCAATACCCTAAATAGCATCCGAACCTAGCTTTATGAGGGAAAAAAATGACATTACCAGAAGTGTGTTTTAATTGTTTTTCAGCATGTTAGGCAATGAAGTACTAAATAGCAAGGCAATCACATTACATAGGAATAAAACCAATTTTTACCAAGAACTTGCCAATATGTGTTTTTGAGCTCCTCACATACCAAACCGCTAAAACGCATGGAAAACAAACGTTATGGAGAAAAAGAATTACGAAAAACATGTATTTTGAGTGTTTTTGATAATGTTATCTATAAAAACGCTTAAATACACGAAAAGAACCTTATGTTTGGGAAAAGTAAGGACATTACGAAAAACATGTATTATGAGTGTTTTTAAGTTCCTTAAGTAATAAAAAGCTAAAACCCACAAATAACACTCGTTATTTAGAAAAAAATAAATAAATAAAAAAATAAAAGGACTCTTTTCTTTTTGTTATTCACCTTCACAGGTACCGAGATGCCAAAATTCTGGGAAAAATTAGGGCAATTATATGATAAGAGAATATTATCAAAAAAGTTGATATTAGCTTTTTTTTCGGACTCTTATGTACCAAACAGTAAAGTACATGCAAAGCCTCCTATATGAGGAAATTAAACGACCTTACTAGAAATCTGTGTTTTGAGTGTTTTTCAGCTTGTTAGGCACCAAAACGATCAATAATAAGGAACTCACTCTATATGGCAAACCAAAACAAAATTACTGAAAACGTATCTTCTCAGTGTTTTACGTAGGAAAACGCTAAAAAGAATGCAAACCAACCAATATCAAAAAGTAGAAAAACGTTACCAAAAAGATTGTTTTTGAGCTTGTTACCTATAAAAAAAACGCGAAAATTGATAAAAAAGCACTTTATATTGGGAAACAAAAGGACATTGCGAAAAAAGTGCATAATTAATGTTTTATAGTACAAAAGAACCAAAAGGCAAAAAACGCAAAAATTCGTGTATATGGAGAAGTCTCCTAGATACCAAAATGATAAAACTCATGAATAACACTCTTAATTGAGAAACAGAACAACTTTACTAAATGCGTGTATTTTGAGTGCTTTTCACATTCTTAGTTACCAAAATCCCAAATTGCATGGGAAACCAGCTTTATGTTGGAAAAAAATGATATTACGAGAAAAGTGTCTATTGAGTATTTTTGAGCGTGATAGGGAATAGAGCACTAAAAAGCAGGGGAATCACTTTACATGGCAATAAAATAAATTTTTACGAAGAACTTGCCTTTAAGTGTTTTCAGGTCCTTATGTACCAAAACGCTAAAACGCATGCAAAACACACTTTATGGAGAAAGAGAATAACATTACCAAAAACATACATTTTTCATGTTTTTTGGCAAAATTTGGGCAAAATTCAGGAAATTATGAGTCAATTATCAAAAAAGTTAATTTTAGCTTTTTTTTCGTACTGTTATGTACCAAACCCTAAAGTGCATGCAAAGCCACCTATATGGGGAAATTAAACGTCTTTGCCAGAAAACTGTCTTATGAGTGTTTTTCAGCTTGTTAGGCACCATAACGGTAAATAACATGCGTCACTCTATATGGGAATCTAAAACAAAATTACTAAAAACGTGTCTTTTCGGTGTTTTACGTAGAAAAACGCTTAAACGGATGCAAACCAACAAATAAGAAAAAATAAAACTACATTACCAAAAAGGTACATTTTGAGTGTTTTTGAGCTTGTTACCTACAAAAAACGCGAAAATGTATGCAAAGCACTCCCTATTGGGAAACAAAAGGACATTACGAGAAACGTGTATAATGAGTGTCTTATTATTTTTGAGCAAAAGAACTTGTGGTTCACAAGAACTACAAGGCAAAAAACGCAAAAAATTCGTGTATATAAAGAAGTTTCTTAGATACCAATATTGAGAAACTCATGAATAACAATATTAATTGAGAAACAGAACAACCTTACGTAATGCGTTTATTTTGAGTGTTTTTCACATTCTTAGTTAGCAAAACCCTAAATAGAACGCGAATCTATGTTGGAAAAAAAAAATGACTACAGGAAGTGTCTTTTGAGTGTTTTTGAGCGTTTTAGGCAATAAATTATATATAAAAAAAAAAAAAAACAGGCGACATTACATGGGAATAAAACCAACTTTTACCAAGAACTTGCCTTGAAGTGTTTTTGACCTCCTTACAAACCAAAACGCATGCAAAAAACTCCTTATTGGAGAAGCAAAATAACATTACTAAAAACATGTGTTTTAAGTCCTTTTGATCATGTTATCTATAAGAACCCTATGTTTGGGAAACGAAAGGACATCACGAGAATCGTGTATTAGGGCCGTTTTTAAATTCCTTAAGTAACAAAACGTTAAAACCCATAAATAACACTCTTTATAGAGAAAAAAATAAATAAATAAAAAAATAGCTTTTTTTATATTGATTTTCATAGGTACCAAGATGCCAAAATTCTGCCAAAATTCAGGGAATTTATGTGGAAAAAAGAACATTATCAAAAAAGTCAATTTTAGCTCTTTTTCGGATTTTTATGTTCCAAACTATAAAGTGCATGCCACCTATATAAGGAAGTTAAACGACTTTACCAGAAACCTGTCTTTTCAGTGTTTTCCAGCATGTTAGGCACAAAAACGATAAATAATATGGAAGTCAGTCAATATGTGAATCCAAAACAAAATTACTGAAAACGTGTCTTTTCAGTGTTTTACGTAGAAAAACGCTGAAAAGGATGCAAACCAAAAAATATGTAGAAATAGAATAACATTTCCAAAAAGTGTTTTTTAGCTTTTTACCTACAAAAAACGCGCAAATGGATGGAAAGCACTCTATATTGAGAAGCAAAAGGACATTACGAGAAACGTGTATAATGAGTGTTTTATAGTTTCACAAGAACCACAATGCAAAAAACGCAAAAACTCGTGTATATAGAGAAGTTTCTTACATACCAAAACGATAAAACTCATGAATAACACTTTTAATTGAAAAACAGAGCTACCTTACCAAATGTGTGTATTTTCAGTGTTTTTCACATTCTTAGTTACGAAAATCCCAAATTACATGCAAAACTACCTTTATGGGGGAAAAAAAATGACATTTCCAGAAAAGTGTCTTTTGAGTGTTTTTGAGCTTTATATGCAACAAAACACTAAAAAGCAGAACAATCACATTACATTGGAATAAAACCAAATTTTACGAAAAACTTGCCTTTAAGTGTTTTTTAACTCCCTACATACCAAAACGCTAAACGCATGCAAAACAACCTTTATGAAGAAACAGAATAACATTACCAAAAACATATATTTTAATTGTTTTTGATAATGTTACCTATAAAATCGCTTAAATACATGCAAAGAACCATATTTTTGTGAAACTAAAGGACATTACGAAAATCGTGTATTATGAGTATTTTTAAGTTCCTTAAGTACCAAAAATCTAAAACCCACAAATAACACTCTTTATAGAGAAAAAAATAATTAAAAAAATGGATTTTTTTTTTGTTATTCATCTTCATAGGTAACGAGATGCCAAAATTTTGAGAAAATTCAGGGAAATTATATGAAAAAAATGATTTTAGCTTTTTCCGGAGTTATGTACGAAACCCGGAAGTGAATGCAAAGCTATCTATATGGGGAAATTACACAACTTTACAAAAAACGTGTCTTTGGGTATTTTCAGGAATTTCAACAATATTACTGAAAACGTGTCTTTTCAGTTTTAGCGTAGAAAACTAAAACGGATATAAACCAACCAATTTGAAGAAATTGAATAACATTACAAAAAAGTTGTGTTTTTGAGCTTGTTACCTACAAAAAACGCAAAAGTGAATGCAAAGCAGTCTATATTGGGAAACAAAAGGATATTACAAGAAAATTCTATAATGAATGTATTAATAGTTTTCAAAAACCATAAGGCAAAAAACGCAAAATTCGTATATATGTAGAAGTTTCTTAGATACCAAAATGCTGAAACTCATGAATAACACTCTTAATTGAGAAACAGAACAATTTTAGGAAATGAGTGTATTTTGAGTGTTTTTTTTTCACATTCTTAGTGGTCCAACCCCAAATTACATGCGAAATTGTGGAAAAAAAAATGAAATTACTAGAAAAGTGTCTTTTTAGTGTTTTTCAGCGTGTTAGGCAATAAAGCATTAAAAAGCAGGGCAATCACATTACATGGGAATATAACCAACTTTTACCAAGAACTTGCTTTTAAGTTTTTTTGAGCTCCTTACATACTAAAACGCTAAAACCCATGCAAAACACCCTGTATGGAAAAACAGAATAATATTATCAAAATTTTGAGTGTTTTTGAGCTTGTTACCAATAAAAACGCTTAAATACATGCAAAGAACCCTATGTTTGGGAATAAAAGGACATTACGAGGAATGTGTATTATGAGTGTTTATAAGTTCCTTAAGTACCAAAAAGCTAAAACCCACAAATAACACTCTTTATACAGAAAAAAAATAAATAAAAATAAATGAAAATATAACATTTTTTTTATTGATCTTCATAGGCATCGAGATGCCAAAATTCTGGCAAAATTCAGGAAAATTACGTGAAAAAAGAATATTATGAAAGAGGTTAATTTTAGCTTTTTTTTTCGGACTGTTATGTACCAAACCCTAAAGTGTATGCAAAGCCACCTATATAGGGAAATTAAACGACTTTACAAGAAACCTGTCTTCTGAGTGTTTTTCAGCATGTTAGGCATCAAAACGATAAATAACATTGAAGTCACTCTATATGGGAATCCAAAAATTACTGAAAACGTGTCTTTTCTGTGTTTATGTAGAAAAACGCTAAACACGTATGGAAACCAACCAATATGAAGAAATAGAATAACATTACCAAAAAGGTATATTTTGAGTGTTTTTGATCATGTTACCTATAAAAACGCTTCAATACATGTAAAGAACCTTATCTTTAGGAAACAAAAGGACATTACGAGAAACGAGTATTATGAGTGTTTTTACGTTCCTTAAGTACCAAAAAGCTTAAACCCACAAATAACACTCTTTATAGAGAAAAAGATAAATAAATGATAAAATAGCATTTTTCTTTTATTGATCTTCATAGGTATCGAGATGCCAAAATTCTGGCAAAATTCAGGGAAATTATGTGAAAAAAAGAATATCATAAAAGTTAATTTTAGCTTTTTTTCAGACCGTTATGTACCAAACCCTAAAGTGCATGTAGAGCCACCTATATGAGGAAATTAAACTACTTTACCTGAAATTTGTCTTTTGCCTGTTTTTCAGTATGTTAGGCACCAAAACAATAAATAATATGGAAATCACTCTGTATGGGAATCCAAAACAAAATTACTGAAAACGTGTCTTTTCAGTGTTTTACGTAGAAAAACGTTAAAAGAAAGCAAATCAACCAATATCATGAAATAAAATAATATTACCAAAAAGGTTTTTTTTTGTGTTTTGAGCGAAAATGGATGCAAATCTCTCTATATTGGGAAACAAAAGGACATTACGAGAAACGTTTATAATGCTTTTTACCTACAAAAAACGCGAAAATGGATGTAAAAGCACTCTATATTGGGAAACAAAAGGACATTTAGAGAAAAGTGTATAATGATTGTTTTATAGTTTCACAAGAACCAGAAGACAAAAAACGAAAAAACTCGTGTATATTGAGAAGTTTCTTACATACCAAAATGCTAAATCTCATAAATAACACTTTTAATTGAGAAACAGAACTACCTTACGAAATGTATGTATTTTGAGTGTCTTTCACATTCTTAGTTACGAAAATCCCAAATTACATGCGAAACTAACTTGATGTGGGAAAAAAATGGCATTATCAGAAAAGTGTCTTTTGAGTGTTTTTGAGCGTGATATGCAAAAAAGCACTAAAAAGCAGAATAATCACATTATATAGGAATAAAACTAACTTTCACAAAGAAATTGCCTTTAAATGTTTTTAACTCCTTACATACTAAAACGCTAAAACGCATGCAAAACACCCTTTATGGAGAAACAGAATAACATTACCAAAAACATGTATTTTGAGTGTTTTTGAACATGTCACCTATAAAAACGCTTAAATACATGCAAAGAACCCTATGTCTGTGAAATGAAAGGACATAAAAAAAAATTGCTTTTTTCTGGAATTATGTACCAAACCCAAAAGTGCATCCAAAGCCACTTATATGAAGAAATTACACGACTTTACCAGAAATCTGTCTTTTGTTTCTCAGCAATTTCAACAATATTACTAAAAACGTGTCTTTTCAGTGATTTACGAAGAAAAACGCTAAAACGGATGCAAACCAACCAATATGAAGAAATAGAATAACTTTACCAAAAAGATATATTTTGAGTGTTTTTCAACTTGTTACCTAGAAAAAATGCGAAAATGGATGGAAAGTACTCAATATTGGGAAACAAAAGAACATTACGAGAAACGTGTACAATGAGTGTTATATGGTTTCATGCGAACCACAAGGCAAAAAACGCAAAAAACTAGATATTACCAAAAAAGTGTCTTTTGAGTGTTTTTGAGCGTGATATGCAACAAAGCACTAAAAAGCAGAACAATCATATTACATGGGAATAAAACCAACTTTTACGAAGAACTTGCCTTTAAGGGTTTTTTTTTAACTCCTTACATACCAAAATGCTAAAACGCATGCAAAAACACCCTTTTATGGAGAAACAGAGTAACATTACCAAAAACATGTATTTTGAGCGTTTTTGATCATGTTATTTATAAAAACGCTTAAATACATGCAAAGAACCTTATGTTTGGGAATCTAAAGGACAGTACGAGAAACGTGTATTATGAGTATTTTTAAGATCCTTAAGTACTAAAAAACCTAAAACCCACAAATAAAGCTCTTTATAGAGAAAAAAAATAAATAAAATAATTTTTTTTTGTTATTCATCTTCATAGGAACTAAGATGCAAAAAGTCTGGCAATATTCTTTGGGAATCGAAAATAAAATTACTGAAAACGTGTTCTTTCGGTGTTTAACGTAGAAAAAAGTTAAAAAGGATGCAAACCAACCAATATGAAGAAATAGAATATTACCAAAAACGTATATTTTGAGTGTTTTTGAGCTTGTTACCTAGAAAAAACGCGAAAATGAATGCAAAGCACTCCCTATTGGAAAAGAAAAGGACATTACGAGAAACGTCTATAATGAGTGTCTTTTTATATTCGGGCAAAAGAACTTGTGGTTCACAAGAACCACAAGGCAAAAATCGCATAAAGTCGTGTATATAAAGAAGTTTCTTAGACACCAAAATGCTGAAACTTATGAATAACAATCTTAATTCAGAACCAGAACAACATTACCAAATGCGTGTATTTTGAGTGTTTTTTTCACATTCTTAGCAAAAACCTCAAATAGCGTGCGAAACTAGCTTTATAAGGGAAAAAAATGACATTACCAGAAGTGTCTTTTGAGTGTTTTTGAGCGTGTTAGGCAATAAAGCACTAAAAAGCAGGGCAATCATATTACATTGGAATAAAACCAACTTTTACAAAGAACTTGCCTTGAAGTGTTTTTCAGCTCCTTACATACCAAATCGCTAAAACGCATGCAAAACACTCCATTATGGAGAAGCAGAAAAACATTACAAAAAACAAGTGTTTTTGAGTGTTTTTTATCATGTTACCTATAAAAACGCTTAAATACATGCAAAGATCCCTATATTTGGGAAACGAAAGGACATTACGAGAAATGTGTATTATGAATGTTTTTAAGTTGCTTAAGTACCAAAACGTTAAAACCTACAAATAACACTTTATAGAGAAAAAAAGATAAATAAATAAAAAAATAGCATTTTTATTTTTTTGTTCTTCATGTTAATAGGTACCAAGATGCCAAAATTGTGCCAAAATTCAGGGAAATTATGTTGAAAAAAGAACATTATCGAAAAAGTTAATTTTACCTTTTTTTTGGATATATGTACCAAACCATAAAGTGTATGCAAAGCCACCTATTTGGGAAAATTTAACGTCTTTACAAGAAACCTGTCTTTTGAGTGTTTTTACGCATGTTAGGCACCAAAACGATAGATAATATTAAAGTCACTCTATATGGAAATCCAAAACAAAATTATTGAAAACGTGTCTTTTAAAAGATTTACGTAGAAAAACGCTAAAACGGATGCAAACCAACCATTCATGTTATTCATGTTAATAGGTACCAAGATGCCAAAATTCTGCCAAAATTCAGGGAAATTATTTCGAAAAAAGAACATTATCGAAAAAGTTAATTTTACCTTTTTTTTAGACTTATGTACCAAACCATAAAGTGTATGCAAAGCCACCTATTTGGGAAAATTTAACGTCTTTACAAGAAACCTGTCTTTTGAGTGTTTTTACGCATGTTAGGCACCAAAACGATAGATAATATTAAAGTCACTCTATATGGAAATCCAAAACAAAATTACTGAAAACGTGTCTTTTAAAAGATTTACGTAGAAAAACGCTAAAACGGATGCAAACCAACCATTCATGTTATTCATGTTAATAGGTACCAAGATGCCAAAATTCTGCCAAAATTCAGGGAAATTATGTCGAAAAAAGAACATTATCGAAAAAGTTAATTTTACTTTTTTTGAGTTATATACCAAACCATAAAGTGTATGCAAAGCCACCTATTTGGGAAAATTTAACGTCTTTACAAGAAACCTGTCTTTTGAGTGTTTTTACGCATGTTAGGCACCAAAACGATAGATAATATTAAAGTCACTCTATATGGAAATCCAAAACAAAATTATGGAAAACGTGTCTTTTAAAAGATTTACGTAGAAAAACGCTAAAACGGATGCAAACCAACCAATATGAAAAAATAGAATAATATTACCAGAAAAGTATATTTTGTGTGTGTTTGAGCTTGTTACATAAAAAAAAACGCAAAAATGGATGAAAAGCACTGTATATTAGGAAAAAAAAGGACATAACGAGAAACGTGTATAATGAGTGTTTTATAGTTTCACCAGAATCACTAGGCAAACAACGCAAAAATTCGTCTGTGTAGAGAAGTTTCTAAGATACCAAAATACTGAAACACTCTTAATCAAGAAACAGAAGAACCTTACTAAATACGTGTATTTTGAGTGTTGTTTTTACATTCTTAGTTAGCAAAACCCCAAATTCCATGCGAAACTAACTTTTTGTGGGAAAAAAAATGACATTACCAGAAAAGTGTCTTTGAGTGTTTTTGAGCATGTTAGGCAATAAAGCACTAAAAAGCAGGGCAATCATATTACATGGGAATAAAACCAACTTTTACGAAGAACTTGCCTTTTAGTGTTTTTGACACGCATTTAGTAAGGTTGTTCTGTTTCTTAATTAAGAGTGTTATTCATGAGTTTCAGCATTTAAGTATTTAAGAAGCTTCTCCATATACACGAGTTTTTGCGTTTTTTGCCTTGTGTGTTTTTTTTTTAACTATAAAACACTTATTATACACTTTCCTTGCAATGTCCTTTTCTTTCCCAATATGTTTTGCATCAATTTTCGCGTTTTTTGTAGGTAAAAAGCTCAAAAACACTGAAAATATGCCTTTTTGGTAACGTTTTTCTATTTCTTGATATTGGTTGGTTTCCATCCGTTTTAACGTGTTTCTACGTAAAACAATGAGAAGACACGTTTTCAGTAACTTTATTTTGGATTCCCATATAGAGTGAGTTCCTTATTATTTATCGTTTTTGTGCCCAACATGCTAAAAAACACTAAAAGCACAGATTTCTGGTAAGGTCGTTTAATTTTGCATGCACTTTAGGGTTTGGTATATAAGAGTCCGAAAAAAAAGGCTGAAATTAACTTTTTTGATAATATTCTTAATTGCCCTGAATTTTCCCAGAATTTTGGCATCTCTGGCATTCCATTTTTGGAATTTTGGCATTTGGCACCTTTGAAGATGAATAACAAAAAAAAAAATATTTATTTTATTTTTCTATTTATTTATTTTTTTTGTATTTTTTATTTTTTTAATAAACAGTGTTATTTGTGTGTTTTAGCTTTTTGGTACTTAAGGAACTAAAAAAAAACATTCATAATACACGCTTCTCGTAATGTCCTTTTGTTTCCCAAACATAATGTTCTTTTCATGTACTTAAGCGTTTTTAAAGATAACATGATCAAAACCACTAAAAATACATGTTTTTGGTATATGTTATTCTGTTTCTCTATAAAGTTTGTTTTCCATGCGTTTTAGCGGTTTGGTATATAAGGGGTTAAAAAATTCTTCGTAAAAGTTGGTTTTGTTCCCATGTAATATGATTGTTCTTATTTTTAGTGCTTTGTTCCATATCACGCTGAAAAACACTCAAAAGACACTTTTCTGGTATCATTTTTTTTTTTCCCACATGAAGTTAGTTTCGCATGTAATTTGACATTTTCGTAACTAACGATGGGAAAACACTGAAAATACACAATTTGGTAAGGTAGTTCTGTTTATCTATTAAAAGTGTTATTCATGCATTGATTCATTTTCGTATGTAAGAAATTTCCCTATATACACGAGTTTTTGCGTTTATTGCCTTGTGGTTCTTTTAAAACTATAAAACACTCATTATACACGTTTCTCGTAATGTCCTTTTGTTTCCTAATATAGAGTGCTTTACATCCATTTTTGCATTTTTTGAAGATAACGAGCTCAAAAACACTCAAAATATATCTTTTTGGTAATGTTATTCTATTTCTTCATATAGGATGGTTTGTATCTGCTTTAGCGTTTTTCTACGTAAAACACTGGAAAGACTCGTTTTCAGTAATTTTCTTTTGGATTCATATATTGACTGACTTCCAAATGATTTATCGTTTTGGTGCCTAACATGCTGAAAAACAATAAAAAGACAGGTTTCTGGTGAAGTCGTTTAACTTCCCTGTATAGGTGGCTTTGCATGCTGTTTAGGGTTTGGTACATAACAATCCGAAAAAAAAAGCTATAATTAACTTATATGATAATGTTCTTTTTTCCACATAAATTCCCTGAATTTTGGCAGAATTTTGGCATCTCGGTACCTATGAAGATGAATAACAAAAAAAAATCCAATTTTATTATTTTTTTATTCATTATATTTTTTTTCTAAAGAGTGTTATTTGTGGGTTTTAGCCTTTTGGTACTGAAGGAACTTAAAAATCACCCATAAAACACGTTTCTCGTGATGTTCTTTCGTTTCCCAAACATAAGGATCTTTGCATGTATTTAAGCGTTTTTATAGATAACATGATCAAAAACACTGAAAATACATGTATTTGGTAATGTAATTCTGTTTCTCCATAAAATGTATTTTGCATGTGTTTTAGCGTACGTAAGGAGCTCAAAAACACTTAAAGGCAAGTTCTTGGTAAAATTTAGTTTTATTCCCATGTAATGAGATTGCCCTGACTTTTAGTGTTTTATTGCGTTACATGCTCAAAATTTTGGTTGGTTTGCATTCTTTTTAGCGTTTTCTACGTAAAATACCGAAAAGACACGTTTTCAGTAATTTTGTTTCGGATTCCCATATAAATTGACTTCCATGTTATTTATCGTGTTGGTTTCTAAGATGCTGAAAAACACTCATAAGACCGTTTTCTGGCAAAGACGTTTAATTTCCCCATTTAGGTGGCTTTTCATGCACTTTAGGGGTTTGGTACATAACACTCCTAAAAACAAGCTAAATTTAACTTTTTTAAATTTTAAACTTTAAATTTTTATAATGTTCTTATTTCACATAATTTCCTGAATTTTGCCCGAATTTTTGCATCTTGGTACTTGTGAAGATGAATAAGAAAGAAATTTTTTTTTTATTTATTTATTGTTTCTCAATAAAGAGTGTTACTTGTGGATTTTAGCTTTTTGGTAATTAATAAACTTAAAAACACTCATAATACACATTTCTCGTAATCTCGTTTTGTTTCCCAAAAATAGTGTTCTTTGCATGTATTTAAGCGTTTTCATTAGTAACATGATCAAAAACACTCAAAATACATGTTTTTGGTAATATTATTCTTTTTCACCATAAAGAGTGTTTTGCATGCCTTTTAGTGTTTTGGTATATAAGGAGTTCAAAAATACTTAAAGGCAAGTTCTTGGTAAAAATTTGTTTTTCTCAAATGTAATATGATTGCCCTCCTTTTTAGTGCTTTATTGCCTATCACGGTCAAAATACTCAAAAGACACTTTTCTGGTAAAGTCATTTTTTTTTTTTTCCCACAAATCTATTTTCGCATTGAATTTGGGGTTTTGGTAACTAAGAAGCACTCAAAATACACGCATTTATTAAGGTTGTTCTGTTTCTCAATTAGGAGTGTTATACATGAGTTTAGCATTTTTGTATCTAGGAAACCTCTCCATATACACGAGATTTTGCGTTTTTTGCCTTGTGGTTCTTTTGAACTATAAAACACTCATTATACACTTTTCTTGCAATGTCCTTTTGTTTCCCAATATAGAGTGCTTTGCATCAATTTTCGAGTTTTTTATAGGTAACAAGCTATAAAACACTCAAAATATAACTTTTTAGTAACGCTAAAACGGATGCTTTGCATCCGTTTTAGCGTTTTTCTAAGTAAAACACTGAGAAGACACGTTTTCAGTCACTTTATTTTGGATTCCTATATACAGTGAGTTCTTCATTATTTATCGTTTTGGTGTCTAAAATGCTAAAAAAAAACACTCAAAACACAGATTTCTGATAAGGTCGTTTAATTTCCTCATATAGGAGACTTTAAATGCACTTTAGGGTTTGGTACATAACAGTCCGAAAAAAAAGCTGAAATTAACTTTTTTTTTAATATTCTATTATCATATGATTGCTCTGAATTTTCCCAAAATTTTGTCATCTCGGTACTATGAAGATGAATAAGGAAAAAAAAAATTCTTGTTTTTTTTTTTTTCTAAATAAAGTGTTATTTGTGGGTTTTAGCTTTTTGGTACTTAAGGAACTTAAAAAACACTTATAATACACGTTTCTCGTAATGTCCTTTTGTTTCCCAAACATAATGTTCTTTGTATGTATCTAAGCATTTTTATAGATAACATGATCAAAAACACTCAAAATACATGTTTTTGGTAATGTTATTCTGTTTCTCCATAAAGTTTGTTTTGCATGCGTTTTAGCGGTTTGTTATATAAGGAGCTCAAAAACACTTAAAGGCAAGTTTTTGGTATAAATTGGTGTTATTCCAATGTAATATGATTGCCCTGCTTTTTAGTGCTTTATTGCCTGTCACGCTCAAAAACACTTAAAAGACACTTTTCAGGTAATGTCATTTTTTTCTCACATAAAGATGGTTTTGCATGCAATTTGGGATTTTTGGTAACTAAGAATGTGAAAAGCACTCAAAATACACGCATTTAGTAAGGTTGTTCTGTTTCTGAATAAAGAGTGTTCTTTATGAGTTTCAGCATTGTGGTATCTAGGAACCTATTCCATATCCACGAGTTTTTGTGTTTTTTGCCTTTTGGTTTGTTTGAACAATAAAAACTCATTATACACTTTTCTTGCAAAGTCCTTTTGTTTTCTAATTTAGAATGCTTTCCATCAATTTTCCTGTTTTTTGTAGGTAACAAGCTCAAAAACACTCAAAATATACCTTTTTGGTAATGTTTTTTTTATTTCTTGATACTGGTTGGTTTCAATCCGTTTTAGCGTTTTTCTACGTAAAACACTGAAAAGACACGTTTTGAGCAATTTTGTTTTGGATTCTCATATAGAGTGAGTTCCTTATTATTTATCGTTTTGGTGCCTAATATGCTGAAAAACACTCAAAAAACAGATTTCTGGTAAGGTCGTTTAATTTCCTCATATAGGAGTCTTTGGATGCACTTTATGGTTTGATATATAACAGTCCGAAAAAAAAGGGTAAAATTAACTTTTTTAATAATTTTCTTTTATCATATAATAGCCCTGAATTTTCCCAGAATTTTGGCATCTCGGTACCTATGAAGATGAAAAAAAAAAAAAAAAAATCCTATTTTTTTTATTTTCTTACTTTTTTTTCTAAATAAAGTGTTATTTGTGGGTTTTAACTTTTTGGTACTTAAGGAACTTAAAAACACTTATAATACACATTTCTCGTAATGTCCTTTCGTTTTGCAAACATAAGGTTCTTTGTATGTATTTAAGCGTTTTTATAGATAACATGATGAAAACCCTCAAAATATATGTTTTTGGTAATTTTATTTTGTTTCTCCATAAAAGGTGTTTTGCATGCGTTTTAGCGTTTTGGTATGTAATGAGCTCAAAAACACTTAAAGGCAAGTTCTTGGTAAAAGTTGTTTTTATTCCCATGTAATGTGATTACCCTGCTTTTTAGTGCTTTATTGCCTAACACGCTCAAAAACACTCAAAAGACACTTTTCTGGTAATATCATTTTTTTTTTTTCCCACATAAAGCTAGTTTTGCATGGAATTTGGGGTTTTGGTAACTAAGAATGTGAAAAAAAACTCAAAACACAGGCATTTAATAAGGTTGTTCTATTTCTTAATTAAAAGTGTTATTCATGAGTTCCAGCATTTTGGTATGTAAGAAACTTTTCTTATACACACATTTGGTAAGGTATTTCTGTTTTAAAATTAAAAGTGTTATTCATGAGTTTCAGCTTTTTGGTATGTAAGAAATGTATGTATGTACTTCTTTATGTACACGAGTTTTTGAGCTTTTTACCTTGTGGTTCATGAAAAACTATAAAACACTCATACACGTTTCTCGTAATGTCCTTTTCTTCGCCAGTATGAAGTGCTTTCCATCCATTTTTGCATTTTTTGTAGGTAACAAGCTCAAAAACACATAAAAATATATCTTTTTGGTAATGTTATTCTATTTCTTCATATTGGTTAGTTTTTGCATGCGTTTTAGCGATTTGGGATGTAATGATTTAAAAAAAACACTTAAAGGCAAGTTCTTCGTAAAAATTGGTTTTATTCCCACATAATGTGATTGTTCTGCTTTTTAGTACTTTGGTGCATATAACGCTCAAAAAACTTAAAAGACACTTTTTTTGGAAATGTCATTTTTTTCACACATGAAGGTAGTTTCCCATGTAATTTGGCATTTTCGTAACTAAGTATGTGAAAAACACTCAACTTTTTTCGTAATGTTTTTTTTTCCACATAAATTCCCTGAATTTTGGCAGAATTTTGCATCTCGGTACCTATTAAGATGAATAAAAAAAAATAAAAAATTCCCATTTTCTTATTTTTTTATTTATTATTTATTATTTTTTTTCTAAAGAGTGTTATTTGTGGGTTTTAGCTTTTTGATACTGAAGGAACTTAAAACTCACTCATAATACACGTTTCTCGTAATGTTCTTTCGTTTCCCAAACATAAGGTTCTTTGCATGTATTTAAGCGTTTTTATAGATAACATGATCAAAAACACTCAAAATACATGTATATGGTAATGTAATTCTGTTTCTCCATAAAATGTATTTTGCATGCGTTTTAGCGTTTTGGTACGTAAGGAGCTCAAAAACACTTAAAGGAAAGTTTTTTGGTAAAATTTGGTTGTATTCCCATGTAATGTGATTGCCCTGGCTTTTAATGGTTTATTGCGTCCAAAAACTGAAAAGACATACAAAGCGTCCCATATGAGGAAATTAAAGACCTTACCAGAAATCTGTCTTTTGAGTGTTTTTCAACATGTTAGGCACCAAAACGATAAATAATAAGGAACTCACTCTATGTGGGAGTCCAAACGAAAATTAGTGAAAACGTGTCTTTTTCAGTGTTTTACGTAGAAACACGCTAAAACTGATACAAACCAACCAATATCAAGAAGCACAAAAACATTACCAAAAATGTATATTTTGAATGTTTTTGAGCTTGTTACCTATAAAAAAAACGGGAAAATGGATACAAATCACTCTATATTGGGAAAGAAAGGGACATTGCGAGAAAAGTGTATAATAAATGTTTTATAGTTCAAAAAAACCACAAGGCAAAAAACGCAAAAACTCGTGTATATGGTGAAACTCATGAATAACACTCTAAATTGAGAAACAGAGCAACTTTACTAAATGCGTGTCAAAAACACTAAAAGGCAAGTTTTTCGTAAAAGTTGGTTTTATTCCCACGTAATGTGATTGCCCTGCTTTTTAGTGTTTTATTGCCTAACACGCTTAAAAACACTCAAAGACACTTTCCTGGTAATGTCATTTTTTTCCCACATAAAGCTAGTTTCGCATGGAATTTGGGGTTTTGGTAACTAAGAATGTAAAAAAAACACTTAAAATACACGCATTTAGTAAGGTTGTTCTGTTTCTTGATTACGAGTGTTATTCATGAGTTTCAGTATTTTGGTATTTAAGAAACTTCTCCATATAGTCGAGTTTTTGCGTTGTTTGCCTTGTGATTCTGGTGAAACTACAAAACACTCATTATACACGTTTCTCGTTACGTCCTTTTCTTTTCCTTATATAGAGTGCTTTGCATATATTTTCGCGTTTTTTTATGTAACAAGCTCAAGAAAACACAAAATATATTTTTTGGTAATGTTATTCTATTTCTTCATATTGGATGGTTTGCATCCGTTTTAGCGTTTTTCTACGTAAATCTTTTAAAAGACACGTTTCCAGTAATTTTGTTTTGGATTTCCATATAGAGTGACTTTCATATTATTTATCGTTTTGGTGCCTAACACGCCTTTTGCCTCCCAATATAGAGTGCTTTCCATCCATTTTTGCGTTTTTTGTAGGTAACAATTTCAAAAACACTCAAAATATACATTTTTGGTAATGTTATTCTATTTCTTCATTTTGGTTGGTTTCCGTCCGTTTTAGTGTTTTCTACGTAAAACACCAAAAAGACACGTTTTCAGTAATTTTGTTTTGGATTCCCATATAGATTGACTTCCCTGGGTTTTATCGTGTTGGTTCCTAACATGCTGAAAAACCCTCATAAGACAGTTTTCTGGCAAAGACGTTTAATTTCCCCATATAGGTGGCTTTGCATGCAATTTAGGGGATTGATACATAACAGTCCAAAAAAAAAAGCTAAATGTAACTTTTTTGATAATGTTTTTATTTTATATAATTTCCTGAACTTTGCCCGAATTTTGACACCTCCTTACCTGTGAAGATGAATAAGAATGAAAAAAAATATCGTATTTTTTTTTTATTTTTTTTTTCTTAATAAAGAGTGTAATTTGTGGCTTTTAGCTTTATTGTACTTAATGAACTTAAAAACACTCATAATACACGTTTCTCGTAATGTTCTTTTGTTTCCCAAAAATAGGGTTCTTTGCATGTACGAGTATTTAAGCGTTTTTATTGGTAACATGATCAAAAACACTCAAAATACATGTTTTTGGTAATGTTATTCTGTTTCACCATCAAGTGTATTTTGGATGCATTTTAGTGTTTTGGTATATAAGGAGCTTAAATACACTTAAAGGCAAGTTCTTGTTAAAAATTGGTTTTATTTCAATGTAATGTGATTGCCCTGCTTTTTAGTGCTTTATTGCCTAAAACGCTCAAAAACACTCAAAAGACATTTTTCTGGTAATGTCATTATTTCCCACATCAAGCTGGTTTCGCATGCAATTTGGTGTTTTGGTAACTAAGGATGTGAAAAGCACTCAAAATACACGCATTTAGTAAGTTTGTTCTGTTTCTCAATTAAAAGTGTTGTTCCAGAGTTTCAGCATTTTGGAATGTAAGAAACCTTTCTATATACACGAGTTTTTGCGTTTTTTGCCTTGTAGTTCTTGTGAAATTATAAAACACACATTATACACGTTTCTCGTAATGTCCTTTTGCTTCCCAATATAGAGAGCTTTCCATCTATTTTTGCGTTTTTTATAGGTAACAATTTCAAAAACACTCAAAATATACCTTTTTGGTAATGTTATTTTATTCCTTCAAATTGGTTGGTTTGCATCCATTTTAGCGTTTTTCTACGTAAAACACCGAAAAGACACGTTTTTAGTAATATTGTTTTGGATTCCCATATAGATTGACTTCCGTATTATTTATCGTGTTGGTTTTTAAGATGCTGTAAAACACTCATAAGACCGTTTTCTGGCAAAAACGTTTAATTTCTCCATATAGGTGGCTTTGCATGCACTTTAGGGGTTTGGTACATAATAGTCCGAAAAAAAAGCTAAATTTAACTTTTTTGATAATGTTCTTATTTCACATAATTTCCTGAATTTTGCCCGAATTTTGGTATCTCGGTACCAGTGAAGATGAAAAAGAAAGAATAAAAAATACCGTATTTATTTTTATTTATTTATTGTTTCTCAATAAAGAGTGTTATTTGTGGCTTAAAGCTTTTTGGTAATTAATGAAGTTAAAAACACTCATAATACACGTTTCTCGTAATCTCCTTTCGTTTCCCAAAAATAGTGTTCTTTGCATGTATTTAAACGTTTTCATTGGTAACATAATCAAATACACTCAAAATATATGTTTTTGGTAATATTATTCTGTTTCACCATAAAGAGTGTTTTGCAGGCGTTTTAATGTTTTGGTATATAAGGAGCTCAAAAACACTTAAAGGCAAGTTCTTGGTAAAAATTCGTTTTCCTCCAATGTAATGTGATTGCCCTCCTTTTTAGTGCTTTATTGCCTATCACGCTCAAAAACACTTAAAACCCATTTTTCTGGTAAAGTCATTTATTTTTCCCACAAATCTATTTTCCCATGCAATTTGGGGTTTTGGTAACTTAGAATGTGAAAAGCACTCAAAATACACGCATTTATTAACGTTGATCTGTTTCTCAATTAAGAGTGTTATACATGAGTTTTAGCATTTTTGTATCTAGGAAACCTCTCATATAAACGAGATTTTGCGTTTTTTTCCTTGTGGTTCGTTTGAACTATAAAACAATCATTATTCACTTTTCTTGCAATGTCCTTTTATTTACCAATATAGAGTGCTTTGCATCAATTTTCGCGTTTTTTGTAGGTAATAAGCTCAAAAACACTCAAAATATACCTTTTTAATAACGTTTTTCTATTCCTTGATATTGGTTGCTTTCCATCCGTTTTAGTGTTTTTCTACGTAAAACACTGAGAAGACACGTTTTCAGTAACTTTGGATTCCCATATATATATATATATATGGATTCCCATATAGAGGTGAGTTCCTTATTATTTATCGTTTTGGTGTTTAACATGCTAAAAAAAACACTCAAAACACAGATTTCTGGTAAGATCGTTAAATTTCTTCATATAGGAGGCTTTGCATGCACTTTAGGGTTTGGTACATAACAGTTTGAAAAAAAAAAAGCTGAAATTAACTTTTTTCATAATATTCTTTTATCATATGATTGCCCTGAATTTTCCCAGAATTTTGGCATCTCGGTACTATGAAGATGAATAACAAAAAAAAAAAAAAAAAATTCCTATTTTTTTATATATTTTTTTATTTTCTAAATAAAGAAAGTTATTTGTGGGTATTAGCTTTTTGGTACTGAAGGAACTTTAAAAAACACTCATAATACATGTTTCTCGTAAAGTCCTTTTGTTTCCAAAACATAATGTTCTTTGTATGTATTTAAACGTTTTTATAGATAACATGATCAAAAAACGCTCAAAATATATTTTTTTGGTAATGTTTTTCTGTTTCTCCATAAAGTTTGTTTTGCATGCGTTTTAGCGGTTTGTTATATAAAGAGCTCAAAAACACTTAAAGGTAAGTTTTTTGGTATAAATTGGTGTTATTCCAATGTAATATGATTGCCCTCCTTTTTAGAGCTTTAGTGCCTATCACGCTCAAAAACACTCAAAAGACACTTTTTTGGTAATGTCATTTTTTTCCAACATAAAATTAGTTTTGCATGCAATTTTTGGTTTTGGTAACTAAGAATGTGAAAAGCACTCAAAATTTTGGTAAGGTTGTTCTGTATTCTTAATTAAAGGCGGGTTGCCACACGCGCACTTTTTGGGCACGACGTGGCACGAGGTGAGTGCGCACCCAATTCGCGCCAACTCGTGCCCAACAGCGCGGCAGCTCGTGCAGACCTCTTGCCACCAAGTCGGGGAAGTCGAGGCAGGTGGCACGACGTCGCGTTAAAATTAAAACAGTTTCATTTTTTTTCCCGACGTGGTACGAAGTGGCGACGTCGGCCCCACCTCGTGCCATCACCTCGTGACACCTCGTACCCTGTTCGAGACACCTCGCGCCTATTGGCACGACGTCGCGCCTGGCGCGCAGTGGTGCGAGCTCGTGCTACCTGGGCGCGAGGTGTCACGAGGTGTGGTGCGGGGTGGTACGAGATTAGTGCGAGGTGGGCGCGACGTTAGTCCGAGGTGGGCACGAAGTTAGCGCGAGGTGGTGGCGAGCTGTATAATTGCCTCTCACGTGACCTGATCCAAGGGGTATATAAACAGCACCCGTGGGCCACATGGTCACTTATCTCGCAAACACAGACAGAAGAAGAACCCTCCCATCTCCAGCCAACCTTTCCAAGATGCCCAAGAATAGCAAGCAGCAAGCACCACAGCAGGAGTCTTCCCCGAGTCTGCAGGAGGAAGAAACTGGTGATGTTCCTCCTGAGGTTCCTGACGACACTGACGTTCCTGATGTGGAAGTGGTGAAGGTACAACCTGTTGCTGGGCTCTCCAGGAAACGCACTCGGCCATCCAAGAAAGACGTTCAGGACTACCCCTTCAACGACGACTAACTGAGGGAGATAGCAAACTACGTCCAGTTGCATCCAGAGCTCTACGATAAGCGGAACGAGAAGTGGCTGAATCCGGCGTGGAAGGAGAGCCTCTGGAAGGACCTGGCCCAAACTTTCTCGGACTGTTCTCACCAGCAGGTGAAGAAGGTGGTGGACAAGAAGAGAACAGATTTTGGGAAAATCGAGAAGAGGGAGAGCAAGAGTGGATCAGCAGCCAGGCCGAGGACGCAGAGGGAGCAGAAGATCGTCGAGGTTTGGGCCTTCCTGGCAGGTCACATCGCCCACGAAAGTACGCACCCTAGTGATGACTTCGGCAGACAAGGTGACGATCAAGATTCCTCCAGCCATGAGTCTGTCCTATCGGCCCACTCAATTGCCAGGAGGAAGAGGAAGAAGGAACGGCAGGAGGAGGAACTATCCAGCCCACGATCCACCAAATCTACCCAGGAGAGCAGTGCCATCCAAAAACTACTCCAGAGTGCACAGCTGCTAGCTACACGAAAACCACCAGTCGAGGGACCTGACGCTGACATCCGGCAGTTTGTTGAATTTATGTACACTCGCCTGAAGAAGGTTTCCCCCATGCATCATGGAGTACTCTTCTCCAAGATCGCGTACATGATCAGCCTCACGGAGGAACCAGTGATGGCCAGGAGTGCTATTAAAGACCCGAGGAGGTTGCTGGATTCTGTGCCCATGCCACTAGGAGTTGCGAGCCCATCGCACCTGTGGCAGCCTCCTGCACCGCCTACTCTTGCTCCTGCTCCTCCTCCTCCTCCTCCAGTCTATCATCAGCCGCAGTACCAGCAGCCACATTACTCGCAGCCCCAATACCAACAACAACAGTACCAACAGCCTCAACAACAACAGTACCAACAGCCTCAACAACAATACCAGCCTCAACAATCAGAACAGCAACAGTTCCCTCAGCAGCCACAGCAGCAGCAGGTGCCCACCCCAATACAGTGGGAATCTATACTCGGCTGCTCACCGTCCCCCGTCAAGACCCTGCAGCACACAAGTACGACCACCAAACTCCAGGGCCAGAAGACGAAATCGCCGGCGAAAAAGGCCATAATGTCCCCCATGATCGAGACGCCGAAGGGCTACGAGGCGGAGGATAGCGACGAGTAAATGTAAACAAAATAAAAATGTATTGCATATAAAAATATGTTAAAATGTATGAAATAGATATGAAAAAAACAACTATATTTTTTCCCTTTTCATTTATAATATAAGTATGGATATAAAATAATAACTGGTAAAAGGAGACATTAAAAACACTTTTTTAATGTTTCCTTTTACCAGTAAAAAAAAATTATAAACTACAAACTGAATATAAATAATTGGGACATAAATGGTAAAAGAGAAAAAAAATATACTAAAACTTGGGAAGTTAAGAAATGGATTGAAAATTTAGGATTTGAAATGATAACAGATAAAAGGGAATAATGAAGAGTTGGTAATAAAGAACTTGGAAAATAATAACTGAATATATAAATAAGGTATTGAAATAATAACTGGTAAAAGGTAAAACACTTGGAAAATTAAATCAGAGAATCACACATGGAAAAGGTACTGTCCCCATAATATATATATATATATATATATATATATATATATATATATATATATATATATATATATATATATATATATATATATATATATATATATATATATATATATATATATATATATATATATATATATATATATATATATATATATATATATATATATATATATATATATATATATATATATATATATATATATATATATATATATATATATATATATATATATATATATATATATATTGAAATAATAACTGGTAAAAGGTAAAACACTTAAAAAAAAAAAAGTTTATATATATATATATATATATATATATATATATATATATATATATATATATATATATATATATATATATATATATATATATATATATATATATATATATATATATATATATATATATATATATATATATATATATATATATATATATATATATATATATATATATATATATATATATATATATATATATATATATATATATATATATATATATATATATATATATATATATATATATATATATATATATATATATATATATATATATATATATATATATATATATATATATATATATATATATATATATATATATATATATATATATATATATATATATATATATATATATATATATATATATATATATATATATATATATATATATATATATATATATATATATATATATGAACTTTTTTTTTTTAAGTGTTTTACCTTTTACCAGTTATTATTTCAATATATATATATATATATATATATATATATATATATATATATATATATATATATATATATATATATATATATATATATATATATATATATATATATATATATATATATATATATATATATATATATATATATATATATATATATATATATATATATATATATATATATATATATATATATATATATATATATATATATATATATATATATATATATATATATATATATATGAATATTTTATAGCTTTGATATATCCATCAAGTATAGATTTTATATCAATGTCGTAAATATGAAAAATTCTTTGCTAAAATTTTAATCTTATAACCAGACGATCTTAACAATTTTAGACCAAAGTCTTATGTAATTAATAAATGAAGGTGTTTAATTATCCAGATTTGCCTATTACTTAATAAGTTAATAATTTTTGTAAACATTAAATTCATATTTAAATTTTTTTTTTTAACATATATTCTATTTTACTCTTATTTCTTTTCCCATTCCCTCCCACCCAAATATGATATTCCTATAATGTATATAGTTTATATTTTGGGGTATAATTCAAAGTCAAGGAAGCTTAATCGGTTTCTTTATTATCAAATACACAGATAACATTTATTAACACAGCTTATATATATATATATATATATATATATATATATATATATATATATATATATATATATATATATATATATATATATATATATATATATATATATATATATATATATATATATATATATATATATATATTATTTATTTATTTAATTATTGCTCCATCCTTTGTTCGTCTGCTGGTCGTCCTCTTGGATATACCATCCTTTCTTGCCAGGGAACTGCGCCTGCTTCTGATGCATAGTACAAAGCCAGGTAGTCTCGGACGGCCTTTGCTTCTCTCGTTGGATTTGTTTCCCGTCGAGTTTGGAGGCGTTGCATCAGATTTGGTATGTTCCTCCACGATCCATCAATCACGTTATGGTCACCATCTTCGCAGTCGACTTCTTGGGGATGAAAATTTGAGTAGCGGTCCAATATCAGGTTGTGCATCACACACCCACACATGGTGACAATTTTGACAACTGCAGGTCGTTGTAGCATGATAGTGCCGAAGACTCTAAATCGTGACTGCAGGAGACCGAAAGCATTTTCCACCACACGACGGGCGCGAGACAACCTGTAGCTGAAGATTTTTTCTTCGTATACCTGGGATTGATGTGAGTAAGGTTTCATAAGCCAGGTCTTGAGGGCGAAGGCATCATCAGCAACAATGTGGAATGGGATTGGCGTGTCGTCACTCGGCACGAAGCTGTGCTCTGGAAACTTCTCCATATACACCGAGTTTTGCGATTTTTACCTTGTGGCTGTTGTGAAACTATAAAACACTCATTATACACGTCTCTCGTAATGTCCTTTTGTATCCCAATATAGAGTGCTTTCCATCCATTTTCGCGTTTTTTGAAGGTAAGAAGCTCAAAAACACTCAAAATATACCTTTTTGGTAATGTTATTCTATTTCTCCATATTCGTTGGTTTGCATCCGATTCAGCGTTTATCTACGTAAAACACTTAAAAGAAACTTTTGCAGTAATTTTGTGATGGATTCCCACATTTAGTGACTTCCATATTATTTATCGTTTTGGTGCCTAACATGCTGAAAAAAACACAAAAGACAGGTTTCTGGTAAGGTCGTTTAATTTCCCCATATAGGTGGCTTTGCCTGCACTTTAGGGTCTGGTACATAACAGTCCGAAAACAAAGCTAAAATAACCTCTTTTTCATAATGTTATTTTTTTTCACACAATTTTCCTGAATTTTTGGCAGAATTTTAGCATCTCGGTACCTATGAAGATGAATAAAAAAAAATCCTATTTTTCTATTTATTTATTTATTTATTTTTTCTCTATAAAGAGTGTTATTTGTGGGTTTTAGCTTTTTGGAACTTAAAGAACTTAAAAAAAAAAACTCATAATACACGTTTCTCGAAATGTCCTTTTGTTTCCCAAACATAAGATTCTTTGCATGTATTTAAGCGTTTTTATAGGTAACATGATCAAAAACACTCAAAATACATGTTTTTGGTAATGTTATTCCGTTTCTAAATAAAGGGTGTTTTACATGCGTTTTAGCGTTTTGGTATATAAGGAGCTCAAAAACACTTAGAAAAAACACTTGGTAAAAGTTGATTTTATTCCCATGTAATGGGATTGCCTTGCTTTTTAGTGTTTTATTGCCTATCATGCTAAAAAAAACACTTTTCTGGTAATGTCATTTTTTTTCCCACATAAAGCTACTTTCACATAAAATTTGGGGTTTTGGTAACTAAGAATGTGAAAAACACTCAAAATACACGCATTTGGTAAGGTTGTTCTGTTTCTCAATTGATAGTGTTATTCAGGAGTTTCACCATTTTGGTATCTAAGTATCTTTTTGCGTTTTTTGTCTTGTGATTCTTGAGAATCTATAAAACACTCATTATACACGTTTCTCGTAATGTCCTTTTGTTAACCAATAGAGAGAGCTTTCCATCCATTTTCGCGTTTTTTTGTAAAAAAAAAGTAAAAAGCTAATAAAACACTCAAATTATACCATTTTGGTAATCTTATTCTATTTCTTTATATTGGTTGGCTTGCATCCGTTTTAGCGTTTTTCTACGTAAAACACGAAAAAGACACGTTTAAAGTAATTTTGTTTTGGATTACCACATAGAATGACTTCAATATTATTTATTGTTTTGGTGACTAACATGCTCAAAAACACTAGAAACACAGGTTTCTCGTAAAGTCGTCTGATTTCTCAATATAATTGGGTTTGCATGCACTTCATGGTTTGGTACATAAGTCCGAAAAAAAGCTAAAATTAACATTTTTGATAATGTTCTTTTTACACATAATTTCCCTGTATTTTGCGAGAATTTTGGCATCTCAGTACCTATGAAGAAGAATAACAAAAAAAAAAAAAAATCCTATTTTTTTTATTATTTCTTTATTTTTTTTCTTTATAAAGAAGTTTTAGCTTTTTGGTACTTATGGAACTTAAAAACACGCATAATATACGTTTTTCGTAATGTCCTTTCGTTTCCCAGACATAGGGTTCTTAGCATGTATTTAAATGTTTTTAGAGGTAACATGATCAAAAACACTCAAAATATATGTTTTTGGTAATGTTAATCTGTTTCTCCGTAAAGGGTGTTTTGCATGTGTTTTAGCGTTTTGGTATATAAGGAGTTAAAAAACACTTAAAGGCAAGTTCTTGGTAAAAGTTGGTTTTATTCCGTTGTAATCCTTTTTAGTGCTTTATTGCCTCTCTCAAAAACCCTCAAAAGACACTTTTCTGGTTATATAATTTTTTTCCCACATAAAGCTTGTTTCGCATGCAATTTGGTGTTCTAGTAACTAAGAATGTGAAAAACACTCAAAATACACGCATTTAGTAATGTTATTCTGTTTCTTAATTAAGAGTTATTCAGGAGTTTCAGCATTTTGGTATCTAAGAAAGTTCTCCATATACACTAGTTTTTGCGTTTTTTGCTTTGTGGTTCTTGTGAAACTATAAAATACTCATTATACACGTTTTTTATAATGTCTTTTTGTTTCCTAATATAGTGTGCTTTGCATCTATTTTCGCATTTTTTTTTTTGTTGGTTACAAGCTCAAAAATACTTAAAATATATCTTTTTGGTAATGTTATTCTATTTCTTCATATTGGTCTGTTTGCATCAGTTTTAACGTTTTTTACGTAAAACACTGAAAAGACACGTTTTCAGTAATTTTGTTTTGGATTACCATATAGAGTGACTTCCATATTATTTATCGTTTTGGTGCTTAACATGCTAAAAAACACTCAAAAGACAATTTTCTTGTAAAGTCGTTTAATTTCCTCGCAGAAAAACGCTAAAACGGATGCAAACCAACGAATATGAAAAAATAGAATAATATTACCAGAAAAGTATATTTTGTGTGTTTTTCAGCTGGTTACATAAAAAAAAAACGCAAAAATGGATGCAAAGCACTGTATATTAGGAAAAAAAATGGACATAACGAAAAACATGTATAATGAGTGTTTTATAGTTTCACCAGAATCACAAGGCAAACAACGCAAAAACTCGTCTGTGTGGAGAAGTTTCTAAGATACCAAAATGCTGAAACTCATGAATAACACTCTTAATCAACAAACAAACCAACCTTACTAAATGCGTGTATTTTGAGTGTTTTTTTACATTCTTAGTTACCGCAACCCCAAATTCCATGCGAAACTAACTTTATGTGGGAATAAAATGACATTACCAGAAAAGAGTCTTTGAGTGTTTTTGAGCATGTTAGGCAATAGAGCACTAAAAAGCAGGGCAATCACATTACATGGGAATAAAACCAACTTTTACGAAGAACTTGCCTTCTAATGTTTTTGACGCGCATTTAGTAAGGTTGTTCTGTTTCTCAATTAAGAGTGTTATTCATGAGTTTCAGCATTTTAGTATCTAGGAAGCTTTTCCATATACACGAGTTTTTGCGTTTTTTGGCTTGTGTTTTTTTTTTGAACTATAAAACATTCATTATACACTTTTCTCGCAATGTCCCTTTGTTTCCAAATATAGAGTGTTTTGTATCAATTTCGTGTTTTTTTTTCTATATAACAAGCTCAAAAACACTCAAAATATATATTTTTGGTAATATTTTTTCTGCTTCTTGATATTGGTTGGTTTGCATCAGTTTTAGCGTTTCTCTACGCTGAGAAGACAAGTTTTCAGTAATTTTCTTTTGGATTCCCACATAGAGAGAGTTCCTTATTATTTATCGTTTTGGTGCCTAACATGCTGAAAAACACTCAAAAGACAGATTTCTGGTAAGGTCTCTTATTTCCTCATATGCGAGGCCTTGCATGTCTTTTGAGTGTTTTTGAGCGTGTTACGCAATAAAGCACTAAAAGGAAGGGCAATAACATTACATGGGAATAAAACCAAATTTTACCAAGAACTTCCCTTTAAGTGTTTTTGAGCTCCTTACATACCAAAACGCTAAAATGCCTGCAAAATACATTTTATGGAGAAACAGAATAATATTACCAAATACATGTATTTTGAATGTTTTTGATCATATTACCTATAAAAACACTTAAATACATGCAAAGAACCTTATGTTTGGGAAACGAAAGGATATTACGAGAAACGTGTGTTATGAGTGTTTTTTAAGTTCCTTCAATACCTAAAATCCCACAAATAGCACTCTTTATTTAGAAAAAAAAAATAATAAACAAAAGAAATAAAAAAATGGGATTTTTTTTTTGTTACTCATCCTTATAGGTACCGAGATGCGAAAATTCTGCCAAAATTCAGGGTATTTATGTGGAAAGAAGAACATTACCAAAAAAGTTAATTAAAGCTTTTTTTTTTTCGGATTGTTAAGTACCAAACCCTAAAGTGCATGCAAAGACACCTATATAGGGAAGTTAAAAGACTTTATCAGAAACCTGTCTTTTCAGTGTTTTTCAGCATGTTAGGCACCAACACGATAAATAATATGGAAGTCAGTCAATATGTGAATCCAAAACAAAATTACTGAAAACGTGTCTTTTCAGTGTTTTACGTAGAAAAACACTAAAGCGGATGCAAACCAACCTATATGAAGAAATAGAATAACATTACTAAAAAGATATATTTTGAGTGTTTTTGAGCTTGTTACCTACAAAAAATGCAAAAATGGATGTAAAGCACTCTATATTAGGAAACAAAAGGACTTTACGAGAAACGTGTATAATGAGTGTTTTATAGATGTAAAACAACCACAAGGCAATAAACACAAAAACTCGTGTATATAGAGAAATTTCTTACAAACCGAAATGATGAAATGCATGAATAACACTTTTAATCAATAAACAGAACTACCTTACCATATTGTTTATTTTGAGTGTTTTTCACATTCTTAGTTACGAAAATGCCAAATTATATGCAAAATGTGGGAAAAAAAATGACATTTCCAAAAAAGTGTATTTTTAGTGTTTTTGAGTGTGATATGCAATAATGCCCTAAAAAACAGAACAATCACTTTATATGGGAATAAAACCAACTTTTACGAAGAACTTGCCTTGAAGTGTTTTTTAACTCCTTACATACCAAATCTCTAAAACGTATGGAAAACACCCTTTATGGAGAAACAGAATAACATTACCAAAAACATGTATTTTGAGTGTTTTTTATCATGTAACCTATAAAAACGCTTAAAAACATGTAAAGGACCCTATGTTTGTATAACAAAAGGACATTACGAAAATCGTGTATTATAAGTGTTTTTAAGTTACTTAAGTACCAAAAAGCTAAAACCCACATATAACACTCTTTATAGAGAGATTTTTTTTTTTTTTTGTTATTCATCTTCATAGTTAGTTACCAAGATGCCAAAATTCTGGCAAAATTCATGGAAATTTTGTAAAAAAAAAAAACAAAAAAATTTGCTTTTTTTCCGGAGTTATGTACAAACCCTGATGTGTATGCAAATCCACCTATATGGGGAAATTACAAGACTTTACCAGAAACCTGTCTTTTGAGTGTTTTTCAGCAATATCAACAATATTACTGAAAACGTGTCTTTTCAGTGATTTACGTAGAAAAACGCTAAAACGGATGTAAACCAACCAATATGAAGAAATAGAATAACATTACCAAAAAGATATATTTTTATATGTTTTTGAGCTTGTTACCTACAAAAAATGAAAAAAATGGATGGAAAGCACTTTATATTGGCAAAGAAAAGGACTTTACGAGAAACGTGTATGAGTGTTTTATAGTTTGACAAGAACCAGAAGGAAAAAAACTCAAAAACTCGTGTAAAATAAAGAAGTTTCTTATATAGCAAAAAGCTGAAACTCATGAATAACACTTTTAATTTTGAAACAGAAATACCTTACCAAATGTGTGTATTAGAAAAGTTTCTTACATACCAAAATGCTGGAACTTATGAATAATATTTTTAATTAAGAAATAGAACAACCTTGCACTATGCCTGGTTTTTTTTTTTTTTTTACATTCTTAGTTACCAAAACCCCAAATTTCATGCAAAACTAGCTTTATGTAAGAAAAAAAAATGATATTACAAGAAAAGTGTTTTTTGAGTGTTTTTGAGCGTGTTAGGCAATAAAGCACTAAAAAGAAGAGTAAAAACATTACATGGGAATAAAAACAACTTTTACCAAGAACTTGCCTTTAAGTGTTTTTGAGCTCATTACATACCAAAACGCTAAAAAGCATGCAAAACACCTTTTATGGAGAAAGAGAATAAAATTACCAAAAACATATATTTTGAGGGTTTAGATCATGTTATCTATAAAAATGCTTAAATACATACAAAGTACCTTATGTTTGTGAAACGAAATGACATTACGAGAAATGTGTATTATAAGTGTTTTTAAGCTCCTTAAGTACCAAAAAATTAAAACCCACAAATAACACTCTTTATTTAAAAAAAAAAAAGAAAGAAAATAAAAAAAAAATAGGATTTATTTTTTTTGTTATTCATCTTCATAGGTACTCAGATTCCAAAATTCTGGGAAAATTCAGGGCTATTATATGATAAAAGAAAATGATCAAAAAAGTTAATTTTAGCTTTTTTTTCGGACTGTCATATACCAAACCCTAAAGTGCATCCAAGGACTCCTATATGAGGAAAATAAACGACCTTACCAGAAATCTGTTTTTTGAGTGTTTTTCAGCATGTTAGGCACCAAAACGATAAATAATAAGAAACTCACTCTATATGAGAATCCAAAACAAAATTGCTGAAAACGTGTCTTTTCAGTGTTTTACGTAGAAAAACGCTGAAACGGATGCAAACCAACCAATATCAAGAAATAGAAAAACATTACCAAAAAAATATATTTTGAGTGTTTTTTGAGCATGTTACCTACAAAAAACGGGAAAATTGATGCAAAGCACTCTATATAAGAAAAGAAAAGGACTTTGCAAGAAAAGTGTATAATGAGTTTTTTATAGTTCAAACGAACCAAAAGGCTAAAAACACAAAAATTCTTGTATATGGAGAATGTTCCTAGATACCAAAATGCTGAAACTCATGAATAACACTCTTAATTGAGAAACAGAACAACCTTACTAAATGCGTGTATTTTGCGAGCTTTTCACATTCTTAATTATCAAAACCCCAAATTGCATGCGGAACCACCTTTATGTGAGGAAAAAAATGACATTACCAGAAAAGTGTCTTTTAAGTGTTTTTGAGCGTGATAGGCAATAAAGCACTAAAAAGCACGGCAGTCATATTACATTGGAATAACACCAATTTATACCAAAAAACTTGCCTTTAAGTGTTTTTGAGCTCTTTGTATAACAAACCACTAAAACGCATGCAAAACAAACTTTATGGAGAAACGGAAAAACATTACCAAAAAATATATATTTTGAGCGTTTTTTGATCATGTTATGTATAAAAACGTTTAAATACATGCAAAGAACATTATGTTTGGGAAACAAAAGGACTTTACGAGAAACGTGTATTATGAGTGTTTTTTAAGTTCCTTCAGTACCAAAAAGCTAATACCCACAAATAACTTTCTTTATTTAGAAAATAGAAAAATATATATATAAAAAATAGGATTTTTTTTTTTTTTGTTATTCATCTTCATAGTACCGATATGCCGAAATTCTGGGAAAATTCAGGGCAATCGTATGATAAAAGAATATTATCAAAAAAGTTATTTTCAGCTTTTTATTTTTTTTCAAACTGTTATGTACCAAACCATAAAGTGCATGCAAAGCCTCCTATATGAAGAAATTTAACGACCTTACCAGAAATCTGTGTTTTAAGTGTTTTTTTTAGCATGTTAAGCACCAAAACGATAAATAATAAGGAACTCACCTCTATATGGGAATTCATATATATATATGGGAATCCAAAGTTACGGAAAACGTGTCTTCTCATTGTTTTACGTAGAAAAACACTAAAACGGATGGAAAGCAACCAATATCAAGGAATAGAAAAACGTTACTAAAAAGGTATATTTTGAGTGTTTTTGAGCTTATTACCTACAAAAAACGTGAAAATTTATGCAAAGCACTCTATATTGGTAAACAAAAGGACTTTGCAAGAAAACTGAATAATGATTGTTTTATAGTTCAAAAGAACCACAAGGCAAAAAACGCAAAATCTCGTGTATATGGAGAGGTTTCCTAGATACAAAAATCCTAAAACTCATGTATAACACTCCTAATTTAGAAACAGATCAACCTTAATAAATGCGTGTATTTTGAGTTCTTTTCACATTCTAAGTTACCAAAACCCCAAATTGCATGGGAAAATAGATTTGTAGGGAAAAAAAAATGACTTTACCACAAAAATGTCTCTTAAGTGTTTTTGAGCGTGATAGGCAATAAAACACTAAAAAGGAGGGCAATCACATTACATTGGAGGAAAACGAATTTTTACCAAGAACTTGCCTTGAAGTGTTTTTGAGCTCCTTATATACCAAAACATTAAAACGCCTGCAACGCCTTTATGGTGAAACAGAATAATATTACCAAAAACATATATTTTGAGTGTTTTTGATTATGTTACCAATGAAAACGTTTAAATACATGCAAAGAAAACTATTTTTGGGAAACGAAAGGAGATTACGAGAAACGTGTATTATGAGTGTTTTTAACTTCATTAATTACCAAAAAGCTAAAAGCCACAAATAACACTCTTTATTGAGAAACAATAAATAAATAAAAAAAAAAATACGATATTTTTTTTTCTTTCCTATTCATCTTCACTGGTACCGAGATACCAAAATTCGGGCAAAATTCAGGAAATTATGTAAAATAAGAACATTATCAAAAAAGTTAAATTTAGCTTTTTTTCGGACTATTATGTACCAAACCCCTAAAGTGCATGCAAAGCCACATATATGGAGTAACTAAACGTTTTTGCCAGAAAACGGTCTTATGAGTGTTTTAGAGCTTCTTAGGAACCAACACGATACATAACATGGAAGTCAATCTATATGGGAATCCCAAACAATATTACTAAAAACGTGTCTTTTCGGTGTTTTACGTAGAAAAACGCTAAAACGGATGCAAACCAACCAATATGAAGGAATAAAATGACATTACCAAAAGAGTATATTTTGAGTGTTTTTGAAATTGTTACCTACAAAAAACGCGAAAATAGATGGAAAGCTCTCTATATTGGGAAGCAAAAGGACATTACGAGAAACGTGTATAATGTGTGTTTTATAATTTCACAAGAACTACAAGGCAAAAAACGCAAAAACTCGTGTATATAGAGAAGTTTCTTACATTCCAAAATGCTGAAACTCTGGAACAACATTTTTAATTGAGAAACAGAACAATCTTACTAAATGCGTGTATTTTGAGAGATTTTCACATCCTTAGTTACCAAAACCCCAAATTGCATGCGAAACCAGATTTATGTGGGAAAAAAATGACTATCAGAAAAATGTCTTTTGAGTGTTTTTGAGCGTGTTAGGCAATAAAGCACTAAAAAGCAGGGCAATCACATTACATTGAAATAAAACTAATTTTTAACAAGAACTTGCCTTTAAGTGTATTTGAGCTCCTTATATACCAAAACACTAAAATGCATGAAAAATACACTTGATGGTGAAACAGAATAACATTACCAAAAACATGCATTTTGAGTGTTTTTGATTATGTTACCAATAAAGACGCTTAAATACATGCAAAGAACCCTATTTTTGGGAAACAAAACGGCATTACGAGAAACGTGTATTATGAGTGTTTTTAAGTTCATTAAGAACGAAAAAGCTAAAAGCCACAAATTACACTATTTATTGAGAAATAAATAAATAAATAAATTAAAAAAAACGATATTTTTTTTTCATTCTTATTCATCTTCACAGGTAAGGAGGTGCAAAAGTCGGGCAAAGTTCAGGAAATTATATAAGATAAGAACATTATCAAAAAAGTTACATTTAGCTTTTTTTTTGGACTGTTATGTATCAAACCCCTAAATTGCATGCAAAGCCACCTATATGGGGAAATTAAACGTCTTTGCCAGAAAACTGTCTTATGAGGGTTTTTCAGCATGTTAGGAACCAACACGATAAAACCCAAGGAAGTCAATTTATATGGGAATCCAAAACAAAATCACTGAAAACGTGTCTTTTTAGTGTTTTACGTAGAAAACGCTAAAACGGATGGAAACCAACCAAAATGTATATTTTTTAGTGCTTTTGAAATTGTTACCTACAAAAAACGCAAAAATGGATGGAAAGCACTCTATATTGGGAGGCAAAAGGCACCAAAAAGCGTGTTAAGCGCCAAAACGATAAATAATATGAAAGTCACTCTATATGGAAATCCAAAACAAAATTACTGGAAACGTGTCTTTTTAAAAGATTTACGTAGAAAAAACGCTAAAACGGATGCAAACCAACTAATATGAAGAAATAGAATAACATTACCAAAAAATATATTTTGTGTTTTCTTGAGCTTGTTACATAAAAAAAAACGCGAAAATATATGCAAAGCACTCTATATAAGGAAAAAAAAAGGACATAACGAGAAACGTGTATAATGACTGTTTTGTAGTTTCACCAGAATCACAAGGCAAAAAACGCAAAAACTTGACTATATGGAGAAGTTTCTAAAACACCAAAATACTGAAACTCATGAATAACACTCGTAATAAAAAAACAGAACAACCTTACTAAATGCGTGTATTTTAAGTGTTTTTTTTTCACATTCTTAGTTACCAAAACCCCAAATTTCATGCAAAACTAGCTTTATGTAAGAAAAAAAATGCTATTACAAGAAAAGTGTCTTTTGAGTGTTTTTGAGCGTGTTAGGCAATAAAGCATTAAAAAGCAGGGTAATCACATTACATGGGAATAAAAACAACTTTTATCAAGAGCTTGCCTTTAAGTGTTTTTGAGCTCATTACATACCAAAACACTAAAACGCATCCAAATCACCTTTTATGAAGAAACATGAAGAAACTAAGAATGTGAAAAAAAAACACTTAAAATACACGCATTTAGTAAGGTTGTTCTGTTTTTTTATTACCAGAAACATGTATTTTGAGGGGTTTCATCATGTTATCTATAAAAACGCTTAAATACTTACAAAGAACCTTATGTTTGCGAAACGAAAGGACATTACGAGAAATGTGTATTATAAGTGTTTTTAAGTCCCTTAAGTACCAAAAAGTTAAAACCCACAAATAACACTTTATTTAGAAACAAAGTAAGAAAATAAAAAAATAGGATTTTTTTTTTTTTTTATTCATCTTCATAGGTACCGAGATGCCAAAATTCTGGGAAAATTTAGGGCTATTATATGATAAAAGAAAATTATTAAAAAAGTTAATTTTACCTTTTTTTTCGGACTGTTATATACCAAACCATAAAGTGCATCCAAAGACTCCTATATGAGGAAATTTAACGACCTTACCAGAAATCTGTTTTTTGAGTGTTTTTCAGCATATTAGGCACCAAAACGATAAATAATAGGGACCTCACTCTATATGAGAATTCAAAACAAAATTGCTCAAAACGTGTCTTTTCAGTGTTTTACGTAGAAAAACGCTAAAACGGATTGAAACGAACCAGTATCAAGAAATAGAAAAACATTACCAAAAAGGTATATTTTGAGTGTTTTTGAGCTTGTTACCTACAAAAAACGGGAAAATTCATGCAAAGCACTCTAAATTAGAAAACAAAAGGACTTTGCAAGAAAAGTGTATAATGAGTTTTTTATTGTTCAAACAAACCAAAAGGCAAAAAACACAAAAAAGTGGATATGAAGTATATTCCTAGATACCAAAATACTGAAACTCATAAATAACACTCTTTATTGAGAAACAGAACAACCTTACTAAATGCGTGTATTTTGAGTGCTTTTCACATTCTTACTTACCAAAAATCCCAAAATGCATGGAAAATCATCTTTATGTGAGAAAAAAATTACATTACCAGAAAAGTGTCTTTTAAGTGTTTTTGAGCGTGAGAGGAAATAAAGCACTAAAAAGCAGGGCAATTAAATTACATTGGAATAACACCAATTTATACCAAAAACTTGCCTTTAAATGTTTTTGAGCTCCTTATATAACAAACCGCTAAAACGCATGTAAAACAAACTTTATGGAGAAACAGAATAACATTACCAAAAACATGTATTTTGATTGTTTTTTATCATGTTATCTATAAAAATGCTTAAATACATGCAAAGAACATTATGTTTGGGAAAGAAAAGGACATTACGAGAAACGTGTATTATGAGTGTTATTTTAAGTTCCTTAAGTACCAAAAAGCTAAAATCCACAAATAACACTCTTTATTTAGAAAAAAAAATAGGATTTTTTTTTTTCCTTATTCATCTTCATAGTACCGAGATGACAAAATTTTGGGAAAATTCAGGGCAATATGATAATAGAATATTAACAAAAAAGTTAAAATCAGATTTTTTTTTCGGACTGTTATGTACCAAACCCTAAAGTGCATGCAAAGCCTCCTATATGAGGAAATTAAACGACCTTATCAGAAATCTGTGTTTTGAGTGTTTTTTTTTTTTTTAGCATTTTAGGCACCAAAACGATAAATAATGAGAAACTCACTGTATATAGGAATCCAAAACAAAGTGACTGAAAACGTATCTTCTCAGTGTTTTACTTAGAAAAACGCTAAAACGGATGCAAAGCAACCAATATCAAGAAATAGAAAAACGTTACTAAAAAGTTATATTTTGAGTGTTTTTGAGCTTGTTACCTATAAAAAACACGAAAATTGATGCAAAGCACTCTATATTGGGAAACAAAAGAACATTGCAAGAAAAGTGTATAATGAGTGTTTTATAGTTCAAAAGAACCACAAGGCAAAAAACGCAAAATCTCGTGTATATGGAGAGTTTTTTTTTAGGTACAAAAATGCTAAACTCATGTATAACACTCCTAACTGAGAAACAGAACAACCTTAATAAATGTGTGCTTTTCACATTCTTAGTTACCAAAACCCCAAATTCAATGCAAAAATAGATTTATGGGAAAAAAAAATGACTTTACCAGAAAAGTGTCTTTTGAGTATTTTGACCGTGATAGGCAATAAAGCACTAAAAAAGAGGGCAATCACATTACATTTGAGGAAAACAAATTTTTACCAAGAACTTGCCTTTAAGTGTTTTTGAGCTCCTTATATACCAAAACACTAAAAGGCATACAAAACACTTTTTATGGTGAAAAGAATAATATTACCAAAAACATGTTTTTTGAGTGTTTTTGATCATGTTACCAATGAAAACGCTTAAATACATGCAAAGAACACTATTTTTGGGAAACGATAGATTACGAGAAATGTGTATTATGAGTGTTTTTAAGTTTATTAATAACTAAAAAGCTAAAATCCACAAATAACACTCTTTATTAAGAAACAATAAATCAATAAAAAAAATTTTTTTTCTTTCTTATCTTCACAGGTACCAAGATGCAAAAATTCGGGCAAAATTCAGGAAATTATGTGAAATAAGAACATTATAAAAAAAGTTAAATTTAGCTTTTTTTTCGGACTGTTATGTACCAAACCCCTAAAGTGCATGCAAAGCGAACTATATTGGGAAATTAAAAGTCTTTGCCAGAAAACGGTCTTATGAGTGTTTTTCAGCATCTTAGGAACCAACACGATAAATTACATGGAATTCAATCTATATGGGAATCCGAAACAAATTACTGAAAACGTATCTTTTCGGTGTTTTACGTAGAAAACGCTAAAAAGAATGCAAAGCAAACATAATGAAGAAATAGAATAACATTACCAAAAAGGTTTATTTTGAGTGTTTTTGAAATATTTACCTATAAAAAACGCGAAAATATATGGAAAGCACTCTATATAGGGAAGCAAAAGGCACCAAAAAGCATGTTAGGTACCAAAACGATAAATAGTATACTCTATATGGAAATACAAACAAAATTACTGGAAACATGTCTTCTAAAAAATTTACGTAAAAAAACGCTAAAACGCATGCAAACTAACCAATATGAAGAAATAGAATAACATTACCAAAAAACTATATTTTGTGTGTTCTTGAGCTTGTTATATAAAAAAAAATACGCGAAAATGGGTGCAAAGCACTCTATATAAGGAAAAGAAAGGACATAACGAGAAACGTGTATAATGAGTGTTTTATAGTCTCACTAGAATCACAAGGCAAAAAACGCAAAAACTCGACTGTTTGGAGAAGTTTCTATGATAACAAAATAAAGAAACTCATGAATAACACTCTTAATCAAGAAACAGAACAACGTTACTAAATGCGTGAATTTTGAGTGTTTTTTTACATTGTTAGTTATCAAAACCACAAATTCCATGCGAAACTAGCTTTATGTGGGAAAAAAATGACATTACCAGAAAAGTGTCTTTGAATGTTTTTGAGCGTGTTAGGCAATAAAGCACTAAAAAGCAGGGCAATCACAATACATGGGAATAAAACCAACTTTTACGAAGAACTTGCCTTTTAGTGTTTTTGACACGCATTTAGTAAAGTTGCTCTGTTTCTCAATTAAGAGTGTTATTCATGAGTTTCAGCATATACACGAGTTTTTGCGTTTTTTGCCTTGTGTTTTTTTTTAATTATAAAACATTCATTATACTCTTTTCTCGCAATGTCCCTTTGTTTCCCAATATAGAGTGCTTTGTATCAATTTTTTGAGTTTTTTTTTTGTAGGTAACAAGCTCAAAAACACTCAAAATATACATTTTTGGTAATGTTTTTCTGCTTCTTGATATATGTTCGTTTGCATCAGTTTTAGCGTTTTTCTACGTAAAACACTGAGAAGACACATTTTCAGTAGTTTTCTTTTGAATTCCCACATAGAGTGAGTTCCTTATTATTTATCGTTTTGGTGCCTAATATGCAGAAAAACACTCAAAAGATAGATTTCTGCTAAGGTCTTTAATTTCCTCATATGGGACACTTTGCATGTCTTTTCAGTGATTTTGAGCGTGTAACGCAATAAAGCACTAAAAGTCAGGGCAATCTCATTACATGGGAATAAAACCAAATTTTACCAAGAACTTGCCTTTAAGTGTTTTTGAGCTCCTTACGTACCAAAACGTTAAAATGCATGCAAAATACATTTTATGGAGAAACAGAATTACAATACCAAATACATGTATTTTGAGTGTTTCTGATCATGTTATCTATAAAAACGCTTAAATACATGCAAAGAACCTTATGTTTGGGAAACTTAAGAACATTACGAGAAACGTGTATTATGGGTGATTTTTAAGTTCCTTCAGTACCAAAAAGCTAAAACCCACAAATAACACTCTTTAGAAAGAAAAAAAAATAATATAATGAATAAAAAAAATAATAAAATGGGATTTTTTTTTTTGTTATTCATCTTCATAGGTACCGAGATGCCAAAATTCTGCCAAAATTCAGGGAATTTATGTGGAAAAAAGAACATTATCATATAAGTTAATTATAGCTTTTTTTCGGATTGTTATGTACCAAACCCTAAACAGCATGCAAAGCCACCTGTATAGGGTAGTTAAACGACTATACCAGAAACCTGTCTTTTCATTGTTTTTCAGTATGTTAGGCACCAAAACGATAAATCATTTGGAAGTCAGTCAATATATGAATCCAAAAGAAAATTAGTGAAAACGTGTCTTTTCAGTGTTTTACGTAGAAAAACGCTAAAGCAGATACAAACCATCCTATATATAGAAATAGAATAACATTACCAAAAAAGATATATTTTGAGAGTTTTTGAGCTTGTTACCTACAAAAAATGCAAAAAAGGATGTAAAGCACTCTATATTAGGAAACAAAAGGACATTACGAGAAACGTGTATAATGAGTGTTTTATAGTTTTAAAAGAACCACAAGGCAATAAACGCAAAAACTCGTGTATATAGGGAAATTTCTTACATACGAAAATGAATCAATGCATGAATAACACTTTTAATAGATAAACAGAACTACCTTACCAAATTGTGTATTTTCAGTGTTTTTTCCCATCGTTAGTTACGAAAATGCCAAATTACATGCGAAACTAGCTTCATGTGGGAAAAAAATGATATTACCAGAAAAGTGTCTTTTGAGTGTTTTTCAGCGTGATATGGAACAAAGCACTAAAAATAAGAACGATCATATTACATGGGAATAAAACCAACTTTTACGAAGAATTTTTTAACCCCTTATATACCAAACCACTAAAACGCATGAAAAACAAACTTTATGGAGAAACAGAATAACATATACCAAAAACATGTATTTTTAGTGGTTTTCATCATGTTATCTATAAAAACGCTTAAGTACATGCAAAGAACATTATGTTTGGAAAACAAAAGGACATTACGAGAAGCGTGTATTTTGAGTGTTTTTTTTAGTTCTTTAAGTACCAAAAAGCTAAAACAAACAAATAACACTGTTTATTTAAAAAAAAATAAATAAAAATAATAAATAAAAAAATAAAATAATTTTTTTGTTTTTGTTATTCATCTTCAAAGGTGCCAAATGCCAAAATTCCAGAAATGGAATGCCAGAGATGCCAAAAGTCTGGGAAAATTCAGGGCAATTATGTGATAAAAGAATATTATCAAAAAAATTAATATCAGCTTTTTTTTCGGACTGTTATATACCAAACCCTAAAGTGCATGCAAAATTAAACGACCTTACCAGAAATCTGTGTTTTTAGTGTTTTTTAGCATGTTGGGCACAAAAACGATAAATAATAAGGAACTCACTCTATATGGGAATCCAAAACAAAGATACTGAAAACGTGTTTTCTCAGTGTTTTACGTAAAAACACGTTAAAACGGATGGAAACCAACCAATATCAAGAAATAGTAAAACGTTACCAAAAAAGTATATTTTGAGTGTTTTTGAGCTTTTTACCGACAAAAAAAACGCGAAAATTGATGCAAAACACTCTATATTGGGAAAGAAAAGGACATTGCAAGAAAAGTGTATAATAAGTGTTTTATAGTTCAAAAAAACCACAAGACAAAAAACGCAAAAACTCGTGTATATGGAGAAGCTTCCTAAATACTAAAATGCTGAAACTCATGAATAACACTCTTAATTAAGAAACAGAACAACCTCACTAAATGCGTGTCAAAAAAAAGGCAAGTTCTTCGTAAAAGTTGGTTTTACTCCCATGTAATGTGATTGCCCTGCTTTTTAGTGCTTTATTGCCTAACACGCTCAAAAACACTCAAAGACACTTTTCTGGTAAAGTCATTTTTTTCCCACATAAAGTTAGTTTCGCATGGAATTTGGGGTTTTGCTAACTAAGAATGTAAAAACAACACACAAAATACACGCATTTAGTAATGTTGTTCTGTTTCTTGATTAAGAGTGTTTCAGCATTTTGGTATCTTAGAAACTTCCCTACACAGACGAATTTTTGCGTTGTTTCCCTTGTGATTCTGGTGAAACTATAAAACACTCATTATACACGTTTCTCGTTATGTTTTTTTTTCGTAATATACAGTGCTTTGCATCCATTTTTGCGTTTTTTTTTTATATAACAAGCTCAAACACACACAAAATATACTTTTCTGGTAATATTATTCTATTTTTTCATATTGGTTGGTTTGCATCCGTTTTAGCGTTTTTCTACGTAAATCTTTTAAAAGACACGTTTTCAATAATTTACTTTCGGATTTCCATATAGAGTGACTTTAAAATTATTTATCATTTTGGTGCCTAACATGCGTAAAAACACTCAAAAGACAGGTTTCTTGTAAAGACGTTAAATTTTCCCAATTAGGTGGCTTTGCATACACTTTATGGTTTGGTACATAACTCCAAAAAAAAGGTATAATTAAGTTTTTCAATAATGTTCTTTTTTCGACATAATTTCCCTGAATTTTGGCAGAATTTTGGCATCTTGGTACCTATTAACATGAATAACAAAAAAATAAAAATGCTATTTTTTATTTATTTATTTTTTCTCTATAAAAAAGTGTTATTTGTAGGTTTTAACGTTTTGGTACTTAAGCAACTTAAAAACATTCATAATACACTTTTCTCGAAATGTCCTTTCGTTTCCCAAATATAGGGATTTTTGCATGTATTTAAGCGTTTTATAAAAACGCTTAAATACATGCAACATGTAACATGTAACATGATAAAAAACACTCAAAAACACTTGTTTTTCGTAATGCTTTTCTGCTTCTCCATAAAGGAGTGTTTTGCATGTGTTTTAGCGATTTCTTATGTAAGGAGCTGAAAAACACTTCAAGCCAAGTTCTTTGTAAAAGTTGGTTTTGTTCCAATGTAATATGATTGCCCTGCTTTTTAGTGCTTTATTGCCTAACACGCTCAAAAACACTCAAAAAACACTTCTGGTAATGTCATTTTTTTCCCTCATGATGATAGTTTCGCATGCTATTTGAAGTTTTGCTAAGAATGTGAAAAAAACACTCAAAATACACGCATTTGGTAATGTTGTTCTGGTTCTCAATTAAGAATGTCATTCATAAGTTTCAGCATTTTTGTCTCTAAGAAACTTCTTTATATATACACGACTTTATGCGCTTTTTGCCTTGTGGTTCTTGTGAACCACAAGTTCTTTTGCCCGAATATAAAAAGACACTCATTATAGACGTTTCTTGTAATGTCCTTTTCTTTCCCAAAGGGGAATGCTTTGCATTCAATTTCGCGTTTTTTCTAGGTAACAAGCTCAAAAACACTCAAAATATACTTTTTTGGTAATGTTATTCTATTTCTTCATATTGGTTGGTTTGCATCTGTTTTAACGTTTTTCTACGTTAAACACCGAAAAAACACGTTTTCAGTAATTTTGTTTTCGATTCCCAAAGAATATTGCCAGAATTTTTGCATCTTAGTACCTATGAAGATGAATAACAAAAAAAAAATTTATTTATTTTTTCTTTATAAAAAGCTTTATTTGTGGGTTTCAGCTTTTTTAGTACTTAACGAACTTAAAAACAGTCATAATACACGTTTCTCGTAATGTCCTTTCGATTCCCAAACATAAGGTTCTTTGCATGTATTTAAGTGTTTTTATAAATAACATGATCAAAAACACTCAAAATACATGTTTTTGGTAATGTTACTCTGTTTCTCCATAAAAGGGTGTTTTTGCATGCGTTTTAGCGTTTTGGTATGTAAGGAGTTAAAAAAAACCCTTAAAGGCAAGTTCTTCGTAAAAGTTGGTTTTATTCCATTGTAATATGATTGTTCTGCTTTTTAGTGCTTTGTTGCATATCACGCTCAAAAACACTCAAAAGACACTTTTTTGGTAATATCTAGTTTTTTGCGTTTTTTACCTTGTGGTTCGTATGAAACTATAAAACACTCATTGTACACGTTTCTCGTAATGTTCTTTTCTTTCACAATATTGAGTACTTTCCATCCATTTTCGCATTTTTTCTAGGTAACGAGTTGAAAAACACTCAAAATATATCTTTTTGGAAAAGTTATTCTATTTCTTCATATTGGTTGGTTTGCATCCGTTTTTCTTTGTAAATCACTGAAAGGACACGTTTTTAGTAATATTGTTGAAATTGCTGAAAAAACACTCAAAAGACAGATTTCTGGTAAAGTCGTGTAATTTCCCCATATAGGTGGCTTTTGCATGCACTTCTGGGTTTGGTACATAATTTCAGAAAAAAGCTAATTTTTTTTTTATATGTCCTTTCATTTCACAGACATAGGGTTCTTTGCATGTATTTAAGCGTTTTTATAGGTAATATGATCAAAAACACTCAAAATACATGTTTTTGGTAATGTTATTCTGTTTCTCCATAAAGGGTGTTTTGCATGCGTTTTAGCGTTTTGGTATGTAAGGAGTTAAAAACATTTAAAGGCAAGTTCTTCGTAAAAGTTAGTTTTATTCCTATATAATGTGATTATTCTGCTTTTTAGTGTTTTTTTTGCATATCATGCTCAAAAACACTCAAAAGACACTTCTGATAATGTCATTTTTTTCCCACATAAAGTTAGTTTCGCATGTAATTTGGGATTTTCGTAACTAAGAATGTGAAAGACACTCAGAATACATACATTTGGTAAGGTAGTTCTGTTTCTCAATTAAAAGTGTCATGAGTTTTAGGATTTTGGTATGTAAAAAACTTCTCAATATACACGAGTTTATGCGTTTTTTGTTTTCTGGTTCTTGTGAAACTATAAAACAATCATTATACACTTTTCTCTAAATGTCCTTTTGCTTCCAAATATAGAGTGCTTTTACATCCATTTTCGCGTTTTTTGTAGGTAAAAAGCATTATAAACGTTTCTCGTAATGTCCTTTTGTTTCCCAATGTAGAGAGATTTGCATCCATTTTCGCTCAAAACACAAAAAATTCCTTTTTGGTAATAATATTTTATTTCATGATATTGGTTGATTTGCTTTCTTTTTAGCGTTTTTCTACGTAAAACACTGAAAAGACACGTTTTCAGTAATTTTGTTTTGGATTCCCATACAGAGTGATATCCATATTATTTATTGTTTTGGTGCCTAACATACTGAAAAACAGGCAAAAGACAGGTTTCAGGTAAAGTCGTTTAATTTCCCCATATAGGTGGCTCTACATGCACTTTAGGGTTTGGTACATAACGGTCTGAAAAAAAGGAAAAATTAACTTTTATGATATTCTTTTTTCACATAATTTCCCTGAATTTTGCCAGAATTTTGGCATCTTGATACCTATGAAGATCAATAAAAAAAAAAAAATGCTATTTTTTAATTTATTTATTTTTTCTCTATAAAGAGTGTTATTTGTGGGTTTAAGCTTTTTGGTACTTAAGGAACGTAAAAACACTCATAATACTCGTTTCTCGTAATGTCCTTTTGTTTCCTAAAGATAAGGTTCTTTACATGTATTGAAGCGTTTTTATAGGTAACATAATCAAAAACACTCAAAATATACCTTTTTGGTAATGTTATTCTATTTCTTCATATTGGTTGGTTTCCATCCGTATTTAGCGTTTTTCTACGTAAACACAGAAAAGACACGTTTTCAGTAATTTTTGGATTCCCATATAGAGTGACTTCAATGTTATTTATCGTTTTGATGCCTAACATGCTGAAAAACAATCAAAAGACAGGTTTCTTGTAAAGTCGTTTAATTTCCCTATATAGGTGGCTTTGCATACAATTTAGGGTTTGGTACATAACAGTCCGAAAAAAAAAAGCTAAAATTAACCTCTTTCATAATATTCTTTTTTCACGTAACTTTCCTGAATTTTGCCAGAATTTTGGCATCTCGTTGCTTATGAAGATCAATAAAAAAAATGTTATTTTTAATTTATTTTTATTTATTTTTTTTCTGTATAAAGAGTGTTATTTGTGGGTTTTAGCTTTTTGGTACTTAAGGAACTTATAAACACTCATAATACACATTCCTCGTAATGTCCTTTTATTCCTAAACATAGAGTTCTTTGCATGTATTTAAGCGTTTTTATTGGCACTAAGCTCAAAAACACTCAAAATACATGTTTTTGATAATGTTATTCTATTTTTCCATACAGGGTTTTTTGCATGGGTTTTAGCGTTTTAGTATGTAAGGAGCACAAAAAAACAAAGGCAAGTTCTTCTTAAAAGTTGGTTATATTCCCATGTAATGTGATTGCCCTGCTTTTTAATGCTTTATTGCTTAACACGCTGAAAAACACTAAAAAGACACTTTTTTAGTAGTTTCATTTTTTTTCCACAGTTTCACATGTAATTTGGGGTTGGACCACTAAGAATGTGAAAAAAAAACACTCAAAATACACTCATTTCCTAAAATTATTCTGTTTCTCAATTAAGAGTGTTATTCATGAGTTTCAGCATTTTGGTATCTAAGAAACTTCTCCATATATACGAGTTTTGCGTTTTTTGCCTTATGGTTTTTGAAAACTATTAATACATTCATTATAGAATTTTCTTGTAATATCCTTTTGTTTCCCAATATAGACTGCTTTGTATTCATTTTTGCGTTTTTTGTAGGTAACAAGCTCAAAAACACTCAACTTTTTTGTAATGTTATTCTATTTCTTCATATTGGTTGATTTGCATCCGTTTTAGTTTTCTACGCTAAAAATGAAAAGACACGTTTTCAGTAATATTGTTGAAATTGCTGAAAACACCCAAAGACACGTTTCTTGTAAAGTCTTGTAATATCCCCATATAGGTGGCTTTGCATGCACTTCCCGGTTTCGTACATAACTCCGGAAAAAGCTAAAATCATTTTTTTTTTAATGTTTTTTTTCACATAATTTCCCTGAATTTTCTCAAAATTTTGGTATCTCGTTACCTATGAAGATAAATAACAAAAAAAAAATGTTTTAATTATTTTTTTCTCTATAAAGAATGTTATTTGTGGGTTTTAGATTTTTGGTACTTAAGGAACTTAAAAATACTCATAATACACGATTTTCGTAATGTCCTTTCGTTTCACAAACATAGGGTTCTTTGCATGTATTTAAGCGATTTTATAGGTAACATAATAAAAAACAATCAAAATATATGTTTTTGGTAATGTTATTCTGTTTCTTTATAAAGGTTGTTTTGCATGCGTTTAGCGTTTTGGCATGTAATGAGTTAAAAAACACTTAAAGGCAAGTTCTTCGTAAAATTTGGTTTTATTCCAATGTAATGTGATTGTTCTGCTTTTTAGTGTTTCGTTGCATATAACGCTCAAAAGCACTCAAAATACACTTTTCTGATAATGTCATTTTTTTTCCCTCATAAAGGTAGTTTTGCATGTAATTTGGGATTTTCGTAACTAAGAATGTGAAAAACACTCAAAATACACACATTTGGTAAGGTAGTTCTGTTTTTCAATTAAAAGTGTTATACATGAGTTTTAGCGTTTTGGTATGTAAGAAACCTCTATATACACGAGTTTTTGCGTTTTTTGCATTGTGGTTCTTGTGAAACTATAAAACATTCATTATACACGTTTCTCGTAATGTCCTTTTGCTTCCCAATATAGAGTGCTTTCCATCCATTTGCGCGTTTTTTGTAGGTAAAAAGCTAAAAAACACTTTTTGGTAATGTTATTCTATTTCTTCATATTTGTTGGTTTGCATCCGTTTCAGCGTTTTTCTACGTAAAACACTAAAAAGACACGTTTTCAGCAATTTTGTTTTGGATTCACATATTGACTGACTTCCATATTATTTATCGTTTTGGTGCCTAACATGCTGAAAAAAGTCGTTTAACTTCCTTATATAGGTGGCATGCACTTTAGAGTTTGGAACATAAAAATTAGAAAAAGAAATATAATTGACTTTTTTGATAATGTTCTTTTTTCCACATAAATTTTCTGAATTTTGGCAGAATTTTGGCATCTTGGTACCTATGAAAATCAATATAAAAAAGCTAATTTTTTATTTATTTATTTTTTTCTCTATAAAGAGTGTTATTTATGGGTTTTAACGTTTTGTTACTTAAGGAATTTAAAAACGGCCCTAATACACGTTTCTCGTGATGTCCTTTCGTTTCCCAAACATAGTGTTCTTTGCATGTATTTAAGCGTTTTTATAGATAACATGATCAAAAGGACTTAAAACACATGTTTTTAGTAATGTTATTTTGCTTCTCCATTAAGGAGTTTTTTGCATGCGTTTTGGTTTGTAAGGAGGTCAAAAACACTTGAAGGCAAGTTCTTGGTAAAATTTGGTTTTATTCCCATGTAATGTGCCCTGTTTTTTATATATATATATATATATATATATATATATATATATATATATATATATATATATATATATATATATATATATATATATATATATATATATATATATATATATATATATATATATATATATATATATATATATATATATATATATATATATATATATATATATATATATATATATATATATATATATATATATATATATATATATATATATATATATATATATATATATATATATATATATATATATAATTTATTGCCTAAAACGCTCAAAAACACTCAAAAGACACTTCTGGTAATGTCTTTTTTTTCCAACATAGATTCGCGTTCTATTTGGGGTTTTGCTAACTAAGAATGTGAAAAACACTCAAAATACACGCATTTGGTAAGGTTATTCTGTTTCTCAATTAATATTGTTATTCATGAGTTTCAGCATATTGGTATCTAAGAAACTTCTTTATATACACGAATTTTTTGCGTTTTTTGCCTTTTAGTTCTTGTGAACCACAAGTTCTTTTGCTCAAAAATAATAGGACACTCATTATACACGTTTCTCGTAATGTCCTTTTGTTTCCCAATAGGGAGTGCTTTGCATCCATTTTCGTGTTTTTTGTAGGTAACAAGCTCAAAAACAATCAAAATGTACCTTTTTTGTAATGTAGTTTTATTTCTTTTTATTGGTTGGTTTGCATCCGTGTGAGCGTTTTTCTACGTAAAACACCGAAAAGACACGTTTTCAGTAATTTTGTTTTAGATTCCCATATAGAGTGACGCATGTTATTTACCGTTATGGTGCCTAACAAGCTGAAAAACACTCAAAAGACACTTTTCTGGCAAAGACGTTAAATTTCCCCATATAGGTGGCTTTGCATGCACTTTTAGGGTTTGGTACATAACAGTACGAAAAAAAAAACAAAAGCTAAAATTAACTTTTTTGATAATTGACTCATAATACATGCAAAGTGTATGTTTTTGGTAATGTTACTCTCTTTTTCCATAAAGTGTGTTTTGCATGCGTTTTAGCGTTTTAGTACATAAGGAGTGAAAACAAAGGCAAGTTCTTCGTAAAAATTTATTTTATTGCCATGTAAAGTGATTCCCATGCTTTTTAGTGCTCTATTCCCTATCACGCTTAAAAACACTCAATAGACACTTTTCTCGAAATGTCATTTTTTTCCCACATAAAGCTGGTTTCCCATGCAATTTGGGATTTTGGTAACTAAGAATGTGAAAAGCACTCAAAATACACGCATTTAGTAAAGTTGTTCTGTTTCTCAATTAAGAGTGTTATTCATGAGTTTCAGCATTTTGGTATCTAGGAAACTTCTCCATATACACGAGTTTTTGCGTTTTTTGCCTTTTGGTTCTTGTGAACTATAAAACATTAATTATACACTTTTATCGCAATGTCCTTTTGTTTCCCAATATAAAGTGCTTTTTTTTTTTATCAATTTTCGCGTTTTTTTTTTATAGGTAACAAGCTCAAAAACAAAATATATCTTTTTGGTAATGTTTTTCTACTTTTTGATATTGGTTGGTTTGCATTATTTTTAGCGTCTTTCTACGTAAAACACTGAGAAGACACGTTTTCAGTAATTTTGTTTTGGTTTGCCATATAGAGTGAGTTCCTTATTATTGATCGTTTTGGTGCCTAACATGCTGAAAAACACTCAAAACACAGATTTCTAGTAAGGTCGTTTAATTTCCTCATATAGGCTTTGCATGTACTTTATTGTTTGGTACATAACAGTCCGAAAAAAAGCTAATATCAACTTTTTGGATAATATTCTCTTATCATATAACTGCCCTAATTTTTCCCAGAATTTTGGCATCTCGGTACCTATGAAAGGTGAATAACAAAAAAAAAGTCCTTTTATTTATTTATTTTTATTTTTTATTTTTTTCTAAATAACGAGTGTTATTTGTGGGTTTTAGCTTTTTATTACTTAAGGAACTTAAAAACACTCATAATACACGTTTCTCGTAATGTCCTTACGTTTCCCAAACATAAGGTTCTTTGCATGTATTTAAGCGTTTTTATAGTTAATATTATAAAAAAACACTCAAAATACATGTTTTTGGTAATGTTATTCTGTTTCTCCATAATGTTTGTTTTCCATGCGTTTTAGCGGTTTGGTATGTGAGGAGCTTAAAAACACATATTGGCAAGTTCTTGGTAAAAATTGGTTTTATTCCTATGTAATGTGATTGCCCTGCTATTTAGTACTTCATTGCCTAACATGCTGAAAAACAATTAAAACACACTTTTGTTAATGTCATTTTTTTCCCTCATAAAGCTAGGTTCGCATGCTATTTAGGGTATTGCTAACTAGGAATATGAAAACACTCAAAATACATGCATTTGCTAAGGTTGTTCTGTTTCTCAATTATGATTGTTATTCATGAGTTTCAGCATTTTTATATCTAAGAAACTTCTTTATATACACGAGTTTTTGCGTTTTTCTACGTAAAACACTGAGAAGATACATTTTCAGTAATTTTGTTTTGGATTCCCATATAGAGTGAGTTCCTTATTATTCATCATTTTGGTGCCTAACATGCTGAAAAACACTCAAAAGACAGACTTCTGGTAAGGTCGTTTAATTTCCTCATATAGGAGGCTTTGCATGCACTTTAGGGTTTGGTACATAACATTCCGAAAAAAAAAGGTAAAATTAACTTTTTTGATAATATTCTTTGGTTCATAAAATTTTCCTGAATTTTCCTAGAATTTTGGCATCTCGGTACCTATGAAGATGAAAATAAAATATTTATTTATTTTTTTCTAAATTAAGAGTGTTATTTGTGGGTTTTAGCTTTTTTGTACTTAGAGAAGTTATAAAAAACACTCATAATCCACGTTTTTCGCAATGTCCTTCTATGTCCCAAACATAATGTTCTTTGCATGTATTTAAGCGTTTTTTAGAGATAACATGATAAAAAACACCCAAATTACATGTTTTGGTAATGTTATTCTGTTTCTCCATAAAGTTTGTTTTGCATGCGTTTTAGCGGTTTTGTATATAAGGAGCTCAAAAACATTTAAAGGCAAGTTCTTGGTAAAAATTGGTTTTATTCCTATGAAAAGTGATTGTCCTGCTTTTTAGTGCTTTATTGCCTATAACGCTCAAAAACATTCAAAGGACATTTTTCTAGAAATGTCATGTTTTCCCATATAAATCTGGTTTCGCATGAAATTTGCGTGTTTAGTAACTAAGAATATGAAAAACACTCAAAACACACGAATTTGGTAAGGTTGTTCTGTTTCTCAATTAAGAGTGTTATTCATGAGTTTCATCATTTTGGTATCTAGGAAACTTTTCCATATACACATGTTTTTGCGTTTTTTGCCTTGTTGTTCTTTTGAACTATAATACACTCATTATAGACTTTTCTCGCAATGTCCCTCTGTTTCCCAATATAGAGTGCTTTGTATCAATTTTAGCATTTTCTTGTAGGTAACAAGCTCAAAAACACTCAAAATATACCTTTTTGGTAATGTTTTTCCTATTTCTTGATATTGGTTGGTTTGCATCCATTTTAGCGTTTTTCTACGTAAAACACTGGGAAGACACGTTTTCAGTAATTTTGTTTTGGATTCCCATATAAAGTGAGTTCCTTATTTATTTATCTTTTTGGTGCCTAACATTCTGAAAAACACTCAAAAGACAGATTTCTTTTAAGGTCGTTTAATTTCCTCATATAGGAGGCTTTGCATGCACTTTAGGGTTTGGTATATACCAGTACGAAAAAAAAAAAAAACTAAAATTAAATTTTTTGATAATTTTCTTTTATCATATAATAGCCCGGTATTTCCCCAGAATTTTGGCATCTCGATATCTATGAAGATGATTAACAAAAAAATAAATAAACCTATTTTTTAAATTTTTTATTTATTTAGTTTTTCTAAATAAAGAGAGTTATTTGTGGGTTTTAGCTTTTTAATACTTAAGGAAATTAAAAACACTTATAATACATATTTCTTGTAATGTCCTTTCGTTTCCGAAACATAAGATTCTTTGCATGTATTTAAATACATGTTTTTGGTAATGTTATTCTTTTTGGTGTTTTGCATGTATTTTAGCGTTTTGGTATGTAATGAGGTCAAAAACACCTAAAAGCAAGTTCATGGTAAAAGTTTGTTTTATTCCCATGTAATGTGATTGCCCTGCTTTTTAGTGGTTTATTGCCTAACACTCTCAAAAACACTCGAAAGACATTTTCTGGTAATATTATTTTTTTCCCGCATGGAATTTGGGGTTTTGGTAACTAAAAATGTGAAAAACACTCAAAATACAGGCATTTAGTAAGGTTGTTCTGTTTTTTAATTAAAAGTGTTATTCATGAGCTTCAGTATTTTGGTATGTAAGAAACTTCTCTAATACACACATTTGGTAAGGTAGTTCTGTTTCTCAATTAAAAGTGTTATTCATGAGTTTCAGCATTTTGGTGTGTAAGAAACTTCTTTATGTACACGAGTTTTTAAGTTTTATGCCTTGTGGTTCTTGTGAAACTATAAAACACTCATTATACACATTTCTTGTAATGATTTTTTCTTTCCTAATATAGAGTGCGTTTCATCCATTTTCGAAATTTTTGTTGGTAACAAGCTCAAAAACACATAAAAATATATCTTTTTGGTAATGTTATTTTATTTCTAAATATTGGTTGGTTTGCATCCGTTTTAGCGTTTTTCTACATAAATCACTGAAAAGACACGTTTTCAGTAATATTGTTGAAATTGCTGAAAAAAACACTCAAAAGACAAGTTTCTGGTAAATTCGACTAATTTCTCCATATAGGTGGCTTTGCATGCACTTCAGGTTTTGGAACATAACTCCGGAAAAAAGCTAAGATTATTTTTTTCATAATGATTTTTTTTACAAAATTTCCCTGCATTTTTCCAGAATTTGGTATATCGGTACCTATAAAGATTTTTTTTTCTCTATAAAGTATTATTTGTGAGTTTTAGCTTTTTGGTACTTAAGGAACACTCATAATACATGATTTTCGTAATGTCCTTTTCTTATACAAACATGGGGTTCTTTACATGTATTTAAGCGTTTTTATAGGTAACATGATCAAAAACACTCAAAATACATATTTTTGGTATGTAAGGAGTTAAAAAACACTTAAAGGCAAGTTCTTCGAAAGAGTTGGTTTTATTCCCAAGTAATGTGATTGTTCTGCTTTTTAGTGCTTTGTTGCATCACGCTCAAAAACACTCAAAAGACATTTTTCTGGTAATGTCATTTTTTTCCCACATAAAGCTAATTTTGCATGTAATTTGGCAATTTCGTAACTATGAATGTGAAAAATCAATCAAAATACACAATTTGGTAGGGTAGTTCTGTTTCTCGATTAAAAGTGTTTTTCATGCATTTCATCATTTTTGTATGTAAGAAACTTCTCTATATACACAAGTTTTTAGGTTTATTGCCTTGTGGTTCTTGTTAAACTATAAAACACTAATTATACACGTTTCTCGTAATGTTCTTTTGTTTCCTAATATAGAGTGTTTTCCATCCATTTTTGCATTTTTTGTAGGTAACAAGCATAAAAACACTCAAAATATATCTTTTTGGTAATGTTATCCTATTTCTTAACATTGGTTGGTTTGCATCTGTTTTAGCTTTTTTCTTCGTAAATCTCTGAAAAGACTCGTTTTCAGTAATTTTGTTGAAATTAATTTTGGTACAGGTTTCTGGTAAAATTGTGTAATTTTCCCATATAGGTGGCTTTGCATGCACCTTAGGGTTTGGTACATAACTCCGGAGAAAAGCTAAAATTATTTTTTTTTATAATTTTTTTTTCTTTACCTAATTTCCCTGAATTTTGCCAGAATTTTGGCATCTCGGTACCTATGAAGATGAATAACAAAAAAAAAAAAAATTTTGTATTCATTTTTTTTTCTCTCTATAAAGAGTGTTATTTGTGTGTTTTAGCTTTTTGGTACTTAAGGAACCTAAAAACTCTCATAATACACAATTTTCGATATATCCTTTCGTTTCAGAAACATAGGGTTCTTTGCATGTATTTTAGCGTTTTTATAGGTAACATGATCAAAAATACTTAAAATTCATGCTTTTGGTAATGTTATTTTGTTTTTCCATAAAGGGTGTTTTGCATGCGTTTTAGAGTTTTGTTATATAAGGAGTTAAAAACACTTAAAGGCATATTTTTGGTAAAAGTTGGTTTTATTCCCACGTAATGTGATTGTTCTTCTTTTTAGTGCTTTGTAGTATATCACGCTCTAAAACACTCAAAAGACACTTTTCTTTTAATGTCATTTTTTTCCCACATAAAACTAATTTCACTTGTAATTTCGGATTTTCGTAACTAAGAATGTGAAAAATACTCAAAATACTCACATTTGGTAAGATAGTTCTATTTCTCAATTAAAAGTCTTATTCATGAGTTTCAGCATTTTGCAATGTAAGAAACTTCTTTATATACACGAGTTTTTGCGTTTTCTACCTTGTGGTTCTTGTGAAACTATAAAACACTCATTATACACGTTTCTCGTAATGTCCTTTTGCTTCCCAATATAGAGTGCTTTCCATCCATTTTCACGTTTTTTGTAGGTAACAATTTCAAAAACACTCAAAATATACCTTTTTGGTAATGTTATTTTATATCTTCATTTTGGTTAGTTTGCATCCGTTTTAGCGTTATTGTACGTAAAACTCCGAAAAGACACGTTTTCAGTAATTGTGTGTTTTATTCCTATATAGATTGACTTCCTTGGGTTTTATCGTGTTGGTTCCTAACATGCTGAAAAACACTCATAAGACAGTTTTTTGGCAAAGAGGTTTAATTTTTCCATATAGGTGGCTTTGCATGTACTTTAGGGGTTTGGTACATAACAGTCCGAAAAAAAAGCTAAATTTAACTTTTTTGATAATGTTCATATTTCATATAATTTCCTGAACTTTGACTGAATTTTGGCACCTCGTTACCTGTGAATATGAATAAGAATGAAAAAATATATCGTATTTTTTATTTCTTTATTTATTTTTTCTCAATAAAGAGTGTAATTTGTGGCTTTTAGCTTTTTCGTACTTAATGAACTTAAAAACACACATAACACACTTTTCTCGTAATGTCCTTTCGTTTCCCAAAAATAGGGTTGTTTGCATGTAAAGCGTTTTTATTGGAAACATGATCAAAAACACTCAAAAAACATGATTTTGGCAATGTTATTCTGTTTCATAATAAAGTGTATTTTGCATGCGTTTTAGTGTTTTGGTATATAAGGAGCTCAAAAACACTTATAAGCAAGTTCTTATTAAAAATTGGTTTAATTCCAATGTGATGTCATTGCCCTGCTTTTTAGTGCTTTATTACCTAACACGCTCAAAAACACTCAAAAGACATTTTTCTGGTAATGTTATTTTTTTGCCCACATAAAGCTGGTTTCGCATGGTATTTGGGGTTTTAGTAACTAAGAATACGAATATCACTCAAAATACACACTTTTAGTAAGATTGTTCTGTTTCTTAATTAAGAGTGTTGTTCATGAGTTTCAGCATTTTGGTATCTAGGAAACTTCTTCATATACACAAGTTTTTGCATTTTTTGCCTTGTGGTTCTTTTGAACTATTAAACACTCATTATACACTTTCCTTGCAATGTCCTTTTCTTTCCCATTATAGAGTGCTTTCATCAATTTTCTTTTTTTTTTTTATAGGTAACAAGCTCAAAAACACTCAAAATATACCTTTTTGGTAATGTTTTTCTATTTCTTTATATTGGTTTGTTTGCATCCGTTTTAGCGTTTTTCTACGTAAAAGGCTGAGAAGACACGTTTTCAGTATTTTCTTTTTGAATTCCCATATAGAGTGAGTTCCTTATTATTTATTGTTTTGGTGCCTAACATGCTGAAGAAGACTCAAAAGAGAGATTTCTGATAAGGTCTTTTAATTTCCTCATATAGGAGGCTTTGCATGCACTTTAGTGTTTGGTACATAAGTCCCCCCAAAAAAAGCTAAAATTAATTTTTTTGATAATATTCTTTTATCATATAATTGCGCTGAATTTTTACCAGAATTTTGGCATCTCGGTACCTATGAAGATAAATAAAAAAAAAATCCAATTTTTTTATTTTTTTATTTATTAATTTTTTTTTTCTCAATGAAGAGTGTTATTTATGGGATTTACCTTTTTGGTACTTAAGGAACTTAAAAACACTCATAATACGCGTTTCTTGTAATGTCCTTTCGTTTCCCAAACAAAAGGTTCTTTGCATGTATTTAAGCGTTTTTATAGATAACATGATCATAAACACTCAAAATACTAGGTTTTGGTAATGTTATTCTGTTTCTCCATAAAGTGTGTTTTGCATGCGTTTTAGCAGTTTTGTATATAAGGAGCTCAAAAACACTTATGGCAAGTTCTTGGTAAAAAATGATTTTATTCCAATGTAATAGGATTGCCCTGCTTTTGAGTGGTTTATTACCTATCACGCTGAAAAATACTCGAAAGACACTTTTCTGGTAAATTCATTTTTTTCCCCCACAAAGCTATTTTCGCATGTAATTTGGGGTTTTTGGTAACTAAGAATGTGAAAAGCACTTAAAATCCACGCATTTAGTAAGGTTGTTCTGTTTCTCAATTAAGAGTGTTATTCATAAGTTTCAGCATTTTGGTATCTAGGAAATCTCTCCATATACACGAGTTTTTGCGTTGTTTGCTTTGTGGTTCTTTTGAACTATAAAACACTCATTATACACTTTTCTTGCAATGTCCTCTTGTTTTCCAATATAGAGTGCTTTGCATCAATTTTCGCGTTTTTGTAGGTAAAAAGATCAAAAACACTCAAAATATACCTTTATGGAATCGTTTTTCTATTTCTTGATATTGGTTGGTTTGCATCAGTTTTAGCGTTTTTCTACGTAAAATACTGAGAAGACACGTTTTCTGTAACTTTATTTTGGATTCCCATATAGAGTTAGTTCCTTATTATTTATCGTCTCGGTGCCTAACATGCTAAAAAACACACAAAACACAGATTTCTGGTAAGATCGTTTAATTTCCTCATAATGAAGGCTTTGCATGCACTTTAGTGTTTGGTACATAAGTCCGAACAAAAAAAGCTGAAATTAACTTTTTTGATAATATTCTTGTATCACATAATTGCCCTGAATTTTCCCAGAATTTTGGCATCTCGGTACCTATGAAAATGAATAACTGAAAAAAAAAATCATATTTATTTTATTTTTTATTATTTATTTTTTTTTTAAATAAAGAGTGTTATTTGTGGGTTTTAGCTTTTTGGTACTAAAGGAACTTAAAAAAAACACTCATAATACATGTTTCTCGTCATGTCCTTTCGTTTCCCAAATATAAGGTTCTTTATATGTATTTAAGCGTTATTATACATAACATGATCAAAAACACTCAAAATACATGTATTTTGAAATGTTATTCTGTTTCTCCATAAAATGTATTTTGCATACGTTTTAGCGTTTTGGTACATAAGAAGCTCAAAAACACTTAGAGGTAAGTTCTTGGTAAAATTTGGTTTTCTTCCCATGTAATGTGATTGCCCTGGCATTTAGGGCTTTATTGCGTAACACGCTCACAAACACTTAGAAGACATGCAAAGCCTCCCATATGAGGAAATTAAAGACATAACAAGAAATATGTCTTTTCAGTGTTTTTTAGCATATTAGGCACCAAAACGATAAATAATAAGGAACTCACTCTATGTGAGAATCCAAAAGAAAATTACTGAAAACGTGTCTTCTCAGTGTTTTACGTAGAAAAACGCTAAAACTGATACAAACCAACCAGTATCAAGAAGCAAGATAACATTATCAAAAATGTATATTTTGAGTATTTTTGTGCTTGTTTCCTACAAAAAAAACACGCGAAAATTGATACAAAGCACTCTATATTGGGAAACAAAGGGACATTGCGAGAAAAGTGTATAATGAATGTTTTATAGTTCAAAAAAACCACAAGGCAAAAAACGAAAAAACTCGTGTATATGCTGAAACTCTTGAATAACATTCTTAATTGAGAAACGTAGCAACCTTACTAAATGCGTGTCAAAAACACTAAAAGGCAAGTTCTTCGTAAAAGTTGGTTTTATTCCCATGTAATGTGATTGCCCTGCTTTTTAGTGCTTTATTACCTAACACGCTCAAAAACACTCAAAGATAATAATGTCATTTTTTTCCTACATAAAGCTAGTTTCGCATGGAATTTGGGGTTTTGGTAACTAAGAATGTTAAATAACACTCAAAATACACGCATTTAGTAAGGTTGTTCTGTTTCTTGATTAAGAGTGTTATTCATGAGCTTCAGTATTTTGGTATCTTAGAAACTTCTCCATATAGTCGAGTTTTTGCGTTTTTTGTCTTGTGATTCTGGTGAAACTATAAAACACTCATTATACACGTTTCTCGTTATGTCCTTTTTTCTTTTTTACTTATATAGAGTGCTTTGCATATATTTTCGCATTTTTTTTATATAACAAGCTCAAGAACACAAAATATATGTTTTGGTAATGTTATTCCATTTCTTCATATTGGTTGGTTTGCATCTGTTTTAGCGTTTTTCTACGTAAATCTTTTAAAAGACACGTTTTTAGTAGTATTGCTTTGGATTTCCATATAGAGTGACTTTCTTAATATATATCGTTTTGGTGCCTAAACTATTTTTTGGTGCCTTTTGCCTCCCAATATAGAGTGCTTTCCATCCATTTTCGCGTTTTTTGTAGGTAACAATATCAAAAACACTCAAAATATACGTTTTTGGTAATGTTATTCTATTTCTTCATTTTGGTTGGTTTGCATCCGTTTTAGCGTTTTCTACGTAAAACACCGAAAAGACGCGTTTTCAATAATTTATTTTTGGATTCCCATATAGATTGATTTCCTTGTGTTTTATCGTGTTGGTTCCTAACATGCTGAAAAACCCTCATAAGTCAGTTTTCTGGCAAAGACGTTCAATTTCATAGGTGGCTTTGCATACAATTTAGGGGTTTGGTACATAACAGTCCGAAAAAAAAGCTAAATGTAACTTTTTTGATAATGTTCTTTTTTTATATAATTTCCTGAACTTTCCCCGAATTTTGGCACCTCCTTACCTGTGAAGATAAATAAGAATGAAAAAAAAATATCGTATTTTTTTATTGATTTATTTATTTTTTCTCAATAAAGAGTGTAATTTGTGGCTTTTAGCTTTTTCGTACTTAATGAACTTAAAAACACCCAAAATACACGTTTCTCGTAATGTCCTTTCGTTTCCCAGAAATAGGGTTTTTTTTGCATGTATTTAAGCGTTTTTTATTGGTAACATGATCAGAAACACTCAAAATACATGTTTTCGGTAATGTTATTCTTTTTCACCCTAAAGTGTATTTTGCAAGCATTTTAGTGTTTTGGTATATAAGGAGCTCAAATACACTTAAAGGCAAGTTCTTGTTAACAATTGGTTTTATTTCAATATAATGTGATTGCTTTGCTTTTTAGTGCTTTATTGCCTAACACCCTCAAAAACACTCAAAAGACATTTTTCTGGTAATGTCATTTTTTTCCCACATAAAGCTGGTTTCGCATGCAATTTTGGGTTTTGGTAACTAAGGATGTGAAAAGCACTCAAAATACACGCATTTAGTAAGATTTTTCTGTTTCTCAATTAAAAGTGTTGTTCCAGAGTTTCAGCATTTTGGAATGTAAGAAACTTCTCTATATACACGAGTTTTTGCGTTTTTTGCCTTGTAGTTCTTGTGAAACTATAAAACACTCATTATACACGTTTCTCGTAATGTCCTTTTGCTTCCTAATATAGAGAGCTTTCCATCTATTTTCGCGTTTTTTGTAGGTAACAACTTCAAAAACACTCAAAATATACCTTTTTGGTAATGTTATTCTATTCCTTTATATTGGTTTGTTTGCATCCGTTTTAGCATTTTTCTACGTAAAACACCGAAAAAACACGTTTTTAGTAATATTGTTTTGGATTCCCATATAGATTGACCCATGTTATTTATCGTGTTGGTTCCTAAGATGCTGAAAAACTCTCATAAGACCGTTTTCTGGCAAAAACGTTTAATTTCCCCATGCACTTTAGGAGTTTGGTACAAAATAGTCCGAAAAAAAAACTAAACTTAACTTTTTTGATAATGTTCTTATTTCACATAATTTCCTGAATTTTGCCCGAATTTTGGCATCTCGGTACCTGTGAAGATGAATAAGAAAGAAAAAAAATATCGTATTTTTTTTATTTATTTATTATTTCTCATTAAAGAGTGTTATTTGTGGCTTTTAGCTTTTTGGTTTAATGAACTTAAAAACACTCATAATACACGTTTCTCGTAATCTCCTTTCGTTTCCTAAAAATAGAGTTCTTTGCATGTATTTTAGCGTTTTCATTGGTAACATGATCAAAAACACTCAAAATATATGTTTTTGGTAATATTATTCTGTTTCACCATAAAGAGTGTTTTGCATGCGTTTTAGTGTTTTGGTATATAAGAAGCTCAAAAAAACACTTAAAGGCAAGTTCTTGGTAAAAATTCGTTTTCCTCCAATGTAATATGATTGCCTTCCTTTTTAGTGCTTTATTGCCTACTACGCTCAAAAATACTCAAAAGACACTTTTCTGGTAAAGTAATTTTTTTTTTCCCACAAATCTATTTTCGCATGCAATTTGGGGTTTTTGGTAACTAAGAATGTGAAAAGCCCTGAAAATTCACGAATTTATTAAGGTTGTTCTGTTTCTAAATTAGGAATGTTATACATAAGTTTCAGCTTTTTTGTATCTAGGAAACCTCTTATACACGAGATTTTGCGTTTTTTGCCTTGTGGTTCTTTTGAACTATAAAACACTCATTATACACTTTTCTTGCAATGTCCTTTTGTTTTTCAATATAGAGTGCTTTGCATCAATTTTCGCGTTTTTTGTAGGTAATAAGCTCAAAAACACTCAAAATATACCTTTTTAGTAACGTTTTTCTATTTCTTTATATTGGTTGCTTTGCATCCGTTTTAGCGTTTTTCTACGTAAAACACTGAGAAGACACGTTTTCAGTAACTTTGTTTTGGATCCCCATATAGAGGTGAGTTCCTTATTATTTATCGTTTTGGTGCTTAACATGCTAAAAAACAATCAAAACACAGATTTCTGGTAAAGTCGTTAAATTTTTTCATATAGGAGGCTTTGCATGCACTTTAGGGTTTGGTACATAACAGTTCGAAAAAAAAAGCTGAAATTAACTTTTTTTATAATATTCTTTTATCATACGATTGCCCTGAATTTTCCCAGAAGATGAATAACAAAAAAAAAAAAATCCATTTTTTTATATATATTTTTTTATTTTTTTTATTTTCTAAATAAAGAGTTATTTGTGGGTTTTAGCTTTTTGGTACTTAAAGAAGTAAAAAAAAACACTCATAATAAACGTTTCTCGTAATGTCCTTTTGTTTCCCAAACATAATGTTGTTTGCATGTATTTAAGCGTTTTTATACATAACATGATCAAAAAACGCTCAAAATATATGTTTTTGGTAATGTTATTCTGTTTCTCCATAAAGTTTGTTTTGCATGCGTTTTAGCGGTTTGTTATATAAGGAGCTCAAAAACACTTAAAGGCAAGTTTTTGGTATAAATTGGTGTTATTCTAATGTAATTTCATTGCCGTGCTTTTTAGTGCTTTATTCCCTATCACGCTCAAAAACACTTAAAAGACACTTTTCTGGTAATGTCATTTTTTTCTCACATAAAGGTGGTTTCGCATGTAATTTGGGGTTTTGATAACTAAGAATGTGAAAAGCACGCAAAATACCCCCATTTAGTAAGGTTGTTCTGTTTCTCAGTTAAGAGTGTTATTCATGAGTTTCAGCATTTTGGTATCTAGGAACATTCTCCATATACACGAGTTTTTGTGTTTTTTGCCTTTTGGTTCGTTTGAACTATAAAAAAAACTCATTATACACTTTTCTTGCAAAGTCCTTTTGTTTTCTTATATAGAGTGCTTTGCATCAATTTTCCCGTTTTTTTTTTTGTATTTAACAAGCACAAAAACACTCAAAATATACCTTTTTGGTAATGATTTTCTATTTGTTGATATTTGTTGGTTTGCATCCGTTTTAGCGTTTTTGTACGTAAAATACTGAAAAGTTTTCAGCAATTTTGTTTTGGATTCTCATATAGGGTGAGATCCTTATTATTTATCGTTTTGGTGCCTAACATGCTGAAAAACACTCAAAAAACAGATTTCTGGTAAGGTCGTTTAATTTCCTCATATAGGAGTCTTTGGATGCACTTTAGGGTTTGGTATATAGCAATCCGAAAAAAAAGCTAAAATTAACTTTTTTGATAATTTTCTTTTATCATATAATAGCCCTGAATTTTCCGAGAATTTTGGAATCTCGGTACCTATGAAGATGAATAACAAAAAAAAAATCCTATTTTTTTATTTTCTTACTTTTTTTTTCTAAATAGAGAGTGTTATTTGTGGGCTTTATCTTTTTGGTACTTAAGGAACTTAAAAACACATATATTACACATTTCTCGTAATGTCCTTTCGTTTCGCAAACATAAGGTTCTTTATATGTATTTACGCGTTTTTATAGATAACATGATCAAAACACAAAAAATATAATTTTTTGGTAATTTTATTCTGTTTCTCCATAAAAGGTGTTTTGCATGCGTTTTAGCGTTTTGGTATGTTATGAGGTCAAAAACACTTAAAGGCAAGTTCTTGGTAAAAGTTGTTTTTATTCCCATGTAATGTTATTACCCTGCTTTTTAGTGCTTTATTGCGTAACACGCTCAAAACACTCAAAAGACACTTTTCTGGTAATATCATTTATTTCCCACATAAAGCTAGTTTTGCATGGAATTTGGGAATTTTGCAACTAAGAATGTGAAAAGAACTCAAAACACATGCATTTATAAGGTTTTTCTATTTCTTAATTAAAAGTGTTATTGATGAGATTCAGCATTTTCGTAGGTAAGAAACTTTTCTAATACACACATTTGGTAAGGTATTTCTGTTTCAAAATTAAAAGTGTTATTCATGAGTTTCATCTTTTTGGTATGTAAGAAACTTCTTTATGTACACGAGTTTTTTAGTTTTTTACCTTGTGGTTCTTGTCAAACTTTAAAACACTCATACACGTTTCTCGTAATGTCCTTTTCTTTGCTAGTATAAAGTACTTTCCATCCATTTTTTGCTTTTTTTGTAGGTAACAAGCACAAAAACACATCAAAATATATCTTTTTGGGAATGTTATTCTATTTCTTCTTATTGGTTGGTTTACATCCTTTTTAGCGTTTTTTTAAGTAAATCACTGAAAAGACACGTTTTCAGTAATATTGTTGAAATTGCTGAAAAAACACTCAATAGACAGGTTTCTGGTAAAGTCGTGTAATTTCCCCATATAGGTGGATTTGCATGCACTTCAGTGTTTGTACATAACTCCGGAAAAAGGCTAAAATTATTTTTTTATAAAGATTTTTTTTCCAAAATTTCGGGGACCTATGAATCTCGGGACCTATGAAGATAAATAACAAAAAAAAAAGTTTTTTTTTCTCTCTATAAAGAGTGTAATTTGTGGGTTTTAGCTTTTTGGTACTTAAGGAACTTAAAAACACTCATAATACACGATTTTCGTAATGTCTATTTGTTATACAAACATAGGGTCCTTTACATGTATATAAGTGTTTTTATAGGTTACATGATAAAAAAAAAACTCAAAATACATGTTTTTGGTAATGTTATTCTGTTTCTCTATAAAGGGTGTTTTGCATGCGTTTTAGCGATTTGGTATGTAAGGAGCTCGAAAACACTTTAAAGGCAAGTTCTTGGTAAACATTGGTTTTATTTTCATGTATGTGCATGCAAAACCACCTATATGGGGAAATCAAACGTCTTTGCCAGAAAACTGTCTTATGAGTGTTTTTCAGCTTGTTAGGCACCAAAACGATAAATAACATGGAAGTCACTCTATATGGGAATCCAAAACAAAATTGCTGAAAACGTGTCTTTTCGGTGTTTTACGTAGGAAAACGCTAAAACGGATGCAAACCTACCAATATAAAAAAAAATAGAATAACATTACAAAAAAACTATATTTTCAGTATTTTTGAGCTGGTTACCTACAAAAAAGGTGAAAATGGATGCAAAGCACTCCCTATTGCTAAAGAAAAGGACATTACGAGAAACGTGTATAATGAGTGTCTTATTATTTTCTAGCAAAAAAACTTGTGGTTCACAAGAACCACAAGGCAAAAAGCGCAAAAACTTGTGTATATAAAGAAGTTTCTTAGATACCAAAATGCTGAAAATCTTGAATAACAATCTTAATTGAGAAACAGAACAATCTTACCAAAAGCGTGTATTTTCATTGTTTTTCACATTGTTAGTTAGCAAAATCCCAAAAACCATGCGAAACTAGCTTTATGTGAGAAAAAAATGACATTACCAGAAGTGTCTTTTGAGTGTTTTTGAGCGTGTTTGGCAATAAAGCACTAGAAAGCAGGGCAATAAAACCAACTTTGACCAAGAACTTGCCATTATGTGTTTTTGAGCTCCTTACATTCCAAAACGCTAAAACGCATGCAAAACACTCCTTTATGGAGAAGCAGAAAAAACATTACAAAAAACATGTGTCTTAAGTGTTTTTAATCATGTTACCTATAAAAACGCTTAAATACATGCAAAGAACCCTATCTTTGGGAAACAAAAGGACATTACGAAAAACGTGTATTATGACTGTTTTGAAGTTCCTTATGTACCAACACGTTAAAACCCACAAATAACACTCTTTAAAGAGACAAAAAAATAAAAAAAATAAAAAATTCTGCCAAAATTCAGGGAATTTATGTGGAAAAAAAAAACATTATCAAAAAAGTTAATTATAGCTTTTTTTTCGGATTGTTATTGACCAAACCTTAAAGTACATGCAAAGCCACCTATATGAGGAAATTAAACGACTTTACCAGAAACCTGTCTTTTCAGTGTTTTTCAGTTTGTTAGGAACCAAACCGATAAATAATATGGAAGTCAGTCAATATGTGAATCCAAAACAAAATTACTGAAACCGTGTCTTTTCAGCGTTTTACGTAGAAAAAACGCTAAAACGGATGCAAAACAAAGAATATAAAGAAATAGAATAACATTACCAAAACGTGTTTTGGGGCTTTTTACCTACAAAAAAAACGCGAAAATGGATGTAAAAGCACTCTATATTGGGAAGAAAAAAGGACATTTAGAGAAACGTGTATAATGATTGTTTTATAGTTTCACAAGAACCACAAGACAAAAAACGCAAAAACTCGTGTATATAGAGAAGTTTCTTACATACCAAAATGCTAAAGCTCATGAATAACACTTTTAATTGAGAAACAGAACTACCTTACCAAATTTGTGTATTTTGAGTGTTTTTCACATTCTTAGTTACGAAAATCCCATATTACATTTATACATTATTTTGTTACATTATTTTGAGTGTTTTTGATCATGTTACCTATAAAAACGCTTAAATACATGCAAAGAATCCTATGTCTGTAAAACGAAAGGACATTACGAAAATCGTGTATTATGATTGTTTTTAAGTTCCTTAAGTACCAAAAAACTAAAACTCACAAATAGAGAAAAAATAAAAAACTAAAAAAATAGATTTTTTTTTTTTGTTATTCATCTAAATAGGTATGAAGATGGCAAAATTCAGGCAAAATTTAGGGAAATTATGTAAAAAACACATTATAAACATTTTTTTTAATCTTTTTTCCGGAATTATGTACAAAACCCAAAAGTGCATGCAAAGCCACCTATATGGGGAAATTACACGACTTTACCAGAAATCTGTCTTTTGAGTGTTTTCTCCAGCAATTTCAACAATACTACTGAAAACGTGTCTTTTCAGTGATTTACGAAAAAAAAACGCAAAAACGGATGCAAGCCAACCAATATGAAGAAATACAATAACATTACCAAAAAGATATATTTTGAGTGTTTTTCAGCTTGTTACCTACAAAAAATGCGAAAATGGATGGAAAGCACTCTATATTGGGAAACAAAAGAACATTACGAAAAACGTGTATAATGAGTGTTTTATAGTTTCACACGAACCACAAGGTAAAAAACGGAAAAATTCGTGTATATAGAGAAGTTTCTTACATACCAAATTGCTGAAATAAATGAATAACACTTTTAATTGAGAAACAGAACTACCTTACCAAATGTGTGTATTTTGAGTGTTTTTCACATTCTTAGTTACGAAAATCCCAAATTACATGCGAAACTACCTTTATGTGGAAAAAAAAAAATGACATTACCAAAAAAGTGTCTTTTTAGTGTTTGTGAGCGTGATATGCAACAAAGCACTAAAAAGCAGAACATTCACATTACATGGGAATAAAACCAACTTTTACGAAGAACTTGCCTATAAGTGTTTTTGAGCTCCTTATATAACAAACCGCTAAAACGCATGCAAAACAAACTTTATGGAGAAAAAGAATAACATTACCAAAAACATATATCTTGAGCGTTTTTTGATCATGTTATCTATAAAAACGCTTAAATACATGCAAAGAACATTATGTTTGGGAAACAAAAGGACATTACGAGAAACGTGTATCATGAGTGTTTTTTTAAGTTCTTTAAGTACCAAAAAGCTAAAACCCACAAATAATACTCTTTATTTAGAAAAAAAAAAAAAAAATAAATAAAAAAAATATAAAAAATTGGATTTTTTTTTTTTTTTGTTATTCATCTTCATAGTACCGAGAAGCCAAAATTCTGGGAAAATTCAGGGCAATCATATGATAAAAGAATATAAAAAAAAGTAAATTTCAGCATCTTTTTTCGAACTGTTAAGTACCAAGCCCTAAAGTGCATGCAAAGCCTCCTATATGAAGAAATTTAAAGACCTTACCAGAAATCTGTGTTTTGTGTGTTTTTTTAGCATGTTAAGCACCAAAACGATAAATAATAAGGAACACCTCTATATGGGGATCCAAAACAAAGTTAGTGAAAACGTGTCTTCTCGTGTCGTGGGAATCCATATATATATATATGGGAATCCAAAGTTACTGAAAACGTGTCTTCTCAGTGTTTTACGTAGAAAAACACTAAAACGGATGGAAAGCAACCAATATCAAGGAATAGAAAAACGTTATTTAAAAGGTATATTTTGAGTGTTTTTGAGCTTATTACCTACAAAAAACGCGAAAATTGATGCAAAGCACTATATTGAAAAACAAAAGGACATTGCAAGAAAAGTGTATTATGAGTGTTTCATAGTTCAAAAGAACCACAAGGCAAAAAACGCAAAATCTCGTGTATATGGAGAGGTTTCCTAGATACAAAAATGCTGAAACTTATGTATAACATTCCTAATTTAGAAACAGAACAACCTTAATAAATGCATGTATTTTGAGTGCTTTTCACATTCTTAGTTACCAAAACCCCAAATTGCATGCAAAAAATAGATTTGTGGGAAAAAAAAAATGACTTTACCAGAAAAGTGTCTTTTGAGTGTTTTTGAGCGTGATAGGCAATAAAGCACTAAAAAGGAAGGCAATCACATTACATTGGAGGAAAACGAATTTTTACCCAAAACTTGCCTTGAAGTGTTTTTTTGAGCTCCTTATAATACCAAAACACTAAAACGCATGCAAAATACTCTATGGTGAAACAGAATAATATTACCAAAAACATATATTTTGAGTGTTTTTGATCATGTTATCAAAGAAAACGCTAAAATACATGCAAAGAACTCTATTTTTAGGAAACGAAAGGAGATTACGAAAAACGTGTATTATGAGTGTTTTTAAGTTCATTAATTACCAAAAAGCTAAAAGCCACAAATAACACTCTTTATTGAGAAACAATAAATAAATAAAAAAATAAGATTTTTTTTTCTTTCTTATTCATCTTCTCAGGTACTGAGATGCCAAAATTCGGGCAAAATTAAGGAAATTATGTGAAATAAGAACATTATCAAAAACGTCTTTGCCAGAAAACGGTCTTATGAGAGTTTTTCAGCATCTTAGGAACCAACACGATAAAAAACATGGAAGTCAATCTATATAGAAATCCAAAACAATATTACTAAAAACGTGTTTTTTCGGTGTTTTACGTAGAAAAATGCAAAAACGGATGCAAACCAACCAATATGAAGGAATAGAATAACATTACCAAAAAGGTATATCTTGAGTGTTATTGAAATTGTTACCTAGAAAAAACGCGAAAATAGATGGAAAGCTCTCTATATTGGGAAGCAAAAGGACATTACGAGAAACGTGTAAAATGAGTGTTTTATAGTTTCAAAAGAATTACAAGGGAAAAAAAGCAAAAACTCGTGTATATAGAGAAGTTTCTTACATTCCAAAATGCTGAAACTCTGGAACAACACCTTTAATTGAGAAACAGAATTACCATTAATTACCAAAAAGCTAAAAGCCACAAATTACACTCTTTATTGAGAAAAAATAAATAAATAAAAAAATACGATATTTTTTTTTCATTGTTATTATCTTCACAGGTAAGGAGGTGCCAAAATTCGGGCAAAGTTCAGGAAATTATATAAAAAAAGAACATTATCAAAAAAGTTACATTTAGCTTTTTTTTCGGACTGTTATGTACCAAACCCCTAAATTGCATGGAAAGCTACCTATATGGGGAAATTGAACGTCTTTGCCAGAAAACTGACTTATGAGGGTTTTTCAGCATGTTAGGAACCAACGCGATAAAACACAAGGAAGTCAATCTATATGGGAATCCAAAAATAAATTACTGAAAACGCGTCTTTTCGGTGTTTTACGTAGAAAACGCTAAAATCGATGCAAACCAACCAAAATGAAGAAATAAAATAAATTACCAAAAAGGTATATTTTGAGTGTTTTTGATATTGTTACCTACAAAAAACGCGAAAATGGATGGAAAGCACTCTATATTGGGAGGCAAAAGGCGCCAAAAAGCATTTTAGGCACCAAAACGATAAATAATATGAAAGTCACTCTATATGGAAATCCAAAGCAATATTACTGGAAACGTGTCTTTTAAAAGATTTACGTAGAAAAACGCTAAAACAGATGCAAACCAACCAATATGAAGAAATAGAATAACATTACCAAAACATAAATTTTGTGTGTTCTTGAGCTTGTTACATAAAAAAAATGCGAAAATATATGCAAAGCACTCTATAATTATTTAGTAAAAAAAAAAGGACATAACGAGAAACGTGTATGATGAGTGTTTTATAGTTTCACCAGAATCACAAGGCAAAAAACGCAAAAAACTCGACTATATGGAAAAGTTTCTAAGATACCAAAATACTGAAACTCATGAATAACACTCTTAATCAAGAAACAGAACAACCTTACTAAATGCGTGTATTTTGAGTGTTATTTTACATTCTTAGTTACCAAAACCCCAAATTCCATGCGAAACTAGCTTTATGTAGGAAAAAAATGACATTATCAGAAAAGTGTCTTTGAGTGTTTTTGAGCGTGTTAGGCAATAAAGCACTAAAAAGCAGTGCAATCATATTACATAGGAATAAAACCAACTTTTACGAAGAACTTGCGTTTTAGTGTTTTTGACACGCATTTAGTAAGGTTGCTCTGTTTCTCAATTAAGAGTGTTATTCAAGAGTTTCAGCATATACACGAGTTTTTTCGTTTTTTGCCTTGTGGTTTGTTTTGAATTATAAAACATTCATTATACACTTTTCTCGCAATGTCCCTTTGTTTCCCAATATAGAGTTCTTTGTATCAATTTTCGCGTTTTTTTTTTGTAGGAAACAAGCACAAAAACACTCAAAATATACATTTTTGGTAATGTTATTCTGCTTCTTGATATTTTTTGGTTTGTATCAGTTTTAGCGTTTTTCTACGTAAAACACTGAGAAAACACGTTTTCAGTAATTTTCTTTTGGATTTCCACATAGAGTGAGTTCCTTATTATTTATCGTTTTGTTGCCTAATATGCTGAAAAACACTGAAAAGACATATTTCTTGTTAGGTCTTTAATTTCCTCATACGGGAGGCTTTGCATGTCTTTTAAGTGTTTGTAAGCGTGTTACGCAATAAAGCCCTAAATGCCAGGGCAATCACATTACATGGGAATAAATCCAAATTTTACCAAGAACTTACCTTTAAGTGTTTTTGAGCTCCTTACGTACCAAAACGCGAAAACGCATGCAAAATACATTTTATGGAGAAACAGAATGACATTACAAAATACATGTATTTTGAGTGTTTTTGATCATGTTATGTATAAAAACGCTTAAATACATGTAAAGAACCTTATTTTTGGGAAAAGAAAGAACATTACGAGAAACGTGTATTATGAGTGATTTTTTATTTCCTTCAGTACCAAAAAGCTAGAACCCACAAATAACATTCTTTAGAAAAATAAATAAATAAAAAAATGTTTTTTTTTTTTTTTTGGGTTATTCATCTTCATAGGTACTGAGATGCTAAAATTCTGCCAAAATTCACGGAATTTATGTGGAAAAAAGAATATTATCATATAAGTTAATTATAGCTTTTTTTTCGGATTGTTATGTACCAAACCCTAAAATGCATGCAAAGCCACCTATATAAGGAAGTTATAGGACTTTACCAGAAACCTGTCTTTTCAGTGTTTTTCAGCATGTTAGGCACCAAAACGATAAATAATATGGAAGTCAGTCAATATGTGAATCCAAAACAAAATTACTGAAAACGTGTCTTTTCAGTGTTTTACTTAGAAAAACGCTAAAGCGGATACAAACCATCCTATATGAAGAAATAGAATAACATTACCAAAAAGATATTTTTTGAATGTTTTTGAGCTTGTTACCTACAAAAAAAATGCAAAAAATCGATGTAAAGCGAAAACTACCATCATTTGGGAAAAAAAAATGACATTACCAGAAAAGTGTCTTTTGAGTGTTTTTCAGCGTGATATGCAACAAATCACTAAAAAACAGAACGATCACATTACATGGGAATAATCCCAACTTTTACGAAGAATTTGCCTTTAAGTGTTTTTTAACCCCTTATATACCAAACCGCTAAAACGCATGCAAAACAAACTTTATAAAGAAACAGAATAGCATTACCAAAAACATGTCTTTTCAGTGTTTTTTGATCATGTTATCTATAAAAACGCTAAAGTACATGCAAAGAACATTATGTTTGGGAAGCAAAAGGACATTACAAGAAACATGTATTATGAGTGTTTTTTTTTAAGTTCCTTAAGTACCAAAAAGCAAAAACCCGCAAAAAACACTCTTTATTTAGAAAATAAAAAAAAATATATAAAAATCAATAAAATAAATATGATTTTTTTTTTTTTGTAATTCATATTCATAGGTACCGAGATGCCAAAATTCTGGTAAAATTCAGGGCAATTATGTGATAAAAGAATATTATCAAAAAAGTTAATTTTTTTTTTTTCGAACAGTTATGTACCAAACCCTAAAGTGCATGCAAAGCCCCCTATATGAGGAAATTAAACGACCTTAAAATAAATCTGTCTTTTGAGTGTTTTTCAGAATTTTAGGCACGAAAACGATTAATAAATAACTCACTTGATATGGGAATCACTTTTATATGGGAAAAAAAACTACTGAAAACGTGTCTTCTCAGTGTTTTACGTAGAAAAACGCTAAAACGGATGCAAACTAACATATATAAAAAAATAAAAAAACATTACCAAAAGGGTATATTTTGAGTGTTTTTGAGCTTATTACCTACAAAAAAAAACGCAAAAAATTGATGCAAAGCACTCTATATTAGGAAATAAATGGACATTGCAAGAAAAGTATATAATGAGTGTTTTATAGTTCAAAAGAACCAAAAGGCAAAACACGGAAAAACTTGCGGATATGGAGAAGTTTCTTAGATACCAAAATGCTTAAACTCATGAATTACATTCCTAATTGAGAAATAGAACAACCTTACTAAATGCGTGTATTTTGAGAGCTTTTCACATTTTTAGTTACCAAAACCCCAAATTGCATGCGAAACCAGCTTTATGTGAGAAAAAAATGACATTACGAGAAAAATGTCTTTTAAGTGTTTTTGAGCCTGAGAGGAAATAAAGCACTAAAAAGTAGGGCAATCACATTACATTTCAATAAAACCAATTTTTATCAAGAATTTGCCTTTAAGTGTTTTCGAGCTCCTTATATACTAACCCGCTAAAACGCATGCAAAACAAACTTTATGGAGAACCAGAATAACATTACCAAAAAGATATATTTTGAGTGTTTTTGATAATGTTATATATAAAAACGCTTAAATACATGCAAAGAACCTTATGTTTGGGAAACGTAAGGACATTACGAGAAATGTGTATTATGAGTGTTTTTAAGTTCCTTAACTACCAAAAAGCTAAAACCCACAAATAACATTCGTTATTTAGAAAAAAAAAAAAAAATGAAAGGTTTTTTTTTTTTTTTTTTTTTTTGTTATTCACCTTCATAGGTACCGAGATGCCAAAATTCCGGGAAAAATTAGGGCAATTATATGATAAGAGAATATTATATATAAAAAAAAATTGATATTAGCTTTTTTTCGGACCGTTATGTACCAAACACTAAAGTGCACTCAAAGCCTCCCAAATGAAGAAATTAAACGACATTACCAGAAATCTGTGTTTTGAGGGTTTTTCAGCATGTTAGGGACCAAAACGATAAATAATATGGAACTCACTCTATATGGCAAACCAAAACAAAATTACTGGAAACGTGTCTTCTGAGTGTTTTACGTAGAAAAAACGCTAAAACGGATGGAAACCAACAAATATCAAGAAGTAGAAACACATTACCAAAAAGGTATATTTTGAGTGTTTTCGAGGTTGTTACCTAAAAAAAAAAAACGCGAAAATTGATACAAAGCACTCTATATTGGAAAACAAAGGGACATTGCGAGAAAAGTGTATAATGAATGTTTTATAGTTTAAAAGAACCACAAGGCAAAAAACGCAAAAACTCGTGTATATGGAGTTTTCTAGATACCAAAATGCTGAAAATTCCTGAATAACACTCTTAATTGAGAAATAGAACCACTTTACTAAATGCGTGTATTTTGAGTGCTTTTCACATTCTTAGTTACCAAAATCCCAAATTGCATGCGAAACCAGCTTTATGTTGGAAAAAAATGACATTACCAGAAAAGTGTCTTTTGAGTGTTTTTGAGCTTGATAGGCAATAAAGCACTAAAAAGCATGGGAATCACTTTACATGGCAATAAAATAGATTTTTACCAAGAACTTGCCTTTAAGTGTTTTGAGCTCCTTATATACCAAAACGCTAAAACGCATGCAAAACACACTTTATAGAGAAAGAGAATAGCATTACCAAAAACATATATTTTGAGTGTTTTTGATCATGTTACCAATAAAAACGCTTAAATACATGCAAAGAACCCTATTTTTAGGAAATTAAAGGACATTGCGAGAAACGTGTATTACGAGTGTTTTTAAGATCATTATTTATCAAAAAGCTAAAAGCCACAAATAACACACTTTATTGAGAAAAAATAAATAAATAAAAAAATACGATATTTTTTTCTTTCTTTTTCATCTTCAAAGGTACCGAGATGCCAAAATTTGCCAGAAAACTGTGTTATGAGTGTTTTTCAACTTGTTAGGCACCATAACGGTAAATAACATGCAAATCACTCTATATGGGAATCTAAAACAAAATTACTGAAAACGTGTGTTTTCGGTGTTTTGCGTAGAAAAACGCTAAAACGGATGCAAACCAACCAATAGGAAGAAATAAAATAACATTACCAAAAAGGTACATTTTGAGTGTTTTTGACCTTGTTACCTACAAAAAACGCGAAAATGGATGCAAAGCACTCCCTATTGGGAAAGAAAAGGACATTACGAGAAACGTGTATAATGAGTGTTTTATTATTTTTGAGCAAAAGAACTTGTGGTTCACAAGAACCACAAGGCAAAAAACGCAAAAACTCATGTATATAAAGAAGTTTCTTTGATACCAAAATGCTGAAACTCTTGAATAACAATATTAATTGAGAAACAGAACAACCTTACCAAATGCGTGTATTTTGAGTGTTTTTCACATACATAGTTAGAAAAACCCGAAAGACCACGCGAAACTATGTTGGAAAAAAAAAGACATTACTAGAAGTGTCTTTTGAGTGTTTTTGAGCGTGTTAGACAATAAATCACAAAAAAAACAGGGCAATCACATTACATGGGAATAAAACCAACTTTTACCAAGAACTTCCCTTGAAGTGTTTTTGACCTCCTTACAAACCAAAACGCTAAAACGCATGCAAAAACCTCCTTTATGGAGATGCAGAATAACATTACTAAAAACATGTGTTTTAAGTGTTTTTGATCATGTTACCTACAAAAACACTTAAATACATGCAAAGAACCCTATGTTTGGGAAACGAAAGGACATTACGGGAAACGTGTATTAGGACCGTTTTTAAGTTCCTTAAGTACCAAAACGTTAAAACCCACAAATAACACTTTTTATAGAGAAAAAAATAAAAATAAATAAATAAAAATAGTTTTTTTTATATTGATTTTCATTGGTACCAACATGCCAATATTCTGCCAAAATTCAGGGAATTTATCTGGAAAAAAGAACATTATCAAAAAAAGTTAATTATAGCTCCTTTTCGGATTTTTATGTACCAAACTCTAAAGTGCATGCCACCTATATAAGGAAGTTAAACGACTTTACCAGAAACCTGTCTTTTCAGTGTTTTTCAGCATGTTAGGCACCAAAACGATAAATAATATGGAAGTCAGTCAATATGTGAATCCAAAACAAAATTACTGAAAACGTGTCTTTTCAGTGTTTTACGTAGAAAAACGCTAAAGGGATACAAACCAACAAATATGAAGAAATAGAAAAATATTACCAAAAAGTGTTTTTGAGCTTTTTACCTACAAAAAAACACGGAAATACTTGGAAAGCAATCTATATTGGGAAGCAAAAGGACATTTAGAGAAACGTGTATAATGATTGTTTTATAGTTTCACAAGAACCACAAGACAAAAAACGAAAAAACTCGTGTATATAGAGAAGTTTCTTATATACCAAAACGCTAAAACTCATGAATAACACTTTTAATTGAGAAACAGAACTACCTTACCAAATGTGTGTATTTTGAGTGTTTTTCACATTCTTAGTTACGAAAATCCCAAATTACATGTGAAACTAGCTTTATGTGGGGAAAAAATGACATTAACTGAAAAGTGTCTTTTGAGTGTTTTTGAGCGTGACATGTAACAAAGCACTAAAAAGCAGAACAATCACATTAAATAGGAATAAAACCAACTTTTACGAAGAACTTGCCTTTAAGTGTTTTTAACTCCTTACATACCAAAACGCTAAAACGCATGCAAAACACCCTTTATGGAAAAACAGAATAACATTACCAAATGTGTTTTTGATCATGTTACCTATAAAAACGCTTAAATACATGCAAAGAACCCTATGTCTGTGAAACGAAAGGACATTACGAAAATCATGTATTATGATTATTTTTAAGTTCCTTAAGTACCAAAAAACTAAAACCCACAAATAGAGAAAAAATATATAACTAAAAAAATTAGATTTCTTTTTTTTATTCATCTACATAGGTATAAAGATTCCAAAATTCAGGCAAAATTCAGCGAAATTATGTAAAAAAAAAAAACATTATAAAAAAAATTTAACCTTTTTTCCGGAATTATGTACCAAACCCAGAAGTACATGCAAAGCCATCTATATGGGGAAATTACACGACTTTACCAGAAATCTGTCTTTTGAGTGTTTTTCAGCAATTTCAACAATATTACTGAAAACGTGTCTTTTCAGTGATTTACGAAGAAAAACGCTAAAACGGATGCAAACCAACCAATATGAAGAAATAGAATAACATTACCAAAAAGATATATTTTGAGAGTTTTTCAGCTTGTTACCTACAAAAAATGCGAAAATGGATGGAAAGCACTCTATATTGGGAAACAAAAGAACATTACGAGAAACTTGTATAATGAGTGTTTTACAATTTCACAGGAACCACAAGGCAAAAAACGCAAAAACTCGTGTATATAGAGAAGTTTCTTACATACCAAAATGCTGAAATGCATGAATAACACTTTTAATTGAAAGACAGGACAACCTTACCAAATGTGTGTATTTTGAGTGTTTTTCACATTCTTAGTTACGAAAATCCCAAATTACATGCGAAACTAGCTTTATGTGGGAAAAAAAATGATATTACCAGAAAAGTGTGTTTTGAGTGTTTTTGAGCGTGATGTGCAACAAAGCACTAAAAAACAGAACAATCACCTTACATGGGAATAAAACCAACTTTTACGAAGAACTTGCCTTTAAGTGTTTTTTTTAACTCCTTACATAACAAAACGATAAAAAGCATGCAAAACAACCTTTATGGAGAAACATTACTAAAAACATGTATTTTGAGTGTTTTTGATCGTGTTATTTATAAAAATGCTTAAATACATGCAAAGAACCTTATGTTTGGGAAACGAAAGGACATTACGAGAAACGTGTATTATGAGTGTTTTTAAGTTCCTTAAGTACCAAAAAAGCTAAAACTCACAATTAACACTCTTTATAGAGAAAAAAATAAAAATTTTTTTTTTTTATTCATATTCATAGGTACTGAGATGCCAAAATTCTGGCAATATTCTTTGGGAATCGAAAACAAAATGACTGAAAACGTGTCTTTTCGTTGTTTTACGTAGAAAAACGCTAAAACGGATGCAAACCAACCAATATGAAGAAATAGAATAAGATTACCAAAAAGTTATATTTTGAGTGTCTTTGAGCTTGTTACCTACAAAAAACGCGAAAATGGATGCAAAACACTCCCTATTGGGAAAGAAAAGGACATTACAAGAAACGTGTATAATGAGTGTCTTATTATTTTCCGGCAAAAGAACTTGTGGTTCACAACAACCACAAGGCAAAAAACGCAAAAAACTCGTGTATATAAAAAAGTTTTTTAGATACCAAAATGCTGAAACTCATGAATAACAATCCTAATTGAGAAACAGAACAACATTACCAAATGCGTGTATTTACAGTGTTTTTTTTTTCACATTCTTAGCAAAACCCCAAATAGCATGCGAAACTAGCTTTGTGTGAAAAAAAAACTGACATTACCAGAAGTGTCTTTTGAGTGTTTTTGAACGTGTTAGGCAATAAAGCACTAAAAAGCAGGGCAATCATATTACATTGGAATAAAACCAACTTTTAACAAGAACTTGCCTTTAAGTGTTTTTCAGCTCCTTACATAACAAATCGCTAAAACGCATGCAAAACACTCATTTATGGAGAAGCAGAATAACATTACCATAAAACAAGTGTTTTTGAGTGTTTTTTATCATGTTACCTATAAAAACACTTAAATACATGCAAAGATCCCTATATTTGGGAAACGAAAGGGCATTACGAGATATGTGTATTATGAATGTTTTTAAGTTCCTTAAGTACCAAAACGTTAAAACCTACAAAAATAACACTCTTTATAGAGAAAAAAAAAATAGCATTTTTATTTTTTTGTTATTGATGTTCATAGGTACCAAGATGCCAAAATTCTGCCAAAATTCAAGGAAATTATGTGGAAAAAAGAACATTATCGAAAAAGATAATTTTACCTTTTCTCGGAGTTCTGTACCAAACCATAAAGTGTATGCAAAGCCACCTATTTGGGAAAATTTAACGACTTTACAAGAAACCTGTCTTTTGAGTGTTTTTTCGCATATTAGGTACCAAAATGATAGATAATATGAAAGTCACTAAATATGGAAATCCAAAACAAAATTACTGAAAACGTGTCTTTTAAAAGATTTACGTAAAAATACTCTAAAAAGGATGCAAACCAACTAATATGAAAAAATAGCAAAATATTACCAGAAAAGTATATTTTGTGTGTTTTTGATCTTGTTACATAAAAAAAAACACAAAAATGGATGGAAAGCACTGTATATTAGGAAAAAAAAAAGGACATAACGAAAAACGTGTATAATGAGTGTTTTATAGTTTCACCAGAATCACAAGACAAAAAACGCAAAAACTCGTATGTGTGGAGAAGTTTCCAACATACCAAAATGCTGAAACTGATGAATAACTTTCTTAATCAAGAAAGAGAGGAACCTTACTGAATGCGTGTATTTTGAGTGTTTTTTTACGTTCTTAGTTACCAGAATCCCAAATTCCATGCGAAACTAGCTTTATATGGGAAAATGACATTACCAGAAAAGTGTCTTTGAGTGTTTTTGAGACTGTTAGGCAATAAAGCATTAAAAAGCAGAGCAATCACATTACATGGTAATAAAACCAACTTTTACGAAGAACTTGCCTTTTAGTGTTTTTGACACGCATTTAGTAAGGTTGTTCTGTTTCTCAATTAAGAGTGTTATTCATGAGTTTCAGCATTTTGGTATCTAGGAAACTTCTTCATATACATGAGTTTTTGCGTTTTTTGCCTTGTGTTTTTTTGAACTATAAAACATTCATTATACACTTTTCTTGCAATGTCCCTTTGTTTTCCAATATTGAGTGCTTTGTATCAATTTTTTGCGTTTCTTTTTTGTAGGTAACAAGCTCAAAAACACTCAAAATATACATTTTTGGTAATGTTTTTCTGCTTCTTGATATTGGTTGGTTTGCATCAATTTTAGAAATTTAATCAATTTAAGAAAACACATTTTCAGTAATTTTTTTTGGGATTCCCACATAGAGTGAGTTCCTTATTATTTATCTTTTTGGTGCCTAACAAGCTGAAAAACACTCAAAAGACAGATTTCTGGTAAGGTCTTTAATTTCCTCATATGGGAGGCTTTGCATGTTTTTTTTTAGTGTTTTTTGAGCGTGTTATGAAAATAAAGCACTAAAAACCAGGGCAATCACATTACATGGGAATAAAACCAAATTTCACCAAGAACATGCCTGTAAGTGTTTTTGAGCTCCTTATATACCAAAACGCTAAAACGCATGCAAAATACATTTTATGGAGAAACAGAAAAACATTACCAAATACATGTATTTTTAGTGTTTTTGATCATGTTATTTATAAAAACGCTAAAATACATGCAAAGAACCTTATATTTGGGAAACGAAAGGACATTACGAGAAACATGTATTATGAGTGTTTTTTTTTAAGTTCCTTTAGTATCAAAAAGCTAAAACCCACAAATAACACTCTTTATTTAAAAAATAAATAATAAAAAAATAAAATAAATATGATTTTTTTTTTGTTATTCATTTTCATAGGTACCGAGATGCCAAAATTCTGGGAAAATTCAGGCAATTATGTGATAAAAGAATATTATCAAAAAAGTTAATTTCAGCTTTTTTTGTTATGACTTATGTATCAAACCCTAAAGTGCATGCAAAGCCTTCATTATGAGGAAATTAAACGATCTTACCAGAAATCTGTGTTTTGTGTGTTTTTTAGCATGTTAGGCACCGAGACGATAAATAATAAGGAACTCACTCTATATGGGAATTCAAAACAAAGTTACAGAAAACGTGTCTTCTCAGTGTTTTACGTAGAAAAACGTTAAAACGGATGCAAACCAACCAATATCAAGAAATAGAAAAACATTTCCAAAAAGGTATATTTTGAGTGTTTTTGATCTTTTTACCTACAAAAACGCGAAAATTGATGCAAAGCACTCTATATTGGGAAACAAGAGGACATTGCAAGAAAAGCGTATAATGAGTGTTTTAAAGTTCAAAAGAACCACTAAGCAAACAACGCAAAAACTCGTGTATATAGAGAGATTTCCTAGATACCAAAATGCTGAAACTTATGAATAACACTCTTAATTGAGAAACAGAACAACCTTACAAAATGCGTGGATTTTAAGTGCTTTTCACATTCTTAGTTACCAAAACCCCAAATTCCATGCGAAACCAGCTTTATGTGGGAAAAAAATAACATTACCAGAAAGATGTTTGTTGAGTGTTTTTGAGCGTGTTAGGTAATAAAGCACTAAAAAGCAAGGCAATGACATTACATTGGAATAAAACCAATTTTTAATAAGAACTTGCTTATAAGTGTTTTTGAGCTTCTTATATACCAAAACACTAAAACGCATGCAAAATACACTTTATTGAGAAACAGAATAACATTGCCAAAAACATGTTTTTTGAGTGTTTTGATCTTGTTACCAATAAAAACGCTTAAGTACATGCAAACAACCCTATTTTTTGGAAACGAAAGGACATTACGAGAAAAGTGTATTATCAGTGTTTTTAAGTTCATTAAGTATGAAAAAGCTAAAAGCCACAAATTACACTCTTTATTGAGAAAAAATAAATAAAGAAATAAAAAAATACGATATTTTTTTTTCATTCTTATTCATATTCAAAGGTAACGAGGTGCCACAATTCGGTCAAAGTTCAGGAAATTATATGAAATAAGAACATTATCAAAAAAGTTAAATTTAGCTTTTTTTTCGGACTGTTATGTATCAAACTCCTAAAGTGCATGCAAAGCCACCTATATGGAAAAATTAAACCTCTTTGCCAAAAAACTGTTTTATGAGTATTTTTCAGCATGTTAGGAACCAACACGATAAAACCCAAGGAAGTCAGTCTATATGGGAATCCAACACACAATTACTGAAAACGAGTATTTTCGGAGTTTTACGTACAATAACGCTAAAATGGATGCAAACCAACCAAAATGAAGAAGTAGAATAACATTACCAAAAAGGTATATTTTGAGTGTTTTTGAAATTGTTACCTGCAAAAAACGCAAAAGTGGATGGAAAGCACTCTATATTGGGAAGCAAAAGGACATTACGAGAAACGTGTATAATGAGTGTTTTATAGTTTCACAAGAACCACAAGGCAAAAAACGCAAAAACTCGTGTATATAAAGAAGTTTCTTACATTCCAAAATGCTGAAACTCATGAATAAGACTTTTAATTGAGAAACAATCTTACCAAATCTTACCAAATGTGAGTATTTTGAGTGTTTTTCACATTCTTAGTTACGAAAATTCGAAATTACAAGTGAAATTAGTTTTATGTGGGAAAAAAAATGACATTACCAGAAAAGTGTCTTGTGAGTGTTTTAGAGCGTGATATACAACAAAGCACTAAAAAGCAGAATAATCACATTACGTGGGAATAAAACCAACTTTTTCCAAAAATATGCCTTTAAGTGTTTTTAACTCCTTATATAACAAAACGCTAAAACCCATGCAAAACACCCTGTATGGAAAAACAAAATAACATTACCAAAAGCATAAATTTTAAGTGTTTTTTATCATGTTACCTATAAAAACGCTAAAATACATGCAAAGAACCCTATGTTTGTGAAACGAAAGGATATTTCGAAAATTGTGTATTATGAGAGTTTTTAGGTTCCTTAAGTACCAAAAATAAAAAAATAAAAACTTAAAAAAATTAAAAAAAGTAAAAAAATAACACTCTTTATAGAGAAAAAATAATAAAATAAATGAATACAAAATTTTTTTTTTTTTATTCATCTTCATAGGTAACGAGATGCCAGAATTCTGGCAAATTCAGGGAAATTAGGTAAAGAAAAAAATTATAAAAAAAAATCATTTTAGCTTTTTTCCGGAGTTATGTACGAAACCCTAAGGTGCATGCAAAGCAACCTATATGGGAAAATTACACAATTTTACCAGAAACCTGTACCAGAATTAATTTCAACAAAATTACTGAAAAAGAGTCTTTTCAGAGATTTACGAAGAAAAAAAGCTAAAACAGATGCAAACCAACCAATATGAAGAAATAGAATAACATTACCAAAAAGATATATTTTGAGTGTTATTATGCTTGTTACCTACAAAAAATGCAAAAATGGATGGAAAGCACTCTATATTAGGAAACAAAAGAACATTACGAGAAATGTGTATAATTAGTGTTTTATAGTTTAAAAAGAACCACAATACAATAAACGCAAAAACTTGTGTATATAGAGAAGTTTCTTACATACAAAAATGATGAAATGCATGAAAAACACTTTTAATCGAGAAACAGAACTAGCCTACCAAATTGTGTATTTTGATTGTTTTTCACATTCATAGTTACGAAATTGCCAAATTACATGCGAAACTAGCTTTATGTGGGAAAAAAAATGACATTACCAGAAAAATGTCTTTTGAGTGTTTTTGAGCGTGATGCAACAAAGCACTAAAAAGCAGAACAATCACATTACTTGGGAATAAAACCAACTTTTACCTTTACTTTTGCCTTTAAGTGTTTTTTAACTCCTTACATACCAAAACGCTAAAACATATGGAAAAACACCCTTTATGGAGAAACAGAATAACATTACCAAAAATATGTATTTTGAGTGTTTTTGATCATGTTACCTCTAAAAACGCTTAAATACATGTAAAGAACCCCATGTTTGTATAAGAAAAGGTCATTACGAAAATCATGTATTATGAGTGTTTTTAAGTTCCTTAAGTACCAAAAAGCTAAAACTCACAAATAATACTTTATAGAGAAAAAAAAATGTTATTCATCTTCATAGCTACTGAGATACCAAATTCTGGAAAAATGCAGGGAACTTTTGTAAAAAAAAATCATTATGAAAAAAATAATCTTAGCTTTTTGCCGGAGTTATGTTCCAAAACCTGAAGTGCATGCAAAGCCACCTATATGGAGAAATTACTTGAACTTACCAGAAACCTGTCTTTTGAGTGTTTTTTTTTCAGCAATTTCAACAATATTACTGAAAACGTGTCATTTCAGTGATTTATGTAGAAAAACGCTAAAACGGATGCAAACAAACCAATATGAAGAAATAGAATAACATTACCAAAAAGATATATTTTTATGTGTTTTTGAGCTTGTTACCAACAAAAAATTTCGAAAATGGATGCAACGCACTCTATATTAGGAAAGAAAAAAATCATTACAAGAAATCTGTATAATGAGTGTTTTATAGTTTCACAAGAACCACAAGGCAAAAAACTCAAAAACTCGTGTACATAAAGAAGTTTCTTACACACCAAAATGCTGAAACTCATGAATAACACTTATAATTGAGAAACAGAACTACCTTGCCAAATGTTTGTATTAGAGAAGTTTCTTACATACGAAAATACTGAAGCTCATGAATAACACTTTTAATTAAAAAACAGAACAACCTTACTAAATGCCTGTATTTTGAGTGTTTTTCACATTTTTAGTTACCAAAACCCAAAATTCCATGCGGGAAAAAAATAATATTACCAGAAAATTTCTTTCGAGTGTTTTTGAGAGTGTTAGGCAATAAACCACTAAAAAGCAGGGCAATCACATTACATGGGAATAAAACCAACTTTTACCAAGAACTTGCTTTTAGGTGTTTTTGAGCTCATTACTTACCAAAATGCTAAAATGCATGCAAAACACCTTTTATGGACAAAAAGAATAACATTACCAAAAACATGTATTTAAATACATGCAAAGAACCTTATGTTTGGGAAACGAAAGGACATTACGAGAAATATGTATTATGAGTGTTTTTAAGTTCCTTAAGTATTAAAAAGCTAAAACCCACAAATAACTCTTTTATTTAGAAAAACTAAATAAATCAAAAATGAAAAAAATAGGATTTATTTATTTTTTTTGTTAATCATCTTCATAGATATCGAGATGCCAAAATTCTAGGGAAATTCCGGGCTATTATATGATTAAAATTATCAAAAAATTATCAAAAAATTTAATTTAGTTTTTTTTTCGGACTGGTATATAACAAACCCTAAAGTGCATGCAAAGCCTCCTATATGAGGAAATTAAACGACCTTAAAAGAAATCTGTCTTATGAGTGTTTTTCAGAATGTTAGGCACCAAAAAGATAAATAAATAAGGAACTCACTTTATATGGGAATCCAAAACAAAATTACTGAAAACGTGTCTTCCCAGTGTTTTACGTAGAAAAACGCTAAAATGGATGCAAACCAACCAATATCAAGAAATAGAAAAAAAACATTACCAAAAAGGTATATTTTGAGTGTTTTTGAGCTTGTTAACTACAAAAAATGCTAAAATTGATACAAAGCACTCTATATTGGGAAACAGAGGGACATTGCGAGAAAAGTGTATAATGAGTGTATTTTAGTTCAAAAGGACAACAAGGCAAAAAACGCAAAAACACGTGTATATGGAAAAGTTTCCTAGATACCAAAATGATGAAACTCATGAAAAACACTTTTAATTGAGAAACAGAACAACCTTACCAAATTCGTGTGTTTTGAGTGTTTTTCATATTCTTAGTTACTAAAAACGCAAATTTCATGCGAAACCAGATTTATATGGGAAAGCATGACATTTCTAGAAAAATGTCCTTTGAATGTTTTTGAGCGTGATAGGCAATAAAGCACTAAAAAGCAGGGCAATCACTTTTCATTGGAATAAAACCAATTTTTACCAAGAACTTGCCTTTAAATGTTTTTTGAGCTCCTTATATACAAAACCGCTAAAACGCATGCAAAACAAACTTTATGAAGAAACAGAATAACATTACCAAAAACATGTAATTTGGGTGTTTTTTATCATGTTATCTCTAAAAAACGCTTAAATACATGCAAAGAACATTATGTTTGGGACACAGAAGGACATTACGAAAAACGTGGATTATGAGTGTTTTTTTTTAAGTTCCCTAAGTACCAAAAAGCTAAAACCCACAAATAACACTCTTTATTTAGAAAAAAAAAATTAGTTTTTTTATTTTCATCTTCATAGGTACCGAGATGCCAAAATTCTGGGAAAATTCAGGAAAATTTTATGAACCAAAGAATATTATCAAAAAAGTTAATTTTACCTTTTTTTTCGGAATGTTATGTACCAAACCCTAAAGTGCATGCAAAGCCTCCTATATGAGGAAATTAAACGACCTTACCAGAAATCTGATCTGTCTTTTGAGTGTTTTTCAGCATGTTAGGCACCAAAACGATAAATAATAAGGAACTCACTCTATATGGGAATCCAAAACAAAATTACTGAAAATGGATCTTCTCAGTGTTTTACGTAGAAAAACGCAAAAACTCGTGTATATAAAGAAGTTTCTTAGATACAAAAATGCTGAAACTCATGAATAACAATCTTAATTGAGAAACGGAACAACCTTAGCAAATGCATGTATTTTGAGTGTTTTTCATATTCCTAGTTAGCAATACCCTAAATAGCATGCGAACCTAGCTTTATGAGGGAAAAAAATGACATTACCAGAAGTGTGTTTTAATTGTTTTTCAGCATGTTAGGCAATGAAGTACTAAATAGCAGGGAAATCACATTACATAGGAATAAAACCAATTTTTACCAAGAACTTGCCAATATGTGTTTTTCAGCTCCTCACATACCAAACAGCTAAAACGCATGGAAAACAAACTTTATGGAGAAACAAAATAACATTACCAAAAACATGTATTTTGAGTGTTTTTGATAATGTTATCTATAAAAACGCTTAAATACATGCAAAGAACCTTATGTTTGGGAAACGTAAGGACATTACGAGAAACGTGTATTATGAGTGTTTTTAAGTTCCTTAAGTAATAAAAAGCTAAAACCCACAAATAACACTCGTTATTTAGAAAAAATAAATAAATAAAAAAAAAAATAAAAGGACTTTTTTTTTTTATTTACCTTCATAGGTACCAAGGTGCCAAAATTCTGGGAAAAATTAGGGCAATTATATGATAAGAGAATATTATCCAAAAAGTTGATATTAGCTTTTTTTCGGACTGTTATGTACCAAACAATAAAGTACATGCAAAGCCTCCTATATGAGGAAATTAAACGACCTTACTAGAAATCTGTGTTTTGAGTGTTTTTCAGCATGTTAGGCACCAAAACGATTAATAATAAGGAACTCACTGTATATGGCAAACCAAAACAAAATTACTGAAAACGTGTCTTCTCAGTGTTTTACGTAGAAAGACGCTAAAAAGAATGCAAACCAACCAATATCAAAAAGTAGAAAAACATTACCGAAAATATATATTTTGTTTTTGAGCTTGTTACCTATAAAAAAACGCGAAAATTGATGAAAAAGCATTTTATATTGGGAAACAAAAGGACATTGCGAGAAAAGTGTATAATTAATGTTTTATATTTCAAAAGAACCAAAAGGCAAAAAACGCAAAAACTCGTGTATATGGAGAAGTTTCCTAGATACCAAAATGCTGAAGCTCATGAATAACACTCTTAATTGAGAAACAGAACAATTTTACTAAATGCGTGTACTTTGAGTGCTTTTCACATTCTTAGTTACCAAAATCAGAAAATTGCATGGGAAACCAGCTTTATGTGGGAAAAAAATGACAATACGAGAAAAGTGTCTATTGAGTATTTTTGAGCGTGATAGGAAATAGAGCACTAAAAAGCAAAGGAAACACTTTACATGGCAATAAAATAAATTTTTACGAAGAACTTACCTTTAAGTGTTTTCAGCTCCTTATGTACTAAAACGCTAAAACGCATGCAAAACAAACTTTATGGAGAAAGAGAATAACATTACCAAAAACATACATTTTGCATGTTTTTTTGGAAAAATTGGGCAAAATTCAGGAAATTATGAGTCAATTATAAAAAAAAGTTAATTTTAGCTTTTTTTTTTCGTACTGTTATGTATCAAACACTAAAGTGCATGCAAACCCACCTATATGGGGAAATTAAACGTCTTTGCCAGAAAACTGTCTTATGAGTGTTTTTCAGCTTGTTAGTCACCATAACGGTAAATAACATGCGTCACTCTATATGGGAATCTAAAACAAAATTATTGAAAACGTGTCTTTTCGGTGTTTTACGTAGAAAAACGCTTAAACGGATGCAAACCAACCAATAAAAAGAAATAAAACTACATTACCAAAAAGGTACATTTTGAGTGTTTTTGAGCTTGTTACCTACAAAAAACGCGAAAATGGATGCAAAGCAGTCCCTATTGGGAAACAAAAGGACATTACGAGAAACGTGTATAATGAGTGTCTTATTATTTTTGAGCAAAAGAACTTGTGGTTCACAAGAACTACAAGGCAAAAAACGCAAAAAATTCGTGTATATAAAGAAGTTTCTTAGATACCATTATGCTGAAACTCATGAATAACAATATTAATTGAGAAACAGAACAACCTTACCAAATGCGTGTATTTTGAGTGTTTTTCACATTCTTAGCAAAACCCCAAATAGAACGCGAATCTATGTTGGGAAAAAAATAATTAAAAAAATAGATTTTTTTTTTGTTATTCATCTTCATAGGTAACGAGATGCCAAAATTTTGAGAAAATTCAGGGAAATTATGTGAAAAAAAAACATAAAAAAAAATGATTTTAGCTTTTTCCGGAGTTATGTACGAAACCCGGAAGTGCATGCAAAGACACCTATATGGGGAAATTACACGACTTTACAATTAACGTGTCTTTGGGTGTTTTCAGCAATTTCAACAATATTACTGAAAACGTGTCTTTTCAGTTTTAGCGTAGAAAACTAAAACGGATGCAAACCAACCAATATGAAGAAATAGAATAACATTACAAAAAAGTTGAGTGGTTTTGAGCTTGTTACCTACAAAAACGCAAAAATGAATGGAAAGCAGTCTATAATGGGAAACAAAAGGATATTACAAGAAAATTGTATAATGAATGTATTAATAGCTTTCAAAAACCATAAGGCAAAAAACGCAAAACTCGTATATATGGAGAAGTTTCTTAGATACCAAAATGCTGAAACTCATGAATAACACTCTTAATTGAGAAACAGAACAATTTTAGGAAATGAGTGTATTCTGAGTGTTTTTTTTCACATTCTTAGTGGTCCAACCTCAAATTACATGCGAAACTGTGAAAAAAAATGAAATTACTAGAAAAGTGTCTTTTTAGTGTTTTTCAGCGTGTTAGGCAATAAAGCATTAAAAAGCAGGGAAATCACATTACATGGAAATATAAACAACTTTTACCAAGAACTTGCCTTTAAGTTTTTTTGAGCTCCTTACATACTAAAACGCTAAAACTCATCGAAACACCCTGAATGGAAAAACAGATTAACATTATCAAAAACATGTATTTTGAGTGTTTTTGAGCTTGTTACCAATAAAAATGCTTAAATACATGCAAAGAACCCTATGTTTGGGAATAAAAGGACATTACGAGGAATGTGTATTATGAGTGTTTATAAGTTCCTTAACTACCAAAAAGCTAAAACCCACAAATAACACTCTTTATACAGAAAAAAATAAATTAAAATAAATTAAAATATAACATTCTTTTTATTGATCTTCATGGGCAACGAGATGCCAAAATTCTGGCAAAATTCAGGAAAATTTCGTGAAAAAAGAATATTATGAAAGAGGTTAATTTTAGCATTTTTTTTCGGACTGTTATGTACCAAACCCTAAAGTGTATGCAAAGCCACCTATATAGGGAAATTAAACGACTTTACAAGAAACCTGTCTTTTGAGTGTTTTTCAGCATGTTAGGCATCAAAACGATCAATAACATGGAAGTCACTCTATATGGGAATCCAAAAATTACTGAAAACGTGTCTTTTCTGTGTTTACGTAGAAAAACGCTAAACACGGATGGAAACCAACCAATATGAAGAAATAGAATAACATTACCAAAAAGGTATATTTTGAGTGTTTTTGATCATGTTACCTATAAAAACGCTTCAATACATGTAAAGAACCTTATCTTTAGGAAACAAAAGGACATTACGAGAAACGAGTATTATAAGTGTTTTTACGTTCCTTAAGTACGAAAAAGCTTAAACCCACAAATAACACTCTTTATAGAGAAAAAAATAAATAAATGAAAAAATAGCATTTTTTTTTATTGATCTTCATAGGTATCGAGATGCCAAAATTCTGGCAAAATTCAGGGAAATGATGTGAAAAAAAGAATATCATAAAAGTTAATTTCAGCTTTTTTTCAGACCGTTATGTACCAAGCCCTAAAGTGCATGTAGAGCCACCTATATGGGGAAATTAAACGACTTTACCTGAAACCTGTCTTTTGCTTGTTTTTCAGTATGTTAGGCACCAAAACAATAAATATGGTAATCACTCTGTATGGGAATCCAAAACAAAATTACTGAAAACGTGTCTTTTCAGTGCTTTACGTAGAAAAACTCTAAAAAGAAAGCAAATCAACCAATATCATGAAATGAAATAATATTACCAAAAAGGTATTTTTTTCTGTTTTGAGCGCAAATGGATGCAAATCTCTCTATATTGGGAAAAAAAAGGACATTACGAGAAACGTTTATAATGCTTTTTACCTACAAAAAAACGCGAAAATGGATGTAAATGCACTCTATATTGGGAAGCAAAAAGACATTTAGAGAAAAGTGTAAAATGATTGTTTTATAGTTTCACAAGAACCAGAAGACAAAAAACGCAAAAACTCGTCTATATTGAGAAGTTTCTTACATACCAAAATGCTAAAACTTATGAATAACACTTTTAATTGAGAAACAGAACTACCTTACGAAATGTATGTATTTTGAGTGTCTCACATTCTTAGTTACAAAAATCCCAAATTACATGCGAAACTAACTTTATGTGGGAAAAAAATAACATTATCAGAAAAGTGTCTTTTGAGTGTTTTTGAGCGTGATATGCAAAAAAACACTAAAAAGCAGAATAATCACATTATATAGGAATAAAACTAACTTTTACGAAGAACTTGCCTTTAAATGTTTTTAACTTCTTACATACCGAAACGCTAAGACGCATGCAAAACACCCGTTATGGAGAAACAGAATAACATTACCAAAAACATGTATTTTGAGTGTTTTTGATCATGTTACCTATAAAATCGCTTAAATACATGCAAAGAACCGTATGTCTGTGAAATAAAAAGATATATAAAAAAAAAATTAGCTTTTTTCTGGAATTATGTACCAAACCCAGAAGTGCATGCAAAACCACCTATATGGGGAAATTACACGACTTTACTAGAAATCTGTCTTTGGAGTGTTTTTCAGCAATTTCAACAATATTACTAAAAACGTGTCTTTTCAGTGATTTACGAAGAAAAACGCTAAAACGGATGCAAACCAACAAATATGAAGAAATAGAATAACTTTACCAAAAAGATATATTTTGTGAGTTTTTCAACTTGTTACCTAGAAAAAATGCGAAAATGGATGGAAAGTACTCAATATTGGGAAACAAAAGAACATTACGTGAAACGTGTACAGTGAGTGTTTTATGGTTTCATACGAACCACAAGTCAAAAAACGCAAAAAACTAGATATTACCAAAAAGTGTCTTTTGAGTGTTTTTGTGCGTGATATGCAACAAAGCACTAAAAAGGAGAACAATCATATTACAATGGAATAAAACCAACTTTTACGAAGAAATTGCCTTTAAGGGTTTTTTTTTAGCTTCTTACATACCAAAACGCTAAAACGCATGCAAAAACACCCTTTTATTAAGAAACAGAGTAACATTACCAAAAACATGTATTTTGAGTGTTTTTGATCATGTTATTTATAAAAACGCTTAAATACATGCAAAGAACCTTATGTTTGGGAATCGAAAGGACAGTACGAGAAACGTGTATTATGAGTGTTTTTAAGTTCTTTAAGTACTAAAAAAGCTAAAACCCACAAATAAAGCTCTTTATAGAGAAAAAAAAATAAAATAATTTTTTTTTTGTTATTCATCTTCATAGGTACTAAGATGCAAAAATTCTGGCAATATTCTTTGGGAATCGAAAACAAAATTACTAAAAACGTGTTTTTTCGGTGTTTAATGTAGAAAAACGTTAAAATGGATGCAAACCAACCAATATGAAAAAATAGAATAACATTACCAAAAAGGTATATTTCGAGTGTTTTTGAGCTTGTTACCTAGAAAAAACGCGAAGATGAATGCAAAGCACTCCCTATTGGGGAAAAAAAAGGACATTACGAGAAACGTCTATAATGAGTGTCTTTTTATATTCGGGCAAAAGAACTTGTGGTTCACAAGAACCACAAGGCAAAAAGCGCATAAAGTTGTGTATATAAAGAAGTTTCTTAGACACGAAAATGCTGAAACTTATGAATAACAATCTTAATTCAGAACCAGAACAACATTACCAAATTCGTGTATTTTGAGTGTTTTTTCACATTCTTACCAAAACCTCAAATAGCATGCGAAACTAGCTTTATGAGGGAAAAAAATGACATTATCAGAAGTGTCTTTTGAGTGTTTTTGAGCGTGTTAGGCAATAAAGCACTAAAAAGCAGGGCAATCATATTACATTGGAATAAAACCAACTTTTACAAAGAACTTGCCTTGAAGTGTTTTTCAGCTCCTTACATACCAAATCGCTAAAACGCATGCAAAACACTCCTTTATGGAGAAGCAGAAAAACATTACGAAAAACAAGTGTTTTTGAGTGTTTTTTTATCAAGTTACCTATAAAAACGCTTAAATACATGCAAAGATCCCTATATTTGGGAAAGGAAAGGACATTACGAGAAATGTGTCTTATGAATGTTTTTAAGTTGTTTAAGTACCAAAACGTTAAAACCTACAAATAACACTTTTTTTTAGAGAAAAAAAATAAATAAATAAAAAAAAATAGCATTTTATTTTTTTGTTAATCACGTTAATAGGTACCAAGATGCCAAAATTCTGCCAAAATTCAGCGAAATTATGTCGAAAAAAGAACATTATCGAAAAAGTTAATTTTACCTTTTTATTGGAGTTATGTACCAAACCATAAAGTGTATGCAAAGCCACCTATTTGGGAAAATTTAACATCTTTACAAGAAACCTGTCTTTTGAGAGTTTTTACGCATGTTAGGCACCAAAACGATAGATAATATCACTCTATATGAAAATCCAAAACAAAATTATTGAAAACGAGTCTTTTAAAAGATTTACGTAGAAAAACGCTAAAACGGATGCAAACCATCCAATATGAAAAAAATAGAATAATATTACCAGAAAAGTATATTTTGTGTGTGTTTGAGCTTGTTACATAAAAAAAAAACGCAAAAATGGATGAAAAGCACTGTATATTAGGAAAAAAAAAGGACATAACGAGAAACGTGTATAATAAGTGTTTTATAGTTTCACCAGAATCATAAGGCAAACAACGCAAAAAATAGTCTGTGTAGAGAAGTTTCTAAGATACCAAAATGCTGGAACACTCTTAATCAAGAAACAGAACAACCTTACTAAATGCGTGTATTTTGAGTGTTTTTTTTTTACATTCTTAGCAAAACCCCAAATTTTATGCAAAACTAACTTTATGTGGGAAAAAAATGACATTACCAGAAAAGTGTCTTTAAGTGTTTTTGAGCGTGTTAGGCAATAAAGCACTAAAAAGGCAGGGGAATCACATTACATGGGAATAAAACCAACTCTTACGAAGAACTTGCCTTTTAGTGTTTTTGACACGCATTTAGTAAGGTTGTTCTGTTTCTTAATTAAGAGTGTTATTCATGAGTTTCAGCATTTTAGTATTTAGGAAGCTTCTCCATATACACGAGTTTTTGCGTTTTTTGCCTTGTGTTTTTTTTGAACTATAAAACACTTATTATACACTTTTCTTGCAATGTCCTTTTCTTTCCCAATATAGAGTGTTTTGCATCAATTTTCGCGTTTTTTTTAGGTAAAAAGCTCAAAAACACTCAAAATATATCTTTTTGGTAACGTTTTTCTATTTCTTGATATTGGTTGGTTTCCATCCGTTTTAACGTGTTTCTACGTAAAACACTGAGAAGACACGTTTTCAGTAACTTTGTTTTGGATTTCCATATAGAGTGAGTTCCTTATTATTTATCGTTTTTGTGCCTAACATGCTAAAAAACACTAAAAACACAGATTTCTGGTAAGGTCGTTTAATTTTGCATGAACTTTAGGGTTTGGTATATAACAGTCCAAAAAAAAAAGAGCTGAAATTAACTTTTTTGATAATATTCTTTTATCACATAATTGCCCTGAATTTTCCCAGAATTTTGGCATCTCTGGCATTCCATTTCTGGAATTTTGGCATTTGGAACCTTTGAAGATGAATAACAAAAAAAAAAAAATCATTTCATTTATTTATTTTTATTTTTTTTATTTTTTTTAAATAAACAGTGTTATTTGTGTGTTTTAGCTTTTTGGTACTTAAGGAAATAAAAAAAACAATCATAATACACGTTTCTCGTAATGTCCTTTTGTTTCCCAAACATAATGTTCTTTGCATGTACTTAAGCGTTTTTAAAGATAACATGATCAAAAACACTAAAAATACATGTTTTTGGTATATGTTATTCTGTTTCTCTATAAAGTTTGTTTTCCATGCGTTTTAGCGGTTTGGTATATAAGGGCTTAAAAAATTCTTCGTAAAAGTTGGTTTTATTCCCATGTAATATGATCGTTCTTATTTTTAGTGCTTTGTTCCATATCACACTGAAAAACACTCAAAAGACACTTTTCTGGTAATATCATTTTTTTTCCCACATGAAGCTAGTTTCGCATGTAATTTGGCATTTTCGTAACTAACAATGGGAAAAACACTGAAAATACACAATTTGGTAAGGTAGTTCTGTTTATCTATTAAAAGTGTTATTCATGCATTGATTAATTTTGGTATGTAATAAATTTCCCGATATACACGAGTTTTTGCGTTTATTGCCTTGTGGTTCTTTTAAAACTATAAAACACTCATTATACACGTTTCTCGTAATGTCATTTTGTTTCCTAATATAGAGTGCTTTACATCCATTTTTGCATTTTTTGTAGGTAACAAGCTCAAAAACACTCAAAATATATCTTTTTGGTAATGTTATTCTATTTCTTCATATAGGATGGTTTGTATCTGCTTTAGCGTTTTTCTACGTAAAACACTGAAAAGACACGTTTTCAGTAATTTTCTTTTGGATTCATATATTGACTGACTTCCAAATGATTTATCGTTTTGGTGCCTAACATGCTGAAAAAAAATGAAAAGACAGGTTTCTGGTAAAGTCGTTTAACTTCCCTATATAGGTGGCTTTGCATGCTGTTTAGGGTTTGGTACATAACAATCCGAAAAAAAAGCTATAATTAACTTATATGATAATGTTCTTTTTTCCACATAAATTCCCTGAATTTTGGCAGAATTTGGCATCTCGGTACCTATGAAGATGAATAACGAAAAAAAAAATCCCATTTTATTATTTTTTATTCATTATATTTATTTTTTTCTAAAGAGTGTTATTTGTGGGTTTTAGCTTTTTGGTACTGAAGGAACTTAAAAATCACCCATAATACACGTTTCTCGTGATGTTCTTTAGTTTCCCAAAGATAAGGTTCTTTGCATGTATTTAAGCGTTTTTATAGATAACATGATCAAAAACACTCAAAATACATGTATTTGGTAATGTAATTCTGTTTCTCCATAAAATGTATTTTGCATGCGTTTTAGCGTTTTGGTACGTAAGGAACTCAAAAACACTTAAAGGCAAGTTCTTGGTAAAATTTGGTTTTATTCCCATGTAATGAGATTGCCCTGACTTTTAGTGCGTTATTGCGTTACACGCTCAAAATCACTGAAAAGACATGCAAAGTGTCCCATATGAGGAAATTAAAGACTTTACCAGAAATCTGTCTTTTGAGTGTTTTTCTGCATATTAGGCACCAAAACGATAAATAATAAGGAACTCACTCTAAATGGCATTCCAAAAGAAAACTACTGAAAATGTGTCTTCTCAGTGTTTTACGTAGAAAAACGCTAAAACTGATGCAAACCAACCAATATCAAGAAGCAGAAAAACATTACCAAAAATGTATATTTTAAGTGTTTTTGAGCTTGTTACCTACAATAAAATGCTCAAAAAATTCATACAAAGCACTTTATATTGGGAAACAAAGGGATATTGCGAGAAAAATGTATAATGAATGTTTTATAGTTCAATAGTTTAATAGTTTATAGTTTATAGTGTAAAAAAACACTCAAAATTCACGCATTTAGTAAGGTTGTTCTGCTTTTTTATTAAGAGTGTTATTCATGAGTTTCATTATTTTGGTATCCTAGAAACTTCTCCATACTGTCGAGTTTTTGCGTTTTTTGCCTTGTGATTCTAGTGAGACTATAAAACACTCATTATACACGTTTCTCGTTATGTCCTTTCTTTTCCTTATATAGAGTGCTTTGCATCCATTTTCGCGTTTTTTTTTTATATAACAAGCTCAAGAACACAAAAAAAATATAGTTTTTTGGTAATGTTATTCAATTTCTTCATATTGGTTAGTTTGCATGCGTTTTAGTGTTTTTTTACGTAAATTTTTAAAAGACATGTTTCCAGTAATTTTGTTTTGGATTTCCATATAGAGTGACTTTCATACTATTTATCGTTTTGGTACCTAACATGCTTTTTAGTGCCTTTTGCTTCCCTATATAGAGTGCTTTCCATCTATTTTCGCGTTTTTTGTAGGTTACAATTTCAAAAACACTCAAAATATACCTTTTTGGTAATGTTATTCTATTTCTTAATTTTGGTTGGTTTGCATTCTTTTTAGCGTTTTCTACGTAAAACACCGAAAAGACACGTTTTCAGTAATTTTGTTTTGGATTCCCATATAGATTGACTTCCATGTTATTTATCGTGTTGGTTCCTAAGATGCTGAAAAAACACTCATAAGACCGTTTTCTGGCAAAGACGTTTAATTTCCCCATATAGGTGGCTTTGCATGCACTTTAGGGGTTTGGTACATAACAGTCCGAAAAAAAAACTAAATTTAACTTTTTTTATAATGTTCTTATTTCACATAATTTCCTGAATTTTGCCCGAATTTTTGCATCTTGGTACCTGTGAAGTTGAATAAGAAAGAAAAAAAAAATATTTTTATTTATTTATTGTTTCTCAATAAAGAGTGTTATTTGTGGATTTTAGCTTTTTGGTAATTAATAAACTTAAAAACACTCATAATACACATTTCTCGTGATCTCCTTTCGTTTCCCAAAAATAGTGTTCTTTGCATGTATTTAAGCGTTTTCACTGGTAACATAATCAAAAACACTCAAAATACATGTTTTTGGTAATATTATTCTTTTTCACCATAAAGAGTGTTTTGCATGCGTTTTAGTGTTTTGGTATATAAGGAGCTCAAAAACACTTAAAGGCAAATTCTTGGTAAAAATTTGTTTTCCTCAAACGTAATGTGATTGCCCTCCTTTTTAGTGCTTTACTGCCTATCAAGGTCAAAATACTCAAAAGACACTTTCCTGGTAAAGTCATTTTTTTTCCTACAAATCTATTTTCGCCTTGAATTTGGGGTTTTGGTAACTAAGAAGCACTCAAAATACACGCATTTATTAATGTTGTTCTGTTTCTCAATTAGGAGTGTTATACATGAGTTTAGCATTTTTGTATCTAGGAAACCTCTCCATATACAAGAGATTTTGCGTTTTTTGCCTTGTGGTTCTTTTGAACTATAAAACACTCATTATACACTTTTCTTGCAATGTCCTTTTGTTTTTCAATATAGAGTGCTTTGCATCAATTTTCGAGTTTTTTATAGGTAACAAGCTCAAAAACACTCAAAATATAACTTTTTAGTAAAGTTTTTCTATTTCTTGATATTAGTTGCTTTTCATCCGACTTAGCGTTTTTCTAAGTAAAACACTGAGAAGACACGTTTTCAGTCACTTTGTTTTGGATTCCTATATACAGTGAGTTCCTCATTATTTATCGTTTTGGTGCCTAAAATGCTAAAAAAAAAAAACACTTAAAACACAGATTTCTGATAAGGTCGTTTAATTTCATCATATAGGAGGCTTTGAATACACTTTAGGGTTTGGTACATAGCAGTCCGAAAAAAAAGCTGAAATTAACTTTTTTGTTAATATTCTATTATCATATGATTGCCCTGAATTTTCCCAAAATTTTGTCATCTCGGTACTATGAAGATGAATAAGGAAAAAAAAAATTCCTATTTTTTTTTTTTATTTTCTAAATAAAGAGTGTTATTTGTGGGTTTAGCTTTTTACTACTTAAGGAACTTAAAAAACACTCATAATACACGTTTCTCGTAATGTCCTTTTGTTTCTCAAACATAATGTTCTTTGCATGTATTTAAGCATTTTTATAGATAACATGATCAAAAACACTCAAAATACATGTTTTTGGTAATGTTATTCTGTTTCTCCATAAAGTTTGTTTTGCATGCGTTTTAGCGGTTTGTTATATAAGGAGCTCAAAAACACTTAAAGGCAAGTTTTTGGTATAAATTGGTGTTATTCCAATGTAAAATGAATGCCCTGCTTTTTAGTGCTTTATTGCCTCTCACGCTCAAAAACACTTAAAAGACACTTTTCTGGTAATGTCAGTTTTTTTTCTCACATAAAGATGGTTTTGCATGCAATTTGGGATTTTCGGTAACTAAGAATGTAAAAAAGCACTCAAAATACACGCATTTAGTAAGGTTGTTCTGTTTCTCAATAAAGAGTGTTATTTATGAGTTTCAGCATTTTGTTATCTACGAACCTACTCCATATCCACGAGTTTTTGTGTTTTTTGCCTTTTGGTTTGTTTGAACAATAAAAAAACTCATTATACACTTTTCTTGCAAAGTCCTTTTGTTTTCTAATTTAGAGTGCTTTGCATCAATTTTCCCGTTTTTTGTAGGTAACAAGATCAAAAACACTCAAAATATACCTTTTTGGTAATGTTTTTTCTATTTCTTGATACTGGTTGGTTTCAATCCGTTTTAGCGTTTTTCTACGTAAAACACTGAAAAGACACGTTTTGAGAAATTTTGTTTTGGATTCTCATATAGAGTGAGTTCCTTATTATTTATCGTTTTAGTGCCTAATATGCTGAAAAAAACTCAAAAAACAGATTTCTGGTTAGGTCGTTTTATTTCCTCATGTAAGAGTCTTTGGATGCACTTTATGGTTTGGTATATAACAGTCCGAAAAAAAAGGTAAAATGAACTTTTTTAATAATTTTCTTTTATCATATAATAGCCTTGAATTTTCCCAGAATTTTGGCATCTCTGTACCTATGAAGATGAATAACAAAAAAAAAAGAAAATCCTATTTTTTTTTATTTTCTTACTTTGTTTCTAAATAAAGTGCTATTTGTGGGTTTTAACTTTTTGGTACTTAAGGAACTTAAAAACACTTATAATACACATTTCTCGTAATGTCCTTTCGTTTCGCAAACATAAGGTTCTTTGAATGTATTTAAGCGTTCTTATAGATAACATGATATAAAAACCCTCAAAATATATGTTTTTGGTAATTTTATTCTGTTTCTCCATAAAAGGTGTTTTGCATGCGTTTTAGCGTTTTGGTATGTAATGAGCTCAAAAACACTTAAAGGCAAGTTCTTGGTAAAAGTTGTTTTTATTCCCATGTAATGTGATTACCCTGCTTTTTAGTGCTTTATTGCCTAACACGCTCAAAAACACTCAAAAGACACTTTTCTGGTAATATCATTTTTTTCCCACATAAAGCTAGTTTTGCATGGAATTTGGGGTTTTGGTAACTAAGAATGTGAAAAAAACTCAAAACACAGGCTTTAGTAAGATTGTTCTATTTCTTAATTAAAAGTGTTATTCAGGAGTTCCAGCATTTTGGTATGTAAGAAACTTTTCTTATACACACATTTGGTAAGGTATTTCTGTTTCAAAATTAAAAGTGTTATTCATGAGTTTCAGCTTTTTGGTATGTAAGAAACTTCTTTATGTACACGAGTTTTTGAGCTTTTTACCTTGTGGTTCTTGTCAAACTATAAAACACTCATACACGTTTCTCGTAATGTCCTTTTCTTCGCCAATATGAAGTGCTTTCCATCCATTTTTGCATTTTTTGTAGGTAACAAGCTCAAAAACACATAAAAATATACCTTTTTGGTAATGTTATTCTATTTCTTCATATTGGTTAGTTTACATCCGTTTTAGCGTTTTTCTACGTAAATCACTGAAAAGACACATTTTCAGTAATACTGTTGAAATTGCTGAAAAATGATCAAAAGACAGGTTTCTGGTAAAGTCGTGTAATTTCCCCATATAGGTGGATTTGCATACACTTCAGGGTTTGTACATAACTCCGGAAAAAAGCTAAAAAAAATTTTTTATATAATATTTTTTTTTTTTACAAGATTTCCATTAATTTTGCCAGAATTTTACCATCTCGGTACCTATGAAGATGAATAACATTTTTTTTTTTTCTCTCTCTCTATAAAGAGTGTTATTTGTGGGTTTTAGCTTTTTGGTAAAGTAACTCAAAAACACTCATGATACATGATTTTCGTAATGTCCTTTTGTTATACATACTTAAGGTTCTTTACATGTATTTAAGCGTTTTTATAAGTTACATGATCAAAAGCACTCAAAATACATGTTTTTGGTAATGTTATTCTGTTTCTCCGTAAAGGGTGTTTTGCATGCGTTTTAGCGATTTGGCATGTAAGGATTTAAAAAACACTTAAAGGCAAGTTCTTCGTAAAAATTGGTTTTATTCCCATATAATGTGATTGTTCTGCTTTTTAGTACTTTGGTGCATATCACGCTCAAAAACACTAAAAAGACACTTTTTTTGGAAATGTCATTTTTTTTCCCACATGAAGGTAGTTTTGCATGTAATTTGGCATTTTCGTAACTAAGTATGTGAAAAACATTCAACTTTTTTCGTAATTTTCTTTTTTCCACATAAATTCCCTGAATTTTGGCAGAATTTTGGGCAGAATTTTGGGCAGAATTTTTATTCATCTCATTAAGATGAATAAAAAAAAATTTAAAAAATCCCATTTTCTTATTTTTTTTATTTATTATTTATTTATTTTTTTTCTAAAGAGTGTTATTTGTGGGTTTTAGCTTTTTGGTACTGAAGGAACTTAAAACTCACTCATAATACACGTTTCTCGTAATGTTCTTTCGTTTCCCAAACATAAGGTTCTTTGCATGTATTTAAGCGTTTTTATAGATAACATGATCAAAAACACTCAAAATACATGTATTTGGTAATGTAATTCTGTTTCTCCAATGATCCTAAATGGATGACTGAGGTTAAAACATTACATAGGGCGAAAGAAAAGTATATATGAGATTAAAGACAGGGGAAGTGGTTTTAAGGCCATAATATAATGAATTAGAAAAGTCAGGAGTTTAACAAGGAAAGCTTAAAATAGTTATGAATTAAAGGTAGCCAGCCAAGCGAAGATGGACCCCAAGGGATTTTATCAGGTATATAAGACGAAAAATAGAGAAACAATAGTTCCTTAAAGACAGCAGAATGGGACCTGCTTAGTTGTTGGGAGGAGATTAGTAAAATTGTAAACGAGTATTTTTTAACTGTCTTTACCCAGGAAAACATGCAGGATTTGCCGAATAGTGACAAGATATTTAGAGTAGAAGAAAATGAGAAGCTGACAGATATTACCATAACTAAAGAGATAGTGGAACAGGAAATAGATAAGCTGAAAAGTTCAAGTCACCAGGACCAGATGAAATATATTCCACAGTATTTAAGAATTGGAAAAAGGTTATAAGTAATCTGGATAAGGTCATGGCCAAACGGCAGGCGACAGAGTGTTGTAATAAACGGCTCTAAATCCGAGTGGGGTCAAGTAGTTAGTGGGGTGACAAAGGGATTATTAGTATTAGGGCCGATGTTGTTTGTAATATATGTCAATGACTTGGATAGTGGAATTAGTAGTGTTGTTAGTAAATTTGCGGATGACACGAGAGTATGTAAATTAATTAGGTCAAATCGCCTTGCAGGCAGATTTGGATAGGATGAACGAATGGACAGACAGATGGCAAATGCATTTTAATATCAACAAATGCAAAGCACTTAGCGTAAGTAGAAGAAACCCACACAGTAGTTACACAATGAACAACCAAGTTCTGGTAGGTTCAGGGTTAGAAAAAGATTTGAGATTTAAAGTTAGCTCTGAACTCCGTCTAAGAAAGCAATGCAAAGAGGCCAGAAACAAAGCAAATAGTGTATTATGATTCATTTTCAGGAGTGCTAAAAGTAAAACTACCCAAGTAATATTAAAGTTACATTTAGCGCTGGTCAGACTTCATCTAGACTATGCTGTCCTATTCTGGTCACCACATCACAGGAAGGATAAAGGTCTATTAGAATCACTTCAAATGAGAATGACTAAAAGGATACAGGGGATGAGGAGTATTCCTTACGAAGCGAGATTCAAGCTTTTAAATTTACATTCTTTAGAGAGACGTAGGTTAAGAGTGGACCTGAGAGAAGTCTTTAAGTGGTATATGGGTTATAACAAGGGGAACATAAGGAAAATTCTTAGAATCTGTAACCATGATAGAACAAGAAAAATAAAACATCAAGTTTTCAGGCTTGAGCCTGAAAACTTGATGTTCAAAAAGGAAACAGGAAGGAATTGGTTTTCAAATACAGTAGTAGATGATTGGAACGGACTTAGTAATCAAGCTGTTAGTGCTGAGGCATTTGGCACTGTAAGAGAAAATTACACATTTATAGATGGGGATGATAGGTGGAAATACGTAGGCATATTTCATACAAGTACTGCCACGTGTAGGCCTGATGCCTTCTTGCATATTTACTTATTTCTTATGTTCTTATGTTCTTATTACCAAATGCGTGTATTTCCAGTATTTTCAGCTCTTCCGTGAAAAATAAAATGCCAAAATGCATGCAAAGCACCCTAAATGAGGAAAAAAAAAGGGACATTACGAGAAACGTGCATTATAAGTGTTTTTGAGATTCTTAGATACCAAAACGCTGAAACTCATGAATAACACTCTTAATTGAGAAACAGAACAACCTTACCAAATGCGTTTATTTTCTGTGTTTTTCACAATTTTGGTTACCAAAACCCAAATTGCATACGAAACTAGCTTTATGTGGAAAGAAAAAAAAAAGACATTTCCAGAAAAGTGTCTTTTGAGTGTTTTTGAGCGTGTTAGGCAATAAAGCACTAAAAAGCAGGGCAATCACATTACATGGGAATAAAACCAACTTTTACCAAGAACTTGCCTTTAAGTGTTTTTCAGCTCCTAACATACCAAAACGCTAAAACGCATGCAAAACAACCTTTATGAAGGACCAGAATACATTACCAAAAACATGTATTTTGAGTGTTTTTTATCATGTTACCTATAAAAACTCTTAAATACATGCAAAGAACCCTATGTTTGGGAAACGAGAAACGTGTATTATGAATGTTATTAAACTCCTTAAGCACCAAAAAGCTAAAACCCACAAATAACACTCTTTATAGAGAAACAAAAAAAAAAAAAAAAAAAAATTTTTTTCTATTCTTCTTTCTAGGTACCGAGATGCCAAAATTCTGGCAAAATTCAGGGAAATTATGTGGAAAAAAGAACATTATGAAAAAAGTTAATTCTAGCTTTTTTTTCGGACAGTTATGTATCAAAACCTAAATTGCATGCAAAGCCACTATATAGGGAAATTAAACGACTTTACCGGAAACCTGTCTTTTGAATGTTTTACAGCATGTTAGGCACCAAAACAATAAATAATATGGAAGTCACTCTATATGGGAATCCTAAACAAAATCACTTAACACTTGTCTTTTCAGTGTTTTACGTAGAAACACGCTAAAACGGATGCAAACAAACTAATATGAAGAAATAGAATAACATTGCCAAAAATGTATATTTTGAGTGTTTTTGAGCCTGTTACATACAAAAAACGCGAAATTGGATGCAAACCACTCTATATTGGGAAACAAAAGGACATTAAGAGAAACCTGTATAATGAGTGTTTTATAGTTTCACAACAACCACAAGGCAAAAGTTTCTTAGATACCAAAATGCTGAAACTCATGAATAACACTCTTTATTAAGATACAGAACAACCTTACCAAATGCGTGTATTTTGAGTGTTTTTCACATTCTTAGTTACCAAAACACGAAATTGCATGCAAAACTAGGTTTATGTGGGGAAAAAATTATATTGCCAGAAAATGTCTTTTGAGTGTTTATGAGCGTGTTAGGCAATAAAGTACTTAAAAGAAGGGCGATCACATTACATGTGAATAAAACAGACTTTTACCAAGAACTTGCCGTTAAATATTTTTGAGTTCCTTACATACCAAAACGCTAAAACGAATGCAAAAAATCCTTTATGGAGAAACACAATAACATTACAAAAAAACATGTATTTTCAGTGTTTTTGATTATGTTACCAATAAAAACGCTTAAATACATGCAAAGAATCCTATATTTGGGAAACGAAAGGACATTACGAGAAACGTGTATTATAAGTGTTTTTAAGTTACTTAAATACGAAAAAACCTAAAACCCACAAATAACACTCTTTATAAAGAAACAAAAAAAAAAGAATAAAAAAATAATAAATAAATAAATGAAATAAATGAAAATAATATATTTTTTTTGTTATTCATCTTTATAGGTACCGAGATGCCAAAATTCTGTTAAAATTCAGGGAAATTATGTGGGTAAAAGAATATTATCGAAAAAGTTAATTTTAGCTTTTTTTTCGGACTGTTATGTACCAAACCCTAAAGTGCATGCAAAGCCATCTATATGGGGAAATTAAACGACTTTACAAGAAAACTGTCTTTTGAGTGTTTTTCAGCATGTTAGGTACCAAAACGTAAAAAAATTATTAAAGTCACTCTATATTGGAATCAAAAACAAAATTACTGAAAACGTGTCTTTTCAGTGTTTTACGTAAAAAAAATGCTAAAACGGATGCAAACAGACCAATATGAAGAAATACAATAACATTACCAAAAAGGTATATTTTAAGTGTTTTTGACCTTGTAACCAACAAAAAAAAAAACGCAAAAATGGATGCAAAGCATTCTCTATTGGAGAAGAAAAAGACAATACGAGAAACGTGTATAAAGAGTATTTTATAGTTTCACAAGAACCACGAAACAAAAAAACGCAAAAACTTGTATATATGGAGAAGTTTCTTAGATACCAAAATGCTGAAACTCCTCAATAACACTCTTAATTAAGAAACAGAATAACATTACTAAATGCGTGCATTTTGAGTGTTTTTCACATTCTTAGTTACTAGAACCCAAATTGCATGCAAAACTAGCTTTATGTGGGAAAAGAAATGACATTACCAGAAAAGTGTCTTTTGAGGGTTTTTGAGAGTTAGGCAATAAAGCACTAAAAAGGAGGGCAATCACATTACATGGGAATAAAACCAACTTTTACCAAGAATTTGTCTTTAACTGTTTTTTAACTCCTTATATACCAAAACGCTAAAACACATGCAAAACACACTTCATGGAGAAACAGATTAACATTACCAAAAACATGTATTTTTTTATTCTCAAGAATCACAAGGCAAAAAACGCAAAAACTCATATATATGGAGAAGTTTCTTAGATACCAAAATGCTGAAACTCCTGAATAACACTCTGAATTGAGAAACAGAACAACCTTACCAAATGCGTGTATTTTGAGTGTTTTTAACATTCTTAGTTACCAAAACCCCAAATTTTATGTAAAAGTATCTTTATGTGGGAAAAATATGAAATTACCAGAAAAGTGTCTGTTTTTTTTTTTAGCATGATAGGCAATAAACCACTAAAAATCAGGAGAATCACATTACATAGTAATAAAACTAACTTTTAATAAGAACTTCCCTTTAAGTGTTTTTGAGCTCCTTATATACCAAAACGCTAAAACGAATGCAAAACACCCTTTATGGAGAAACAGAATAACATTACCAAAAACATGTATTTTGAGTGTTTTTGATCATGTTACCTATAAAAACTCTTAAATACATGCAAAGAACCTTATGTTTGGGAAATTAAAGGACATTTCGAGAAACATGTATTACGACTGTTTTTAAGTTCTTTAAGTACCATTTAGCTAAAACCAATAAATAACACTGTTTATAGAAAAAATAAAATAAATAAAAGATAGGAATTTATTTATTTTTTTGTTATTCATCTTCATAGGTACCAAGATGCCAAATTTCTGGAAAAATTCAGGGAAATTATGTGAAAAAGAACATTATGAAAAAAGTTAATTTTAGTTTTTTTTTTTCGGACTGTTATGTACCAAACCCTAAAGTGCATGCAAAGCCACCTATATGGGGAAATTAGACGTCCTTACCAGAAACCTGTTTTTTGTGTTTGTTTTTTGTTTCAGCATGTTGGGCACCAAAACGATAAATAATATGGAAGTCAGTTAATATGGGAATCCATCACAAAATTACTGAAAAAGTGTCTTTTCAGTGTTTTACGTAGAAAACGCTAAATTGAATGCAAACCAACGAATATGGAGAAATAGAATAACATTACCAAAAAGGTATATTTTGAGTGTTTTTGAGCTTACCTTCAAAAAACGCGAAAATGGATGGAAAGCTCTCTATATTGGGATACAAAAGGACATTACGAGTGTTTTATAGTTTCACAACAGCCACAAGGCAAAAATCGCAAAAAACTCGGTGTATATGGAGAAGTTTCTTTGATACCAAAATGCTGAAACTCAGATATAACACTCTTAATTAAGAATACAGAACAACCATACCAAATGCATGTATTTTAAGTGCTTTTCACATTCTTAGTTACCAAAAAAAAAAAAAATTGCATGCGAAACTAGCTTTATGTGGGAAAAAAATGACATTAACAGAAAAGTGTCTTTTGAGTGTTTTTGAGCGTGATAGGCACTAAAGCACTAAAAAGGAGAGCAATCATATTATATGGGAATAACACCAACTTTTACCAAGAACCTACCTTTACGTGTTTTTGAGCTTTTTACATACCAAAACCCTAAAACGTATTTATTAATTACGAAAATCATGTATTATGAGTTTTTAAGTTCCTTAAGTAACAAAAAGCTAAAACCCACAAATAACTCTTTATAGAGAGAATTTTTTTTTTTTTGTTATTAATCTTCATAGGTACCGAGATGCCAAAATTCTGGCAAAATTCATGGAAATTTTGTAAAAAAAAAAATCATTATAAAAAAAAATAATTTTAGCTTTTTTCCGGAGTTATGTACAAACTCTGAAGTGCATGCAGATCCACCTAGATGGGGAAATCACAAGACTTTACCAGAAACCTATCTTTTGAGTGTTTTTTCAGCAATTTCAACAATATTACTTAAAACGTGTCTTTTCAGTGATTTACGTAGAAAAACGCTAAAACGGATGCAAACCAACCAATATGAAGAAATAGAATAACATTACCAAAAAGATATATTTTGATGTGTTTTTGAGCTTGTTACCTACAAAAAATGCAAAAATGGATAGAAAGCACTTTATATTGGCAAAGAAGAGGACATTACGAGAAACGTGTATGAGTGTTTTATAGTTTGACAAGAACTACAAGGTAAAATACTCAAAAACTCGTGTATATAAAGAAGTTTCTTACATACCAAAAAGCTGAAACTCATGAACAACACTTTTAATTTTGAAACAGAAATACCTTACTAAATGTGTGTATTAGAAATGTTTCTTACATACCAAAATGCTGAAACTCATGAATAACACTTTTAATTAAGAAATAGAACAATATTACTAAATGCCTGTGTTTTGAGTTTTTTTTTCACATTCTTAGTTACCAAAACCCCAAATTCCATGCAAAACTCGCTTTATGTGGGAAAAAAAATGACATTACCAGAAAAGTGTCTTTTGAGTGTTTTTGAGCTTGTTAGGCAATAAAGCACTAAAAAGCAGGACAATCACATTACATGGGAATAAAAACAACTTTTACCAAGAACTTGCCTTTAAGTGTTTTCGAACTCATTGCATACCAAAACGCTAAAACGCATGCAAAACACCTTTTATGGAGAAAGAGAATAAAATTACCAAAAACATATATTTTAAGTGTTTTTGATCATGTTATCTATAAAAACGCTTAAATACATGCAAAAAACCTTATGTTTGCGAAACGAAAGGAGATTCCGAGAAACGTGTATTATAAGTATTTTTAAGTTCCTTAAGTACCAAAAAGCTAAAACCCACAAATAACACTCTTTATTTAGAAAAAAAAGTAAGAAAATAAAAAAATAGGATTTTTTTTTGTTATTAATCTTCATAGATACCGAGATGCCAAAATTCTGGGAAAATTCAGGGCTATTATATGATAAAACAAAAATTATCAAAAAAGTAAATTTTAGCTTTTTTTTCGGACTGTTATGTACCAAACCCTAAAGTGCATCCAAAGGCTCCTATATGCGGATATTAAACGACCTTACCAGAAATCTGTTTTTTGAGTGTTTTTCAGCATGTTAGGCACCAAAACGATTAATAATAAGGAACTCACTCTATATGAGAATCGAAAACAAAATTGCTGAAAACGTGTTTTTTCTTTGTTTTACGTAGAAAAACGCTAACCTACCAATATCAAGAAATAGAAAAACATTACCAAGAAGGTATATTTTGAGTATTTTTGAGCTTGTTACCTACAAAAAACGCGAAAATTGATGCAAAGCACTCTATATTAGAAAACAAAAGGACTTTGCAAGAAAAGTGTATAATGAGTTTTTTTTTATAGTTCAAAAGAACCAAAAGGCAAAAAACACAAAAACTCGTGTATATGGAGAAGGTTCCTAGATACCAAAATGCTGAAACTCATGAATAACACTCTTAAGTGAGAAACAGAACAACCTTACTAAATGCGTGTATTTTGGGTGCTTTTCACATTCTTAGTTATCAAAACTCCAAACTGCATGCAAAACCACGTTTATGTGAGGAAAAAATAACATTACCAGAAAAGTATCTTTTAAGTGTTTTTGAGCGTGATAGGCAACAAAGCATTAAAAAGCAGGGCAATCATATTACATTGGAATAACACCAATTTATACCAAAAACTTGCCTTTAAGTGTTTTTGAGCTCCTTATATACCAAACCGCTAAAACGCATACAAAACAAACTTTATGGAAAAACAGAATAACATTACCAAAAACATGTATTTTGAGTGTTTTTGATCATGTTGTCTATAAAAACGCTTAAATACATGCAAAGAACATTATGTTTGGGAAACAAAAGGACATTACGAGAAACGTGTATTATGAGTGTTTTTTAAGTTCCTTAAAAAACAAAAAAATAAAACACAAATAGGAATTTTTTTTTTTTTTTATACATATTCATAGGTACCGAGATGATAAAATTCTGGGAAAATTCAGGGCAATCATATGATAAAAGAATATTATGAAAAAAGTTAATTTCAGCTTTTTTTTTCGGACTGTTATGTACCAAACCTTAAAGTGCATGAGGAAATTAAACGACATTATCAGAAATATGTGTTTTGAGTTTTTTTTTAGCATGTTAGACACCAAAACGATAAATAATAAGGAACTCACTCTATATGGGAATCCAAAAAAAAGTTGCTGAAAACGTGTCTTCTCAGAGTTTTACGTAGAAAAACGTTAAAACGGATGCAAACCAACCAATATTAAGAAATAGAAAAACATTAATAAAAAGGAGCATTTTGAGTGTTTTTGAGCTTGTTACCTACAAAAAACGCGAAAATTGATGCAAAGCACTCTATATTGGGAAACAAAAGGACATTGCAAGAAAAGTGTATAATGAGTGTTTTATAGTTCAAAAAGAACCACAAAGGAAGCACCGCAAAAACTCGTGTATATGAAGAGATTTCTTAGATACCAAAATGCTGAAACTCATGAATAACACTCTTAATTGAGAAACAGAACAACATTACTAAATGCGTGTATTTTGAGTGCTTTTCACATTCTTAGTTACCAAAAACCCCAAATTACGTGCAAAAATTGCTTTGTGGGAAAAAAAAAAAAAGAATTTACCAGAAAAGTATCTTTTGAATGTTTTTCAATGTGATAGCTAATAAAGCACTCAAAAGCAGGACAATCACATTACATTGGAATAAAACCATTTTTTACCAAGAACTTGCCTTTAAGTGTTTTTGAGCTCCTTATATACAAAACTGCTAAAACGCATGCAAAACACACTTTATGGAGAAACAGAATAACATTACCAAAACCTTGTATTTTGAGTGTTTATGATCATATTATCTATAAATAAAAGCTTAAATACATGCAAAGAACCTTATGTTTGGGAAACGAAAGGACATTACGAGAAACGTGTATTATGAGTGTTTTTATGTTCCTTAAGTACCTAAAAGGTAAATCCCACAAATAACACCCTTTATTGAGAAATAAATAAATAAATAAATAAAAAATAAAAAAAAGGAATTTTTTTTATTTATCTTCATAGGTACCGATATGCCAAAATTCAGGAAAATTCAGGTTAATTATATGATAAAAAAATATTATCAAAAAAATTAATATAAGCTTTTTTTTTTCGGACTGTTATGTAAAAAAATCAAAAACCAAAACAAAATCACTTGACACTTGTTTTTTCAGTGTTTTACGTAGAAACACGCTAAAACGGATGCAAACAAACCAATATGAAGAAATAGAATAACATTGCCAAAAAGGTATATTTTGAGTTTTTGAGCCTGTTACCTACAAAAAAAAAAACGCGAAAATGGATGCAAAGCACTCTATATTGGGAAAGAAAAGGACATTACGAGAAACCTGTATAATGAGTGTTTTATAGTTTCACAACAACCACAAGGCAAAAGTTTCTTAGGTACCAAAATGCTGAAACTCATGAATAACACTCTTGATTGAGATACAGAAAAACCTTACCAAATGCGTGTATTTTGATTTTTTTTTCACATTCTTAGTTACCAAAACACGAAATTGCATACGAAACTAGGTTTATTTAGTGAAAAAATTATATTGCCAGAAAATGTTTTTTGAGTGTTTATGAGCGTGTTAGGCAATAAAGTACTTAAGAGAAGGGCAATCACATTACATGTGAATAAAAAAAACTTTTACCAAGAACTTGCCGTTAAATATTTTTTAGCTCCTTACATACCAAAACGCTAAAACGAATGCAAAAAAATCCTTTATGGAGAAACACAATAACATTACAAAAAACATGTATTTTGAGTGTTTTTGATCATGTTACCTATAAAAACGCTTAAATACATGCAAAGAATCCTATGTTTGGGAAACGAAAGGACATTACGAGAAACGTGTATTATAAGTGTTTTTAAAAAGCTAAAACCCACAAATAACACTCTTTATGAAGAAACAAAAAAAAAATAAATAAGAATAAATAAATGAAATAAAAGAAAATAATATATATATATATATTTTTTTTTTGTTATTCATCTTCAGAGGTACCGAGATGCCAAAATTCTGTTAAAATTCAGGGAAATTTTGTGGATAAAAGAATATTATCGAAAAAGTTAATTTTAGCTTTTTTTTTCCGGACTGTTATGTACCAAACCCTAAAGTGCATGCAAAGCTATCTATATGGGGAAATTAAACGACTTTACAAACTGTCTTTTGAGTGTTTTTCAGCATGTTAGACAACAAAACGATAAATAATATGGAAGTCACTCTATATGGGAATCCAAAACAAAATTCCTGAAAACGTGTCTTTTCAGTGTTTTACGTAAAAAACGCTAAAACGGATGCAAACAGACCAATATGAAGAAATAGAATAACATTACCAAAAAGGTATATTTTAAGTATTTTTGTGCTTGTGACCAACAAAAAAAAACGTGAAAATGGATGCAAAGCACTCTATATTGGGAAATAAAAAGACATTACGAGAAACGTGTATAATGAGTATTTTATAGTTTCACAAGAACCACGAAGCAAAAAACGCAAAAACTAGTGTATATGGAGAAGTTTCTTAGATACCAAAATGCTGAAACTCCTAAATAACACTCTTAATTAAGAAAAAGAATAACATTACTAAATGCGTGTATTTTGAGTGTTTTTCACATTCTTAGTTACTAGAACCCCAAATTGCATGCAAAACTACGTTTATGTGGGAAAAAAAATGATATTACCAGAAAAAGTATCTTTTGAGGGTTTTTGAGAGATTTAGGCAATAAAGCACTAAAAGGGAGGGGAATCACATTACATGGGAATAAAACCAACTTTTAAGTGTTTTTAACTTCTTATATACCAAAACGCTAAAACACATACAAAACACCCTTTATGGAGAAACAGATTAACATTTCCAAAAACATTTATTTTGAGTGTTTTTGATCATGTTACCTCTAAAAACTCTTAAATACATGCAAAGAACCCTATGTCTGGGAAACGAAAGGACATTATGAGAAACGTGTATTATGTGTGTTTTTAAGTTCCTTAAGTACCAAAAAGCTAAAACCTCTTTATAGAGAGAAAAAAAAAGAAATAATTAAAAAATAGGATTTTTTTTTATTCTTCTTCATAGGTACTGAGATGCCAAAATTCTGGAAAAATTCAAGGAAATTATGTGTAAAAAGAACATTATCGAACAAAGTTAATTTTAGCTTTTTTTCGGACTGTTATGTACCAAACCATGAAGTGAATGCAAAGCCAACTATATGGGGAAATTAAACGACTTTATGAGAAACCTGTGTTTCTAGTGTTTTTCAGCATGTTAGTCACCAAAACAATAAATAATATTGAAGTCATTCTATGTGGGAATCCAAAACAAAATTACTTTAAACGTGTCTTTTTCGTGTTTTACGTAGAAAAACGCTAAAACGGATGCAAACCAACCAATATGAAGAAATAGAATAAGATTACCAAAAAGGTATAATTTGAGTGTTTTTTTAGCTTTTTACTTACAAAAAACACGAAAATGGATGCAAAGCTCTCTCTTTTGGTTAACAAAAGGACATTATGAGAAACGTGTATAATGAGTGTTTTATAGATTCTCAAGAATCACAAGGCGAAAAACGCAAAAACTCATATATATGGAGAAGTTTCTTAGATACTAAAATGCTGAAACTCCTGAATAACACTCTAAATTGAGAAACAGAACAACTTTGCCAAATGCGTGTATTTTGAGTGTTTTTCACATTCTTAGTTACCAAAACCCCAAATTTTATGTGAAAGTAGCTTTATGTGGGAAGAAAGTGACATTACCAGAAAAGTGTCTTTTAAGTGTTTTTTTTTTTTTTTTTTTGCATGATAGGCAATAAAGCACTAAAAAGCAGGGCAATCATATTACATGGGAATAAAACTAACTTTTACTAACAATTTGTCTTTAAGTGTTTTTGAGCTCCTTATGTATCAAAACGCTAAAACGAATGCAAAACACCCTTTATGGAGAAAGAGAATAACATTACCAAAAACATGTATTTTGAGTGTTTTTGATCATGTTACTATAAAAACTCTTAAATACATGCAAAGAACTTTATGTTTGGGAAATTAAAGGGCAATTTGAGAAACATGTATTACAAGTGTTTTTAAGTTCTTTACGTACCGTTTAGCTAAAACCTATAAATAACACTGTTTATAGGAAAAAAAATAAATAAATGAATAAAAAGATAGGAATTTATTTATTTTTTTTGTTATTCATCTTCATAGGTACGAAGATTCCAAAATTCTGGCAAAATTCAGGAAAATTATGTGATGTACCAAACCGAAAAGTGCATGCAAAGCCACCTATATGAGGAAATTAAACGACTTTACGAGAAACCTGTCTTTTGAGTGTTTTTCAGCATGTTAGGCACCAAAACGATATATAATATGGAAGTCACTCAATATGGGAATCCATCAGAAAATTACTGAAAAAGTGTCTTTTCAGTGTTTTACGTAGAAAAACGCTAAAACGGATGCAAACCAACGAATATGAAGAAATAGGATAACATTACCAAAAAAGGTATATTTTCAGTATTTTTGAGCTTCTTATCTACAAAAAAACCGAAAATAGATAGAAAGCACTCCATATTGAGATACAAAAGGACATTACGAGAAAATTGTATAATGAGTGTTTTATAGTTTCACAAGAACCACAAGGCAAAAAACGCAAAAACTCGTGTATATGGATAAGTTTCTTAGATACCAAAATGCTGAAACTGAGGAATAACACTCTTAATTGAGAAAACAGAACAACCTTACGATATACGTGTATTTTGACTGTTTTTTCACATTCTTAGTTACCAAAACCCCAAATTGCATGCAAAACTAGCTTTATGTGGTAAAAAAAAAAAAAAAAAGACATTTCCAGAAAAGTGTCTTTTGAGTGTTTTTGACCGTGTTAGGCAATAAAACACTAAAAAGAAGGTCAATCACATTACATGGGAATAAAACCATCTTTTACCAAGAACTTGCCTTTAAGTGTTTTTCAGCTCCTTATATACCAAAAAGCTAAAACGCATGCAAAACACCCTTTATGGGGAAACAGATTAACATTACCAAAAACATGTATTTTGAGAGTTTTTGATCATGTTACCTCTAATAACACTTTAATACATGCAAAAAAACCCTATGTCTGGGAAACGAAAGGACATTAGGAGAAACGAATATTATGAGTCTTTTTAAGTTACATAAGTACCAAAAAGCTAAAACCTCTATATAGAGAGAAAAAAAAGTAAATAAATAAATAGGATTTTTTTTTTGTTATTCTTATTCCTAGGTACCGAGATCACAAAATTCTGGCAAAATTCAGGGAAATTATATGGAAAAAGAACATTATCAAAAAAGTTAATTTTAGCTTTTTTCTCTGACTGTTATGCACAAAACCAAAAAGTGTATGCAAATCCAACTATATGGGGAAATTAAACGACTTTACGAGAAACTTGTGTTTCTAGTGTTTTTCAGCATGTTAGTCACCAAAACAATTAACAATATGGAATTCATTGTATTTGGAAATCCAAAACAAATTACTGAAAACGTGTCTTTTCCGTGTTTTAAGTAGAAAAATGCTAAAACGGATGCAAACCAGCCAACATGAAAAAATAGAATAAGATTACCAAAAAGGTATATTTTTAAATATTTTTGAGCTTTTTACAAAAAAAAAAAAAAACGGGATAATGGATGGAAAGCTCTCTATATTGGTTAACAAAAGGACATTACGAGAAACGTGTATAATGAGTGTTTTATAGACTCTCAAGAAGCACAAGGCAAAAAACACAAAAACTCGTATATATGGAGAAGTTTCTTAGATACCAAAATGGTGAAACTCCTGAATAACACTATTAATTGAGAAACAGAACAACCTTACCAAATGCGTGTATTTTGAGTATTTTTCACATTCTTATTTACCAAAACCCCAAATTTTATGTGAAAGTAGCTTTATTTGGGGGAAAAAAATGACATTACCAGAAAAGTGTCTCTTAAATGTTTTTTTTTTTAGCATGATAGGCAATAAAGTACTAAAAATCAGGGCAATCACATTACATGGGAATATAATCAACTTTTACCAAGTGTTTTTTCTATGTGTTTTTGAGCTCCTTATATACCAAAACGCTAAAACGCATGCAAAACACCCTTTATTCAGAAACAGAATAACATTACCAAAAGCATGTATTTTGAGTGTTTTTGATCATATTACCTATAAAAACGCTTAAATACATGCAAAGAATCTTATGTTTGGGACACGAAGGGACATTTCGAGAAACGTGTATTATGAGTGTTTTTAAGTTCTTTAAGTACCAAAAAGCTAAAACCCACAAATAACACTCTTTATAGAGAAAAATAAATAAATAAATAAATAGGACTTGATATGCTAAAATTCTGTCAAAATTCAGGGAAATTATGTGAAAAAAAAATATTATGAAAAAGAGTTAATTTTAGCTTTTTTTTCGGACTGTTATGTACCAAACCCTAAAGTGCATCCAAAGCCACCTATATGGGGAAATTAAACGACCTTACCAGAAACCTGTCTTTTGTGTTTTTTTTCAGCATGTTAGGCACTAAAACGATAAATAATATTGATGTCACTAAATGATGGAATCCATCACAGAATTACTGAAAAGTGTCTTTTCAGTGTTTTACGTAGAAAAACGCTAAATCGGATGCAAACCAACGAATATGGAGAAATAGAATAACATTACCAAAACAGTATATTTTGAGTGTTTTTGAGCTTCTTACCTTCAAAAAACGCGAAAATGGATGGAAAGCACTCTATATTGGGATACAAAAGGACATTACGAGAAACGTGTATAATGAGTGTTTTATAGTTTCACAACAGACAGAAGGCAAAAATCGCAAAAAAAGAAAATTTTCTCAGGTACCAAAATGCTGAAACTCAGAAATAACACTCTTATTTAAGAATACAGAACATCCTTACCAAAAACATGTATTTTGAGTGTTTTTGATATTGTTATCTATAAAAACGCTTAATTACATGCAACAAAACAAAACAAAGGATATTACGAGAAACGTGTATTATGAGTGTTTTTTTTAAGTTCCTTAAGTACCAAACAGCTAAAACCCAGCAATAACACTCTTTATTTAGAAAATAAAAAATAAAAATATAAAAAAAAATAGATTTTTTTTTTTTTGTTATTTATATTCATAGGTACCGAGATGCCAAAATTCTGCGAAAATTCAGGGCAATCATATGATAAAAGAATATTATCAAAAAAGTTAATTTCCGGTTTTTTTTCGGACTGTTATGTACATGCATGCAAAGACTCTTATATGAGGAAATTAAACGACCTTACCAAAAATATATGTTTTGAGTGTTTTTTAGCATGTTAGGCACCAAAACGATAAATAATAAGGAACTCACTCTATATGGGAATCCAAAAAAAAGCTACTGAAAACGTGTCTTCTCAGTGTTTTACGTAGAAAAACGCTAAAACGGATGCAAAGCAACCAATATCAAGAAATAGAAAAACGTTACTAAAAAGGTATATTTTGAGTGTTTTTGAGCATGTTACCTACAAAAAACGCGAAAATTGATGCAAAGCACTCTATATTGGGAAACAAAAGTACATTGCAAGAAAAGTGTATAATGAGTGTTTTATAGTTCAAAAGAACCACAAGGCAAAAAACGCAAAATCTCGTGTATATGTGGAGGTTTCCTAGATACAAAAATGCTAAAACTCATGTATAACACTCCTAATTGAGAAACAGAACAGCCTTAATAAATGCGTGTATTTTGAGTGCTTTTTACATTCTTAGTTAGCAAAACTACAAATTGCATGCGAAAATAGATTTGTGGGAAAAAAAAAAAGACTTTACCAGAAAAGTGTCTTTTGAGTACTTTTGAGCGTGATAGAAAATAAAGCACTAAAAAGGAGTGCAATCACATTACATTGGAGGAAAACGAATTTTTACCAAGAACTTGCATTTATGTGTTTTTGAGCTCCTTATATACCAAAACACTAAAACGCATGCAAAACACTCTTTATGGTGAAACAGAATAACATTACCAAAAACATGTATTTTGAGAGTTTTTGATCATGTTACCAATAAAAACGCTTAAATAAATGCAAAGAACACTATTTTTGGGAAACGAAAGGAGATTACGAGAAACGAGTAGTATGAGTGTTTTTAAGTTCATTAATTACCAAAAAGCTAAAAGACACAAATAACACTATTTATTGAGAAAGAATAAATAAATAAATAAATAAAAACACAGTATTTTTTTCTTTCTTATTCATCTTCACAAGTACCGAAATGCCAAAATTCGGGCAAATTTCACTAAATTATATGAAATAAGAACATTATCAAAAAAGTTAAATTTAGCTTTTTTTTCGAACTGTTATGTACCAAACCCCTAAAGTGGGGAAATTAAACGTCTTTGCCAGAAAACGGTCATATGAGTATTTTTCAGCATGTTAGGAACCAACACGATAAATAACATGGAAGTCAATCTATATGGGAATCCAAAACAAAATTACTAAAAACGTGTCTTTTCGGTGTTTTACGTAGAAAAACGCTAAGACGGATGTAACCCAAACAATATGAAGAAATAAAATAACATTACCAAAATGGTATATTTTAAGTGCTTTTGAAATTGTTACCTACAAAAAACGCGAAAATGGATGGAAAGCACTCTATATTGGGAAGCAAAAGGACATTACGAGAAACGTGTATAATGAGTGTTTTATAGTTTCACAAGAACTACAAGGTAAAAAACGCAAAAACTCGTGTATATTGAGAAGTTTCTTACATTCCAAAATGCTGAAACTCTTCAACAACACTCTTAATTGAGAAACAGAACAAAATTACTAAATGCGTGTATTTTGAGTGCTTTTCACGTCCTTAGTTACCAAAACCCCAAATTATTTGCGAATCCAGCTTTTTGTGGGAAAAAAGTGACATTACCAGAAAAATGTCTTTTGAGTGTTTTTTAACGTGTTAGGCAATAAAGCACTAAAAAGCAGGGCAATCACATTACATTGGAATAAAACCAATTTTTAACTAGAACTTGCCTTGAAGTGTATTTGAGCTCTTTATATACCAAAACACTAAAATGCATGCAAAATACACTTGATAATGAAACAGAATAACATTACCAAAAACATGTATTTTGAATGTTTTTGATCATGTTACCAATAAAAACGCTTAAATATATGCAAAGAACCGTATTTTTTGGGAAAGGAAAGGACATTACGAGAAACGTGTATTATGAGTGTTTTTAAGTTCATTAAGTACGAAAAAGCTAAAAGCCACAAATTACACTCTTTATTGAGAAAAAAAAATCAATAAATAAAAAAATACGAGTTTCTTTTCATTCTTGTTCATCTTCACAGGTAACGAGGTGCCAAAATTCGGGCAAAGTTTAGGAAATTATATGAAATAAGAACATTATTAAAAAAGTTAAATTTAGCTTTATTTTTCGGAATATTATGTACCAAACCCCTAAAGTGCATGCAAAGCCACCTATATATGGAAATTAAACGTCTTTGCCAGAAAACTGTCTTATGAGTGTTTTTCAGCATGTTAGGAACCAACATGATAAAACCCAAGGAAGTCAATCTATATGAGAATCTAAAACAAAATTACTGAAAACGTGTCTTTTCGGTGTTTTACGTACAAAACGCTAAAACGGATGCAAACTTACAAAAAATTAAGAAATAGGATATCATTACCAAAAAAGTATATTTTGAGTGTTTTTGAAATTGTTACCTACAAAAAACGCGAAAATGGATGGAAAGCACTCTATATTGGGAAACAAAAGGCACCAAAAAGCATATTAGGCACCAAAATGATAAATAATATGAAAGTCATTCTATATTGAAATCCAAAACAAAATTACTGGAAACGTGTCTTTTAAAAGATTTACGTAGAAAAACGCTAAAACGGAGGCAAACCAACCAATATGAAGGAATGGAATAACATTACCAAAAAAGTATATTTTGTGTGTTTTTGAGCTTGTTACATAAAAAGAAACTCGAAAATGGATGCAAAGCACTCTATATAAGGAAAAAAAAGGACATAATGAGAAACGTGTATAATGAGTGTTTTATAGTTCACCAGAATCACAAGGCAAAAAACGCAAAAACTCGACTATATGGAGAAGTTTCTAAGATACCAAAATACTGAAACTCATGAATAATATTCTTAATCAAGAAACAGAACAACTTTACTAAATGCGTGTATTTTGAATGTTTTTTTTGCATTCTTAGTTACCAAAACCACAAATTCCATGCGAAACTAGCTTTATGTGGGAAAAAATGACATTACCAGAAAAGTGTGTTTGAGTGTTTTTGAGCGTGTTAGGCAATAAAACACAAAAAAGCTGGGCAAAACGATAAATAATAAGGATTTCACTCTATATGGGAATCCATAGCTACTAAAAACGTGTCTTCTCAGTGTTTTATGTAGAAAAACGTTAAAACGGATGCAAACTAACCAATATCAAGAAATAGAAAAACGTTACCAAAAATGTATATTTTGAGTGTTTTTGAGCTTTTTACCTACAAAAACGCAAAAATTGATGCAAAGTACTCCATATTGGGAAACAAAAGGACATTGCAAGAAAAGTGTATAATGAGAGGTTTATAGTTCAAAAGAACCACAAAGCAAACAACGCAAAAACTCGTGTATGTGGAGAGATTTCTTAAATACCAAAATGCTGAAACTCATGAATAACACTCTTAAATAAGAAACAGAATAACCTTACTAAATGCGTGTATTTTGAGTGCTTTTCACATTCTTAGTTACCAAAAACCTCAAAATCAATCAAAATCAAAATACATATTTTTGGTAATGTTACTCTGTTTCTCCATAAAGGGTGTTTTACATGTGTTTTTGCGTTTTGGTATGTAAGGAGTTAAAAAAAAAACATTTAAAGGCAAGATCTTCGTAAAGATTGGTTTTATACCCAAGTTATGTGATTTTTCTGCTTTTTAGTGCTTTGTTACATATCACGCTCAAAAACACTTAAAAGACATTTTTCTGGTAATGTCATTTAAGCGTTTTTATTGGAAATATGATCAAAAACACTCAAAATACATGTTTTTGGTAATGTTATTATGTTTCACCATAAAGTGTATTTCGCATGCGTTTTAGTGTTTTTGTATATAAGGAGTTAAAAAAAAATTAAAGGCAAGTTCTTATTAAAAATTGGTTTTATTCCAATGCAATGTGATTGCCCAGCTTTTCAGTGCTTCTTTGCCTAACACGCTCAAAAACACTCAAAAGACATTTTTCTGGTAATGTCATTTTTTTCCCACATAAAGCTGGTTTCGCATGCAATTTGGGGTTTTGGTAACTAAGAATGTGAAAAGCACTCAAAATACACACATTTAGTAAGTTTGTTCTGTTTCTCAATTAAGAGAGTTGTTCATGAGTTTCAGCATTTTGGTATCTAAGAAACTTCTTCATATACACTAGTTTTTGCATTTTTTGTCTTATGGTTCTTTTGAACTATAAAACACTCATTATACACTTTTCATGCAATGTCCTTTTCTTTCCCATTATAGAGTGCTTTGCATCAATTTTCGTGTTTTTTATAGGTAACAAGCTCAAAAACACTTAAAATATACCTTTTTGGTAATGTTTTTCTATTCCTTTATATTGGTTTTGTTTGCATCCGTTTTAGCGTTTTTCTACGTAAAACACTGAGAAGACACGTTTTCAGTAATTTTGTTTTGAATTCCCATATAGAGTGAGTGCCTAACATGCTGAACAACACTCAAAAGAGAGATTTCTGATAAGGTCGTTTAATTTCCTCATATAGGAGGCTTTGCATGCACTTTAGGGTTTGGTATATGAAAAAGCTAAAATTAACTTTTTTGGTAATATTCCTTTATCACATAATTACCCTGAATTTTTCCTGAATTTTGGCATCTCGGTACCTATGAAAATGAATAACAAAAAAAAAAAAATCCTATTTATTTTATTTTTTTATTTTGTTATTTTCTAAATAAAGAGCGTTATTTGTGAGTTTTAGCTTTTTGGTACTTAAGGAACTAATAAAAACACTCATAATAAACGTTTCTCGTAATGTCCTTTTGTTTCCCAAACATAATATTCTTTGCATGTACTTAACCTTTTTATAGATAACATGATCAAAAACACTCAAAATACATGTTTTTGGTAATGTTTTTCTGTTTCACAATAAAGAGTGTTTTGCATGCGTTTTAGTGTTTTGGTATATAAGGAGCTCAAAAACACATAAATGCAAGTTCTTGGTAAAAATTCGTTTTCCTCCAATGTAATGTGATTGCCCTCCTTTTTAGTATGTTCTATCACGCTCAAAAACACTCAAAAGACACTTTTCTGGTAAAGTCTTTTTTTTTTCCCACAAATCTATTTTCGCATGCAATTTGGGGTTTTGCTAACTAAGAATGTGAAAAGCACTCAAAATACACGCATTTATTAAGGCTGTTCTGTTTCTCAATTAGGAGTGTTATACATGAGTTTTAGCATTTTTGTATCTAGGAAACCTCTCCATATACACGAGATTTTGCGTTTTTTACCTTGCGGTTCTTTTGAACTATGAAACACTCATTATACACTTTTCTTAAAATGTCCTTTTCTTTCCCAATATAGAGTGCTCTGCATCAATTTTCGCATTTTTTTGTAGGTAACATGCTCAAAAACACTCAAAATATATCTTTTTAGTAACGTTTTTCTATTTCTTGATATTGGTTTTGGCGTTTTTCTACGTAAAACACTGAGAAGACACGTTTTTAGTAGCTTTTTTTTGGATTCCCATATAGACTGAGTTCCTTATTATTTATCGTTTTGGTGCCTAACATGGTAAAAAAAACACTCAAAAGACATATTTCTGCTAAGGTCGTTTAATTTCCTCATATAGGAGTCTTTAAGGTTTGGTACATAACAGTCCGAAAAAAAAAACAACCGGAAAATAACTTTTTTGATAATACTCTTTTATCATATGATTGCCCTGAATTTTTCCAGAATTTTTGCATCTCGGTACCTATGAATTGAATAACAAAAAAAAATTCCTATTTTTTTTATATTTTTATTTTTTATATTCAAAATAAAGAGTGTTATTGGTGGGTTTTAGCTTTTTGGTACTTAAGGAACTTAAAAAAACACTCATAATACACGTTTCTCGTAATATCCTTTTGTTTCCCAAACATAATGTTCTTTGCATGTAATTAAGCGTTTTTATAGATAACATTATCAAAAACACTCAAAATACATGTTTTTGGTAATGTTGTTCTGTTTCTCCATAAAGTTTGTTTTTGTATGCGTTTTAGCGGTTTGGTATATAAGGACCTCAAAAACACGTAAACGCAAGTTTTTGGTATAAATTGGTGTTATTCTAATGTAATATTATTGCCCTGCTTTTTAGTGCTTTATTGCCTATCACGCTCAAAAATACTTAAAAGACACTTTTCTGGTAATGTCATTTTTTTCTCACATAAAGGTGGTTTCGCATGCAATTTGGGGTTTTGGTAAGTAAGAATGTGAAAAGCACTCAAAATAAACGCATTTAGTAAGGTTGTTTTGTTTCTCAATTAAGAGTGTTATTCATAAGTTTCATCATTTTGGTATCTAGGAACCTTCTCCATATACACGAGTTTTTGTGTTTTTTGCATTTTGGTTCTTTTGAACTATAAAAAAAACTCATTATACACTTTTCTTGCAAAGTCCTTTTTTTTCTAATATAGAGTGCTTTGCATCAATTTTCGCGTTTTTTTGTAGGTAACAAGCTCAAAAACACTCAAAATATACCTTTTTGGTAATGTCTTTCTATTTCTTGATATTGGTAGGTTTCCATCCGTTTTAGCGTTTTTCTACGTGAAAGAAAGAAAAAACACGTTTTCAGCAATTTTGTTTTGGATTCTCATATAGAGTGAGTTCCTTATTATTTATCGTTTTGGTGCCTAACATGCTGAAAAACACTCAAAAAACAGATTTTTGGTAAGGTCGTTTAATTTCCTCATATAGGAGTCTTTGGATGCAGTTTAGGGTTTGGTACATAACAGTCCGAAAAAAAAGCTAAAATTTACTTTTTTGATAATTTTTGTTTTAACATATAATAGTGCTGAATTTTCCCAGAATTTTGACATCTCGGTACCTATGAAGATGAATAACAAAAAAAAAAAACTATTTTTTTATTTTCTTACTTTTTTTTTCTAAATAAAGAATATGTGGGTTTTAGCTTTTTGGTACTTAAGGAACTTAAAAACACTTATAATACAAATTTCTCGTTATCTCCTTTCGTTTCTTAAACATAAGGTTTTTTGCATGTATTTAAGCGTTTTTATTCACTTTAGGGTTTGGTACATAACAGTCCGAAAAAAAAGCTAAAATTAACTCTTTTTCATAATGTTCTTTTTTTACATAATTTCCCTGAATTTTGGCAGAATTTTAGCATCTCGGTACCTATGAAGATGAATTAAAAAAATCCTATTTTTTTTATTTTTTTTATTTTTTTTCTCTATAAAGAGTGTTATTTGTGGGTTTTAGCTTTTTGGTACTTAAAGAACTTAAAAACACTCATAATACACGTTTCTCGACATGTCCTTTCGTTTCCTGAACATAAGATTCTTTGCATGTATTTAAGCGTTTTTATAGGTAACATGATCAAAAACACTCAAAATACAAGTTTTTGGTAATGTTATTCTGTTTCTAAATAAAGGGTGTTTTGCATGCGTTTTAGCGTTTTGGTATATAAGGAGCTCAAAAACACTTATAAAAAACACTTGGTAAAAGTTAGTTTTATTCCCATGTAATGTGATTGCCCTGCTTTTTAGTGTTTTATTGCCTATCATGCTAAAAAAAAAAAAAAAAAAAAAAAAAACACTTAAAAGACAATTTTCTGGTAATGTCATTTTTTTCCCACATAAAGCTACTTTCACATAAAATTTGTAGTTTTGGTAACTAAGAATGTGAAAAACACTCAAAATATACGCATTTTGGTAAGGTTGTTCTGTTTCTCAATTTAGAGTGTTATTCAGGAGTTTCAGCATTTTGGTATCTAAGAAACTTCTCCATATATACTAGTTTTTGCGTTTTTTGCTTCGTGGTTCTTGTGAAACTATAAAATACTCATTATCCACGTTTCTCGTAATGTCTTTTTATTTCCCAATATAGAGTGCTTTGCATCCATTTTTACGTTTTTTTTTGTTGGTCACAAGCTCAAAAATACTTAAAATATACCTTTTTGGTAATGTTATTTTATTTCTTCATATTGGTCTGTTTCCATCTGTTTTAGCGTTTTTTACGTAAAACACTGAAAAGACACGTTTTCAGTAATTTTGTTTTGGATTCCCATATAGAGTGACTGCCATATTATTTATCGTTTTGGTACCTAATATGCTGAAAAACATTCCAAAGACAGTTTGTAAAGTCGTTTAATTTCCCCATATAGATGGCTTTGCATGCACTTTAGGGTTTGGTACAATACAGTCCGAGAAAAAAAGCTAAAATTAACTTTTTCGATAATGTTCTCTTATCCACATAATTTCCCTGAAGTTTAACAGAATTTTGGCATCTCGGTACCTCTGAAGATGAATAACAAAAAAAAAAAAAATTTATTTTTTTTTATTTTATTTATTTTATTTATTTATTTATTTATTTATTTATTGCTTCTTCATAAAGAGTGTTATTTGTGGGTTTTAGCTTTTTGGTATTTAAGTAACTTAAAAACACTTATAATACACGTTTCTCGTAATGTTCTTTCGTTTTTCAAACATAGGATTCTTTGCATGTATTTAAGCGTTTTTTATAGGTAACACGATCAAAAACACTCAAAATACATGTTTTTTGTAATGTTTTTGTTTTTCTCCATTAAAGGATTTTTTGGTTTTAGCTTTTTGGTATGTAAGGAGCTCAAAAATATTTAACGGCAAGTTCTTGGTAAAATTTGGTTTTATTCCCATGTAATGTGATTGCCCTGGCTTTTAGTGCTAATAACATTACCAAAAACAAGTATTTTGAGTGTTTTTTTATCATATTTCCAATAAAAACGCTTAAATGACATTACCAGAAAAATGTCTTTTAAGTATTTTTGAGCGTTATATGCAACAAAGCACTAAAAAGCAGAAAAATCACATAACTTGGGTATAAAACCAACTTTTACGAAAAACTTGCCTTTAAGTGTTTTTTTTTAACTCCTTACATACCAAAACGCTAAAACGCATGTAAAACACACTTTATGGAGAGCAAGACAACCTATATGGAAAAATTTCTCGACTTTACCAGAAAAAACATTGAAAAAATTTGAAAACATTGAACATTGAAAAAGAAAAACATTGAAAAGACAGGTTTCTGGTAAAGTTGAGGAATTTTTCCATATAGGTAGCTTTGCATGCACTTTAGGGTTTGGTACATAACGCCGGAAAAAGCTGAAAATTTTTTTTTCCCTGAATTTTTCCAGAATTTTGGTATCTCGGTACCTATGAATATGAATAACAATTTTTTTTTTTTTCTCTATAAAGTGTTATTTGTGTGTTTTAGCTTTTTGGTGCTTAAGGAAGCACCACACTCATAATACACTCATAATACACGATTTTCTAAATGATTTTTTCTTATACAAACATAGGGTTCTTTACATGTATTTAAGCATTTTTATAAGTAACTTGATCAAAAACACTCAAAATACATATTTTTGGTAATGTTACTCTGTTTCTCCATAAAGGGTGTTTTACATGCGTTTTACCGTTTTGGTATGTAAGGAGTTAAAAAAAAAAACACTTAAAGGCAAGTTCTTCGTAAAAATTGGTTTTATACCCAAGTTATGTGATTTTTCTGCTTTTTAGTGCTTTGTTGCATATCACGCTCAAAAACACTTAAAAGACATTTTTCTGGTAATGTCATTTAAGCGTTTTTATTGGAAATATGATAAAAAACACTCAAAATACATGTTTTTGGTAATGTTATTCTGTTTCACCATAAAGTGTATTTTGCATACGTTTTAGTGTTTTGGTATATAAGGAGCTCAAAAACACTTAAAGGCAAGTTCTTATTAAAAATTTGTTTTATTCCAATGTAATGTGATTGCCTTGCTTTTCAGTGCTTCTTTGCCTAACACGCTCAAAAACACTCAAAGGCATTTTTCTGGTAATGTCATTTTTTCCCACATAAAGCTGGTTTCGCATGCAATTTGGGGTTTTGAAAACTAAGAATGTAAAAAAGAACTCAAAATACGCACATTTAATAAGATTGTTCTGTATCTCAATTAAGAGTGTTGTTCATGAGTTTCAGCATTTTGGTATCTACGAAACTTCTTCATATACAATAGCTTTTGCATTTTTTGCCTTATGGTTCTTTTGAACTATAAAACACTCATTATACACTTTTCATGCAATGTCCTTTTCTTTCCCATTATAGAGTGCTTTGCATCAATTTTCGTGTTTTTTATAGGTAAAAAGCTCAAAAACACTCAAAATATACCTTTTTGGTAATGTTTTTCTATTTCTTTATATTGGTTTGTTTGCATCCGTGTTAGCGTTTTTCTACGTAAAACACTGAGAAGACACGTTTTCAGTAATTTTGTTTTGAATTCCCATATAGAGTGAGTTCCTTATTATTTATTGTTTTGGTGCCTAACCTGCTGAACAACACTCAAAAAAGAGATTTCTTATCAGGTGGTTTAATTTCCTTATATAGGAGGCTTTGCATGCACTTTAGGGTTTGGTATATAAAAAAGCTAAAATTAACTTTTTTGGTAATATTCTTTTATCATATAATTGCCCTGAATTTTCCTAGAATTTTGGCATTTTGGTACCTATGAAGATAAATAAAAAAAAAATTAAAAAATCCTATTTTTTTATTTTTTTTATTTATTTATTTATTTTTTCTCAATAAAGGGTGTTATATGTGGGATTTACCTTTTTGGTACTTAAGGTTATTAAAAACACTCATAATACACGTTTCTCGTAATGTCCTTTCGTTTTCCAAACATAAGGTTCTTTGCATGTATTTAAGCGTTTTTATAGATAACGTGATCAAAAACACTCAAAATACAAGGTTTTGGTAATGTTATTCTGTTTCTCCTTAAAGTGTGTTTTGAAAGTGTTTTAGCAGTTTTGTATAAAAGGAGCTCAAAAACACTTAAAGGCAAGTTCTTGGTAAAAAATGGTTTTATTCCAATATAATGTGATTGTCCTGCTTTTGAGTGCTTTATTACCTATCACGTTGAAAAACATTCAAAAGATACTTTTCTGGTAAAGTCATTTTTTTCCCCATAAAGCTATTTTTGCATGTAATTTGGGGTTTTTGGTAACTAAGAGTGTGAAAAGCACTCAAAATACACGCATTTATTAAGGTTGTTCTGTTTCTCAATTAAGAGTTTCAGCATTTTGGTGTCTAGGAAATCTCTCCATATACACGAGTTTTTGCGTTCTTTGCTTTGTGGTTCTTTTGAACTATAAAACTCTCATTATACACTTTTCTTGCAATGTTCTTTTGTTTCCCAATGTAGAGTACTTTCCATCAATTTTCGCGTTTTTGTAGGTAGAAAGCTCAAAAAACACTCAAAATATAAATTTTTGGTAACGTTTTTCTATTTCTTGATATTGGTTAGTTTGCATCCGGTTTAACGTTTTTTCTACGTAAAACACTGATAAGACACGTTTTTAGTAACTTTGTTTTGGATTCCCATATAGAGTGAGATCCTTATTATTTATCGTTTTGGTGCCTAACATGCTAAAAAACACACAAAACAAAGATTTCTGGTAAGGTCGATTAATTTCCTCATATTGGAGGCTTTGCATGCACTTTAGGGTTTGGAACATAACAGTCCGGAAAAAATAGCTGAAATTAACTTTTTTGATAATATTCTTTTATCATATAATTGCCCTGAATTTTTCCAGAATTTTAGCATCTCGGTACCTATGAAGATGAATAAAAAAAATCGTATTTATTTTATTTTTTTTATTTTTTATTTTCTAAATAAAGAGTGTTATTTGTGAGTTTTAGCTTTTTGGTACTTAAGGAACTTATAAACACTCATAATACACGTTTCTCGTAATGTCCTTTTGTTTCCCAAACATAATATTCTTTGCATGTACTTAAGCGTTTTTATAGATAACATGATCAGAAACACTCAAAATACATGTTTATGGTAATGTTATTCTGTTTCTCCATAAAGTTTGTTTTTTATGCGTTTTAGCGGTTTGGTATATAAGGGGTTAAAAAACATTTAAAGGCAAATTCTTCGTACAAATTGGTTTTATTCTCATGTAATGTGATCGTTCTGCTTTTTAGTGCTTTGTTGCATATCACGCTCAAAAACACTCAAAAGACACTTTTCTGGTAATGTCATTTTTTTTCCCAAATGAAGCTAGTTTCGCATGTAATTTGGCATTTTTGTAACTAAGAATGTGAAAAACACTTAAAATACACAATTTGGTAAGGTAGTTCTGTTTATCGATTAAAAGTGTTATTCATGCATTTCATCATTTTGGTATGTAAAAATTTCTCTATATACACAAGTTTTTACGTTTATTGCCTTGTGGTTCTTTTAAAACTATAAAACACTTATTATACACGTTTCTCGTAATGTCCTTTTGTTTCCTAATATAGAGTGGTTTACATCCATTTTTGCATTTTTTGTAGGTAACAAGTTCAAAAACACTCAAAAAATATCTTTTTGGTAATGTTATTCTATTTCTTCATATAGGATGGTTTGTATCTGCTTTAGCGTTTTTCTACGTAAAACACTGAAAAGACACGTTTTCAGTAATTTTGTTTTGGATTCACATATTGACTGATTTTCATATTATTTATCGTATTGGTGCCTAACATGCTGAAAAACATTGAAAAGACAGGTTTCTGGTAAGGTCGTTTAACCTATATAGGTGGCTTTGCATGCACTTTAAGTTTTGGTACATAACAATCAGAAAAAAAAGCTATAATTAACTTTCATGATAATGTTCTTTTTTTCACATAAATTCCTTGAATTTTGGCAGAATATTGGCAATTCGGTATCTATGAAGATGAAAAACAAAAAAAAAAATTCCATTTTTTTATTTTTTTTATTTATTTATTTATTTTTTTCTAAAGAGTGTTATTTGTGGGTTTTAGCTTTTTTGGTACTGAAGGAACTTAAAAATCACTCATAATACACGTTTCTCGTAATGTTCTTTCGTTTCTTAAACATAAGGTTCTTTGCATGTATTTAAGCGTTTTTTTAGATAACATGATCAAAAACACTCAAAATACATGTATTTGGTAATGTTATTCTGTTTCTCCATAAAATGTATTTTGCATGCGTTTTAGCGTTTTGGTATGTAAGAAGCTCAAAAACATTTAAAGGCCAGTTCTTGGTAAAATTTGGTTTTATTCCCATGTGCTTTATTCCCATGTGCTTTATTGCGTAACACGCTCAAAAACACTGAAAAGACATGCAAAGCCTCCCATATGAGGAAATTAAAGACGTTACCAGAAATCTGTCTTTTGAGTGTTTTTCAGCATGTTAGGCATCAAAACGATAAATAATAAGGAACTCACTCTATGTGGGAATACAAAAGAAAATTACTGAAAACGTGTCTTCTCAGTGTTTTACGTAGAAAACATTGCGAGAAAAATGTATGATGAATGTTTTATAGTTCAAAAAATCCACAAGGCAAAAAACGCAAAAAATTGTGTAAATGCTGAAACTCATAAATAACACTCTTAATTGAGAAATAAAGCAACCTTACTAAATGCGTGTCAAAAACACTAAAAGGCAAGTTCTTCGTAAAAGTTGGTTTTATTTCTATGTAATGTGATTGCCCTGCGTTTTAGTGCTTTATTGCCTAACACGCTCAAAAACACTCAAAGACACTTTTCTGGTAATGTCATTTTTTTCCCCTCATAAAGCTAGTTTCGCATGGAATTTGGCGTTTTGGTAACTAAGAATGTAAAAAAACACTCAAAATACACGCATTTAGTAAGGTTGTTCTGTTTCTTGATTAAGAATGTTATTCATGAGTTTCAGTATTTTGGTATCTTAGAAACTTCTCCATACAGTCGAGTTTTTGCGTTTTTTGACTTGTGATTCTGGTGAACTATAAAACACTCATTATACACGTTTCTCATTATGTTCTTTTTTTTCCTTATATAGAGTGCTTTGCATCCATTTTCGAGTTTCTTTTTTTATGTAACAAGCTCAAAAACACACAAAATATACTTTTTTTGGTAATGTTGTTCTATTCCATCATATTGGTTGGTTTGCCTCCGTTTTTGCGTTTTTCTACGTAAATCTTTTAAAAGACACGTTTCCAGTAATTTTGTTTTCGATATCCATATAGATTGACTTTCATATTATTTATCGTTTTGATGCCTAACATGCTTTTTGATGCCTTTTGCTTCCCAATATAGAGTGCTTTCCATCTATTTTCGCGTTTTTTGTAGGTAAGAATTTCAAAAACACTCAAAATATACCTTTTTGGTAATGTTATTCTATTTCTTCATTTTGGTTAGTTTGCATCCGTTTTAGCGTTTTGTACGTAAAACACCGAAAAGACACGTTTTCAGTAATTTTGTTTTGGATTCCCATATAGATTGATTTCTTTGGGTTTTATCATGTTGGTTCCTAACATGCTGAAAAACACTCATAAGACAGTTTTCTGGCAAACGTTTAATTTCCCCATATAGGTGGCTTTGCATGCACTTTAGGAGTTTGGTACATAACAGTCCGAAAAAAAAGCTAAATTTAACTTTTTTGATAATGTTCTTATTTCATAAAATTTCCTGAACTTTGCCCGAATTTTGGCACCTCGTTACCTGTGAAGATGAATAAGAATGAAAAAAAAAATCGTATTTTTTTATTTATTTACTTTTTTTTGTCAATAAAGAGTGTAATTTATGGCTTTTAGCTTTTTCGTACTTAATGAACTTAAAAACAGTCATAATACACGTTTCTCGTAATGTCCTTTCATTACCCAAAAATACGGTTTTTTGCATATATTTAAGCGTTTTTATTGGTAACATGATCAAAAAGACTCAAAATACATGTTTTTGGTAATATTCTGTTTCACCATCAAGTGTATTTTGCATGCATTTTAGTGATTTGGTATATAAGGAGCTCAAAATACACTTAAAGGCAAGTTCTTGTTAAAGATTGCTTTTATTCCAATGTAATGTGATTGCCCTGCTTTTTAGTGCTTTATTGCCTAACACGCTCAAAAAAACTCAAAAGACATTTTTCTGGTAATGTCATTTTTTTCCCACAAAAAGCTTGATTCGCATGCAATTTGGGTTTTGGTAACTAAGGATGTGAAAAGTACTCAAAATACACGCAATTAGTAAGATTGTTCTGTTTCTCAATTAAGAGTGTTGTTCCAGAGTTACAGCATTTTGGAATGTAAGAAACTTTTTTGCCTTGTAGTTCTTGTGAAACAATAAAACACTCATTATACACGTTTCTCGTAATGTTCTTTTCCTTCCCAATATAGAGTGCTTTCCATCCATTTTCGCGTTTTTTGTAGGTAACAATTTCAAAAACACTTAAAATATACCTTTTCGGTAATGTTATTTTATTTCTTCATATTGGTTGGTTTACATCCGTTTTAGCGTTTTTCTACGTAAAACACCGAAAAGACACGTTTTTAGTAATTTTGTTTTGGATTCCCATATAGATTGAATTCCTTGTTATTTATCGTGTTGGTTCTTAACATGCTGAAAAACTCATATAACCGTTTTCTGGCAAAGACATTTAATTTCCACATATAGGTGGCTTTGCATGCACTTTAGGGGTTTGGTACATAACAGTTCCAAAAAAAAAAAGAAGCTAAATTTAACTTTTTTGATAATGTTCTTATTTCACATAATTTCCTAAAATTTGCTCGAATTTTGGCATTTCGGTACCTGTGAAGATGAATAAGAAAGAAAAAAATATTGTATTTTTTTATTTTTTTATTTATTTATTGTTTCTCAATAAAGAGTGTTATATGTGGCTTTTAGCTTTTTGGTAATTAATGAACTTAAAAACACTCATAATACTCGTTTCTCGTAATCTCCTTTCATTTCCCAAAAATAGTGTTCTTTGCATTTATTTAAGCGTTTTTATTGGTAACATGATCAAAAACACTCAAAATACATGTTTTTGGTAATGTTATACTGTTTCACCATTAAGAGTGTTTTGCATGCGTTTTAGTGTTTTGGTATATAAGGAGCTCAAAAACACATAAATGCAAGTTCTTGGTAAAAATTCGTTTTCCTTCAACGTAATGTGATTGCCCTCCTTTTTAGTGCTTTATTTTGTATCACGCTCAAAAACACTCAAAAGACACTTTTCTGGTAAAGTCTTTCTTTTTTCCCGGAAATCTATTTTCGCATGCAATTTTGGGTTTTGATAAGAATGTGAAAAGCAATCAAAATACACGCATTTATTAGGGCTGTTCTGTTTCTCAATTAGGAGTGTTATACATAAGTTTTAGCATTTTTGTATCTAGGAAACCTCTCCATATACACGAGATTTTGCGTTTTTTGCCTCGCGGTTCTTATGAACTATAAAACACTCATTATACACTTTTCTTGCAATGTCCTTTTCTTTCCCAATATAGAGTGCTTTGCATCAATTTTCGCGTTTTTTGTAGGTAACATGCTCAAAAACACTCAAAATATACCTTTTTAGTAACGTTTTTCTATTTCTTGATATTGGTTGCTTTGCATTCGTTTTAGAGTTTTTCTACGTAAAACACAGAGAAGACACGTTTTCAGTAGCTTTTTCTTGGATTCCCATATAGAGTGAGTTCTTTATTATTTATCGTTTTGGTGCCTAACATGCTAAAAAACACTCAAAACACATATTTCTGGTAAGTTCGTTTAATTTCCTCATATAGGAGTCTTTGCATGCACTTTAAGCTTTGGTACATAACAGCCCAATAAAAAAAAACCGTAAATTAACTTTTTTTGATAATACTCTTTTATCATATGATTGCCCTGAATTTTCCCAGAATTTTGGCATCTCGGTATCTATGAATATGAATAACAAAAAAAAAAAAAATCCTATTTTTTTATATTTTTATTTTTTTATTTTCTAAATAAAGACTGTTATTGGTGGGTTTTAGCTTTTTGGTACTTAAGGAACTTAAAAAAACACTCATAATACACCTTTCTCGTAATATCCTTTTGTTTCCCAAACATAATGTTCTTCGCATGTAATTAAGCGTTTTTATAGATAACAATATCAAAAACACTCAAAATACATGTTTTTGGTAATGTTGTTCTGTTTTTCCATAAAGTTTGTTTTTGTATGGGTTTTAGCGGTTTGGTATATAAGGACATCAAAAACACTTAAAGGCAAGTTTTTGGTATAAATTGGTGTTATTCCAATGTAATATGATTGCCCTGCTTTTTAGTGCTTTATTGCCTATCACGCTCAAAAACACTTAAAAGACACTTTTCTGGTAATGTCATTTTTTTCTCACATAAAGGTGGTTTTTGCATACAATTTGGGGTTTTGGTAACTAAGAATGTGAAAAGCACTCAAAATGCACGCATTTAGTAAGGTTGTTCTGTTTCTCAATTAAGAGTGTTATTCATGAGTTTCAGCATTTTGGTATCTAGGAACCTTCTCCATATACACGAGTTTTTGTGTTTTTAGCCTTTTGGTTCTTTTGAACTATAAAAAACTCATTATACACTTTTCTTGCAAAATCCTTTTGTTTTTTTTAATATAGAGTGCTTTGCATCAATTTTCGCGTTTTTTGTAGGTAACAAGCTCAAAAACACTCAAAATATACCTTTTTTGGTAATGTTTTTTTATTTCTTGATATTGGTAGGTTTGCATCCGTTTTAGCATTTTTCTACGTAAAAGAAAGAAAAAACACTTTTTCAGTATTTTTGTTTTGGATTCTCATATAGAGTGAGTTCCTTATTATTTATCGTTTTGGTGCCTAACATGCTGAAAAACACTCAAAAAACAGATTTTTGGTAAGGTCGTTTAATTTCCTCATATAGGAGTCTTTGGATGCACTTTAGGGTTTGGTACATAAGAGTCCGAAAAAAAGCTAAAATTTACTTTTTTGATAATTTTTGTTTTAACATATAATAGTCCTGAATTTTCCCAGAATTTTGGCATTTCGGTACCTATGAAGATGAATAACAAAAAAAAAAATCCTATTTTTTTTTATTACTTTTTTTCTAAATAAAGAGTGTTATTTGTGGGTTTTAGCTTTTTGGTACTTAAGGAACTTAAAAACACTTATAATACACATTTCTCGTAATGTCCTTTCGTTTCTTAAACATAAGGTTTTTTGCATGTATTTATGCGTTTTTATAGATAACATGATCAAAAACACTCAAAATATATGTTTTTGGTAATTTTATTCTCTTTCTCCATAAAAGGTGTTTTGCATGCGTTTTAGCGTTTTCGTATGTAATTAGCTCAAAAACACTTAAAGGCAAGTTCTTGGTAAAAGTTGTTATTATTCCCATGTAATGTTGTTCCCCTGCTTTTTAGTGCTTTATTGCCTAACATGCTCAAAAACACTCAAAAGACACTTTTCTGGTAATATCATTTTTTTTTCCCACATAAAGCTAGTTTTGCATGGAATTTGGGGTTTTGGTAACTAAGAATGTGAAAAAAAAACTCAAAACACAGGGTTTAGTAATTTTGTTCTATTCCCTAATTAAAAGTGTTATTCATGAGTTTCAGCATTTTGGTATGTAAGAAACTTTTCTAATACACACATTTGGTAAGGTATTTCTGTTTCAAAATTAAAAGTGTTATTGATGAGTTTCAGCTTTTTGGTATGTAAGAAACTTCTTTATGTACACGAGTTTTTGAGTATTTTACCTTGTGGTTCTTGTCAAACTATAAAACACTCATACACGTTTCTCGTAATGTCCTCTTCTTTGCCAATATAAAGTGCTTTCCATCCATTTTTGCATTTTTTGTAGGTAACAAGCTCAAAAACACAACAAAATATATCTTTTTGGTAATGTTATTCTATTTCTTCATATTGGTTGGTTTGCATCCGTTTCAGCGTTTTTCTACGTAAATCACTGAAAAGACATTTTTTAAGTAATATTGTTCAGATTGCTGAAAAACACTCAAAAGACAGGTTTCTGGTAAAGTCGTGTAATTTCCCCATATAGGTGGATTTGCATGCACTTCAGAGTTTGTACATAACTCCGGAAAAATGCTAAAATTTTTTTTTATAATGATTTTTTTTACAAATTTTCCATGAATTTTGGCAGAATTTTGGCATCTCGGTACCTATGAAGATGAATAACAATTTTTTTTCTCAATAAAAAGTTATTTGTGGGTTTTAGCTTTTTGGTACTTAAGGAACTTAAAAACACTCATAATACACGATTTTCGTAATGTCCTTTCATTTTCCAAACATAGGGTTCTTTGCATGTATTTAGGCATTTTTATAGGTAACATGATCAAAAACATTCACAATACATGTTTCTGGTAATGTTATTCTGTTTCTCCATAAAGGGTGTTTTGCAAGCGTTTTAGCGTTTTGGTATGTAAGAAGCTCAAAAACACGTAAAGGCAGGTTCTTGGTAAAAGTTGGTTTTATTCCCATGTAATGTGATTGCCCTCCTTTTTAGAGCTTTAGTGCTTATCACGCTCAAAAACACTCAAAAGACACTTTTTTGGTAATGTCATTTTTTTCCCACATAAAGCTAGTTTTGCATGCAATTTTTGGTTTTGTTAACTAAGAATGTGAAAAGCACTCAAAATACATGCATTTGGTAAGGTTGTTCTGTATTCTTAATTAAGAGTGTTATTTCTGAGTTTCAGCATTTTGGTATCTAAGAAACTTCTCCATATACACCGAGTTTTGCAATTTTTGCCTTGTGGCTGTTGTGAAACTATAAAACACTCATTATACATGTTTATTGTAATGTCCTTTTGCATCCCAATATAGAGTGCTTTCCATCCATTTTCGCGTTTTTTGAAGGTAAGAAGCTCAAAAACACTCAAAATATACCTTTTTGGTAATGTTATTCTATTTCTCCATTTTCGTTGGTTTGCATCCGATTTAGCGTTTATCTACGTAAAATACTGAAAAGATACTTTTTCAGTAATTTTGTGATGGATTCCCACATTTAGTGACTTCCATATTATATACCGTTTTAGTGCCTAACATGCTTAAAAAAAACACAAAACACAGGTTTCTGGTAAGGTCGTTTAATTTCCCCATATAGGTGGCTTTGCATGCACTTTAGGGTTTGGTACATAACAGTCCGAAAAAAAAGCTAAAATTAACTCTATTTCATAATGTTCTTTTTTCACACAATTTCCCTGAATTTTTGGCAGAATTTTAGCATCTCGGTACCTATGAAGATGAATAAAAAAAATCCTATTTTTCTATTTATTTATCTATTTTTTTCTCTATAAAGAGTGTTATTTGTGGGTTTTAGCTTTTAGTTACTTAAAGAACTTAAAAACACTCATAATATACGTTTCTCGAAATATCCTTTCGTTTCCCAAATATAAGATTCTTTGCATGTATTTAAGCGTTTTTATAGGTAACATGATCAAAAACACTCAAAATACATGTTTTTGGTAATGTTATTCCGTTTCTAAATAAAGGGTGTTTTACATGCGTTTTAGCCTTTTGGTATATAAGGAGCTCAAAAACACTTAGAAAAAACACTTGGTAAAAGTTGATTTTATTCCCATGTAATGTGATTGCCCTGCTTTTTAATGCTTTATTGCCTATCATGCTAAAAAAAAAAAAAAACACTTAAAAGACACTTTTCTGGTAATGTTATTTTTTTTCCCACATAAAGCTACTTTCACATAAAATTTGGGGTTTGCTAACTAAGAATGTGAAAAACACTCAAAATACACGCATTTGGTAAGATTTTTCTGTTTCTCAATTGATAGTGTTATTCAGGAGTTTCACCATTTTGGTAGGTAAGAAACTTCTCCATATATACTAGTTTTTGCGTTTTTTATCTTGTGATTCTTGAGAATCTATAAAACACTCATTATACACGTTTCTCGTAATGTCCTTTTGTTAACCAATAGAGAGCTTTCCATCCATTTTCGCGTTTTTTTTTGTAAGTAAAAAGCTAAAAAAACACTCAAATTATACCTTTTTGGTAATCTTATTCTATTTCTTTATATTGGTTGGCTTGCTTCCGTTTTAGCGTTTTTCTACGTAAAACACGAAAAAGACACGTTTAAAGTAATTTTGTTTTGGATTACCACATAGAATGACTTCAATATTATTTATTGTTTTGGTGACTAACATGCTCAAAAAAATAGAAACACAGGTTTTCTCGTAAAGTCGTCTGATTTCTCCATATAATTGGGTTTGCATGCACTTCATGGTTTGGTACATAACAGTCCGAAAAAAAAGCTAAAATTAACATTTTTGATAATGTTCTTTTTACACATAATTTCCCTTAATTTTGCCAGAATTTTAGCATCTCAGTACCTATGAAGGAGAATAACAAAAAAAAAAAACCTATTTTTTTATTATTTCTTTATTTTTTTTCTTTATGAAGAGGTTTTAGCTTTTTGGTACTTATGGAACTTAAAAACACGCATAATACACGTTTTTCGTAATGTCCTTTCGTTTTCCAGACATAGGGTTCTTAGCATGTATTTAAGTGTTTTTAGAGGTAACATGATCAAAAACACTCAAAATATATGTTTTTTGGTAATGTTAATCTCTTTCTCCATAAAGGGTGTTTTGCATGTGTTTTAGCGTTTTGGTATATAAGGAGTTAAAAAACACTTAAAGGCAAGTTCTTGGTAAAAGTTGGTTTTATTCCGTTGTAATGTGATTGCCCTCCTTTTTAGTGCTTTATTGCCTAACTCTCTCAAAATCCCTCAAAAGACACTTTTCTGGTTATATCATTTTTTTTCCCACATAAAGCTTGTTTCGCATGCAATTTGGTGTTCTAGTAACTAAGAATGTTAAAAACACTAAAAATACACCCATTTAGTAATGTTAATCTGTTTCTTAATTAAGAGTGTTATTCAGGAGTTTCAGCATTTTGGTATCTAAGAAAATTCTCCATATACACTAGTTTTTGCGTTTTTTGCTTTGTGGTTCTTGTGAAACTATAAAATACTCATTATACACGTTTCTCGTAATGTCTTTTTGTTTCCCAATATAGAGTGCTTTGCATCTATTTTCGCGTTTTTTTTTTTTTTTTTTGTTGGTTACAAGCTCAAAAATACTTAAAATATATATTTTTCGTAATGTTATTCTATTTCTTCATATTGCTCTGTTTGCATCAGTTTTAACGTTTTTTACGTAAAACACTGAAAAGACACGTTTTCAGTAATTTTGTTTTGGATTCCCATATAGAGTGACTTCCATATTATTTATCGTTTTAGTGCTTAACATGCTGAAAAACACTCAAAAGACAGTTTTCTTGTAAAGTCGTTTAATTTCCTCGTAGAAAAACGCTAAAACGGATGCAAACCAACGAATATGAAAAAATAGAATAATATTACCAGAAAAGTATATTTTGTGTGTTTTTGAGCTTGTTACATAAAAAAAAAACGCAAAAATGGATGCAAAGCACTGTATATTAGGGAAAAAAATGGACATAACGAAAAACGTGTATAATGAGTGTTTTATAGTTTCACCAGAATCACAAGGCAAACAAGGCAAAAACTCGTCTGTGTGGAGAAGTTTCTAAGATACCAAAATGCTGAAACTCATGAATAACACTCTTAATCAACAAACAGAACAACCTTACTAAATGCGTGTATTTTGAGTGTTTTTTTTACATTCTTAGTTACCACAACCCCAAATTCCATGCGAAACTAACTTTATGTGGGAATAAAATGACATTACCAGAAAAGTGTCTTTGAGTGTTTTTGAGCATGTTGGGCAATAAAACACTAAAAAGCAGGGCAATCACATTACATGGGAATAAAACCAACTTTTACGAAGAACTTGCCTTTTAGTGTTTTTGACACGCATTTAGTAAGGTTGTTCTGTTTCTCAATTAAGAGTGTTATTCATGAGTTTCAGCATTTTACTATCTAGGAAGCTTTTCCATATACACTAGATTTTGCGTTTTTTTTTTTTGCTTGTGGTTTTTTTGAACTATAAAACATTCAATATACACTTTTCTCGCAATGTCCCTTTGTTTCCCAATCTAGAGTGTTTTGTATCAATTTTGTGTTTTTTTGTATGTAACAAGCTCAAAAACACTCAAAATATATATTTTTGGTAAAGTTTTTCTGCTTCTTGATATTGGTTGGTTTGCATCAGTTTTAGCGTTTTTCTACGTAAAAGACTGAGAAGACAAGTTTTCAGTAATTTTCTTTTGGATTCCCACATAGAGAGAGTTCCTTATTATTTATCGTTTTGGTGCCTAACATGCTGAAAAACACTTGCATGTCTTTTGAGTGTTTTTGAGCGTGTTACCCAATAAAGCACTAAAAGGAAGGGCAATCACATTACATGGGAATAAAACCAAATTTTACCAAGAACTTGCCTTTAAGTGTTTTTGAGCTCCTTACATACCAAAACTCTAAAACGCCTGCAAAATACATTTTAAGGAGAAACAGAATAATATTACCAAATATATGTATTTTGAGTGTTTTTGATCATATTATCTTTAAAAACACTTAAATACATGCAAAGAACCTTATGTTTGGGAAACGAAAGGACATTACGAGAAACGTGTATTATGAGTGTTTTTTAAGTTCCTTCAATACCTAAAAGCTAAAACCCACAAATAACACTCTTTATTTAGAAAAAAAAAATAATAAACAAAAAAAAATAAAAAAATGGGATTTTTTTTTTTTTGTTACTCATCCTTATAGGTACCGAGATGCGAAAATTCTGCCAAAATTCAGCGTATTTATGTGGAAAGAAGAACATTACCAAAAAAGTTAATTACAGCTTTTTTTTCGGATTAAGTACCAAACCCTAAAGTGCATGCAAAGACACCTATATAGGGAAGTTAAACGACTTTATCAGAAACCTGTCTTTTCAGTATTTTTCAGCATGTTAGGCACCAACACGATAAATAATATGGAAGTCAGTCAATATGTGAATCTAAAACAAAATTACTGAAAACGTGTCTTTTTAGTGTTTTACGTAGAAAAACACTAAAGCGTATGCAAACCAACCTATATGAAGAAATAGAATAACATTACTAAAAAGATATATTTTGAGAGTTTTTGAGCTTGTTACCTACAAAACATGCAAAAATGGATGTAAAGCACTCTATATTAGGTAACAAAAGGACTTTACGAGAAACGTGTATAATGAGTGTTTTATAGTTTTAAAACAACACCAAGGCAATAAACACAAAAACTTGTGTATATAGAGAAATTTCTTACAAACCGAAATGATGAAATGCATGAATAACACTTTTAATCAATAAACAGAACTACCTTACCATATTGTGTATTTTGAGTGTTTTTCACATTCTTAGTTACGAAAATGCCAAATTACATGCGAAACTACCTTCATGTGGGAAAAAAAATGGCATTTCCAAAAAAGTGTCTTTTTAGTGTTTTTGAGCGTGATATGCACCACAGTACTAAAAAGCAGAACAATCACATTATATGAAACCAATTTTTACGAAGAACTTGCCTTTAAGTGTTTTTTAAATCCTTACATGCAAAATCGCTAAAACGCATGCAAAACACCCTTTATGGAGAAACAGAATAACATTACCAAAAACATGTATTTTGAGTGTTTTTGATCATGTTATCTATAAAAATGCTTAAATACATGCAAAGAACATTATGTTTGAGAAACAAAAGGACATTACGAGAAACGTGTATTATGAGAGTTTTTTAAGTTCCTTAAGTACCAGAAAGCTAAAACCCACAAATAACACTCTTTATTTAGAAAAAAAAAAAATAGGATTTTTTTTTTTCTTTTTCATCTTCATAGTACCGAGATGACAAAATTTTGGGAACATTCAGGGCAATCATATTATAATAGAATATTAACAAAAAAGTTAATTTCAGCTTTTTTTTTCGGACTCTTATGTACCAAACCCTAAAGTGCATTCAAAGCCTCCTATATGAGGAAATTAAACGACCTTATCAGAAATCTGTGTTTTGAGTGTTTTTTTTTTTAGCATTTTAGGCACCAAAACGATAAATAATGAGGAACTCACTGTATATAGGAATCCAAAACAAAGTGACTGAAAACGTGTCTTCTCAGTGTTTTACGTAGAAAAACGCTAAAACGGATGCAAAGCAACCAATATCAAGAAATAGAAAAACGTTACTAAAAAGGTATATTTTGAGTGTTTTTGAGCTTGTTACCTATAAAAAACTCGAAAATTGATGCAAAGCACTCTATATTGGGAAACAAAAGGACATTGCAAGAAAAGTGTATAATGAGTGTTTTATAGTTCAAAAGAACCACAAGGCAAAAAACGCAAAATCTCGTGTATATGGAGAGGTTTCCTAGATACAAAAATGCTAAACTCATGTATAACACTCCTAATTGAGAAACAGAACAACCTTAATAAATGAGTGTATTTTGAGTGCTTCTTAGTTACCAAAACCCCAAATTCAATGCAAAAATAGATTTGTGGGAAAAAAAAATGACTTTACCAGAAAAGTTTCTTTTGAGTATTTTGACCGTGATAGGCAATAAAGCACTAAAAAGGAGGGCAATCACATTACATTTGAGGAAAACAAATTTTTACTAAGAACTTGCCTTTAAGTGTTTTTGAGCTCCTTATATACCAAAACACTAAAAATCATGCAAAACACTCTTTATGGTAAAAAAGAATAATATTACCAAAAACATGTATTTTGAGTGTTTTTGATCATGTTACCAATGAAAATGCTTAAATACATGCAAGGAACACTATTTTTGGGAAACGAAAGGAGATTACGAGAAATGTGTATTATGAGTGTTTTTAAGTTTATTAATTACCAAAAAGCTAAAATCCACAAATAACACTCTTTATTGAGAAACAATAAATAAAAAAAAATATATATTTTTTTCTTTCTTATTCATCTTCACAGGTACCAAGATGCAAAAATTCGGGCAAAAATCAGGAAATTATGTGAAATAAGAACATTATAAAAAAAGTTAAATTTAGCTTTTTTTTTCGGACTGTTATGTACCAAACCCCTAAAGTGCATGCAAAGCCACCTATATGGGGAAATTAAACGTCTTTGCCAGAAAACGGTCTTATGAGTGTTTTTCAGCATCTTAGGAACCAACACGATAAATTACATGGAAGTCAATCTATATGGGAATCCGAAACAAAATTACTGAAAACGTGTCTTTTCGGTGTTTTACGTAGAAAACGCTAAAAAGAATGCAAACCAACCAAAATGAAGAAATAGAATAACATTACCAAAAAGGCATATTTTGAGTGTTTTTGAAATTGTTACCTACAAAAAACGCGAAAATAGATGGAAAGCACTCTATATAGGGAAGCAAAAGGCACCAAAAAGCATGTTAGGTACCAAAACGATAAATAGTATGAAAGTCACTCTTTATGGAAATCCAAAACAAAATTACTGGAAACATGTCTTTTAAAAAATTTACGTAAAAAACGCTAAAACGCATGCAAACTAACCAATATGAAGAAATAGAATAACATTACCAAAAAACTATATTTTTTGTGTTCTTGATCTTGTTATATAAAAAAAACGCGAAAATGGATGCATAGCACTCTATATAATGAAAAGAAAGGACATAACGAGAAACGTGTATAATGAGTGTTTTATAGTTTCACAAGAATCACAAGGCAAAAAACGCAAAAACTCGACTATATGGAGAAGTTTCTAGGATACCAAAATAATGAAAATCATGAATAACACTCTTAATAAAAAAACAGAACAACCTTACTAAATGTGTGAATTTTGAGTGTTTTTTTTAAATTGTTAGTTATCAAAACCACAAATTCCATGCGAAACTAGCTTTATGTGGGAAAAAATGACATTACCAGAAAAGTGTCTTTGAATGTTTTTGAGCGTGTTAGGCAATAAAGCACTAAAAAGCAGGGCAATCATAATACATGGGAATAAAACCAACTTTTACGAAGAACTTGCCTTTTAGTGTTTTTGACACGCATTTAGTAAGGTTGCTCTGTTTCTCAATTAAGAGTGTTATTCATGAGTTTCAGCATATACACGAGTTTTTGCGATTTTTCCCTTGTGGTTTTTTTGAATTATAAAACATTCATTATACACTTTTCTCGCAATGTCCCTTTGTTTCCCAATATAGAGTGCTTTATATCAATTTTTTGAGCATTTTTTTGTAGGTAACAAGCTCAAAAACACTCAAAATATACATTTTTGGTAATGTTTTTTGTGCTTCTTGATATTGGTTGGTTTGCATCAGTTTTAGCGTTTTTCTACGTAAAACACTGAGAAGACACATTTTCAGTACTTTTCTTTTGGATTCCCACATAGAGTGAGTTCTTTATTAATTATCGTTTTGGTGCCTAATATGCAGAAAAACACTCAAAAGACAGATTTCTGGTAAGGTCTTTAATTTCCTCATATGGGACACTTTGCATGTCTTTTCAGTGATTTTGAGCGTGTAACGCAATAAAGCACTAAAAGTCAGGCCAATCTCATTACATGGGAATAAAACCAAATTTTTCCAAGAACTTGCTTTTAAGTATTTTTGAGTTCCTTACGTACCAAAACGCTAAAACGCATGCAAAATACATTTTATGGAGAAACAGAATTACATTACCAAATACATGTATTTTGAGTGTTTTTGATCATGTTATCTATAAAAAGGCTTAAATACATGCAAAGAACCTTATGTTTGGGAAACGAAAGAACATAACGAGAAACGTGTATTATGGGTGATTTTTAAGTTCCTTCAGTACCAAAAAGCTAAAACCCACAAATAACACTCTTTAGAAAAAATATATATATATAATGAATAAAAAAAATAATAAAATGGGATTTTTTTTTTTTTGTTATTCATCTTCATAGGTACCGAGATGCCAAAATTCTGCCAAAATTCAGGGAATTTATGTGGAAAAAAGAACATTATCATATAAGTTAATTTTAGCTTTTTTTTCGGATTGTTATGTACTAAACCCTAAACAGCATGCAAAGCCACCTATATAGGGAAGTTAAACGACTTTACCAGAAACCTGTCTTTTCATTGTTTTTCAGCATGTTAGGCACCAAAACGATAAATCATTTGGAAGTCAGTCAATATATGAATCGAAAAGAAAATTACTGAAAACGTGTCTTTTCTGTGTTTTACGTAGAAAAACGCTAAAGCAGATACAAACCATCCTATATGAAGAAATAGAATAACATTACCAAAAAGATATATTTTGAGTGTTTTTGAGCTTGTTACCTACAAAAAATGCAAAAATGGATGTAAAGCACTCTATATTAGGAAACAAAAGGACATTACGAGAAACGTGTATAATGAGTGTTTTATAGTTTTAAAAGAACCACAAGGCAAAAAACGCAAAAACTCGTGTATATAGGGAAATTTCTTACATACCAAAATGAATCAATGCATGAATAACACTTTTAATAGATAAACAGAACTACCTTACCAAATTGTGTATTTTTAGTGTTTTTCCCATCATTAGTTACGAAAATGCCAAATTACATGCGAAACTAGCTTCATGTGGGAAAAAATGATATTACCAGAAAAGTGTCTTTTGAGTGTTTTTCAGCGTGATATGGAACAAAGCACTAAAAATAAGAACGATCATATTACATGGGAATAAAACCAACTTTTACGAAGAATTTTTTAACCCCTTATATACCAAACCACTAGAACGCATGGAAAACAAACTTTATAGAGAAAAAGAATAACATATACCAAAAACATGTATTTTTAGTGTTTTTGATCATGTTATCTTTAAAAACGCTTAGGTACATGCAAAGAACATTATGTTTGGGAAACAAAAGGACATTACAAGAAACGTGTATTATGAGTGTTTTTTTTTAGTTCCTTAAGTACCAAAAAGCTAAAACACACAAATAACACTGTTTATTTAAAAAAAAAATAATAAAAAAATAAATAAAAAAATAAAATAAATATTTTTTTTTATTCTTCAAAGGTGCCAAATGCCAAAATTCCAGAAATGGAATGCCAGAGATGCCAAGATTCTGGGAAAATTCAGGGCCATTATGTGATAAAAGAATATTATCAAAAAAGTTAATTTCAGCTTTTTTTTCGGACTGTTATATACCAAACCCTAAGGTGCATGCAAAATTAAACGACCTTACCAGAAATCTGTGTTTTTAGTGTTTTTTTAGCATGTTGGGCACAAAAACGATAAATAATAAGGAACTCACTCTATATGGGAATCCAAAACAAAGTTACTGAAAACGTGTCTTCTCAGTGTTTTACGTAGAAACATGTTAAAACGGATGGAAACCAACCAATATCAAGAAATAGAAAAACGTTACCAAAAAGGTATATTTTGTGTGTTTTTGAGCTTTTTACCTACAAAAAACGCGAAAATTGATGCAAAAAACTCTATATTGGAAAAAAAGGACATTGCAAGAAAAGTGTATAATAAGTGTTTTATAGTTCAAAAAAAAAAAACACAAGGCAAAAAACGCAAAAACTTGTGTATGTGGAGAAGCTTCCTAAATACTAAAATGCTGAAACTCATGAATAACACTCTTAACTAAGAAACAAAACAACCTTACTAAATGCGTGTCAAAAACACTAAAAGGCAAGTTCTTCGTAAAAGTTGGTTTTATTCCCATATAATGTGATTGCCCTGCTTTTTAGTGCTTTATTGCCTAACACGCTCAAAAACACTGAAAGACACTTTTCTGGTAATGTCATTTTTTTCCTACATAAAGTTAGTTTCGCATGGAATTTGGGGTTTTGCTAACTAAGAATGTAAAAAAAACACTCAAAATACACGCATTTAGTAAGGTTGTTCTGTTTCTTGATTAAGAGTGTTTCAGCATTTTGGTATCTTAGAAACTTCTCTACACAGACGAATTTTTGCGTTGTTTGCCTTGTGATTCTGGTGAAACTATAAAACACTCATTATACACGTTTCTCGTTATGTCCTTTTTTTTCCTAATATACAGTGCTTTGCATCCATTTTTGCGTTTTTTTTTTTATATGTAACAAGCTCAAACACACACAAAATATACTTTTCTGGTAATATTATTCTATTTTTTCATATTGGTTGGTTTGCATCCGTTTTAGCGTTTTTCTACGTAAATCTTTTAAAAGACACGTTTTCAATAATTTTGTTTTGAATTTTAAAATAGAGTGACTTTAATATTATCTATCATTTTGGTGCCTAACATGCGTAAAAACACTCAAAAGACAGGTTTCTTGTAAAGACGTTAAATTTTCCCAAATACGTGGCTTTGCATACACTATGGTTTGGTACATAACTCCAAAATAAAGGTAAAATTAACTTTTTCGATAATGTTCTTTTTTCGACATAATTTCTCTGAATTTTGGCAGAATTTTGGCGTCTTGGTACCTATTAACATGAATAACAAAAAAATAAAAATGCTATTTTTTTATTTATTCAATTTTTTTCTCTATAAAAAGTGTTATTTATAGGTTTTAACGTTTTGGTACTTAAGCAACTTAAAAACATTCATAATACACATTTCTCGTAATGTCCTTTCGTTTCCGAAATATAGGGATCTTTGCATGTATTTAAGCGTTTTTATAGGTAACATGATAAAAAACACTAAAAACACTTGTTTTTCGTAATGTTATTCTGCTTCTCCATAAAGGAGTGTTTTGCATGCGTTTTAGCGATTTGGTATGTAAGGAGCTGAAAAACACTTCAAGGCAAGTTCTTTGTAAAAGTTGGTTTTATTCCAATGTAATATGATTGCCCTGCTTTTTAGTGCTTTATTGCCTAACACGCTCAAAAACACTCAAAAGACACTTCTGGTAATGTCATTTTTTTCCCTCATGATGATAGTTTCGCATGCTATTTGAGGTTTTGCTAAGAATGTGAAAAAACACTCAAAATACACGCATTTGGTAATGTTGTTCTGGTTCTCAATTAAGATTGTTATTCATAATTTTCAGCATTTTGGTGTCTAAGAAACTTCTTTATATACACGACTTTATGCGCTTTTTGCCTTGTGGTTCTTGTGAACCACAAGTTCCTTTGCCCGAATATAAAAAGACACTCATTATAGACGTTTCTTGTAATGTCCTTTTCTTTTCCAATAGGGAGTGCTTTGCATTCATTTTCGCGTTTTTTCTAGGTAACAAGCTCAAAAACACTCAAAATATACCTTTTTGGTAATGTTATTCTATTTCTTCATATTGGTTGGTTTGCATCTGTTTTAACGTTTATCACGTTAAACACCGAAAAAACACGTTTTCAGTAATTTTGTTTTCGATTCCCAAAGAATATTGGCAGAATTTTTGCATCTTAGTACCTGTGAAGATGAATAACAAAAAAAAAATATTTTATTCATTTTTTTTCTCTATAAAGAGCTTTATTTGTGGGTTTTAGCTTTTTTAGTACTTAAGGAACTTAAAAACACTCATAATACACGTTTCTCGTACTGTCCTTTCGATTCCCAAACATAAGGTTCTTTGCATGTATTTAAGCGTTTTTATAAATAACATGATCAAAAACACTCAAAATACATGTTTTTGGTAATGTTACTCTGTTTCTCCATAAAAGGGTGTTTTTGCATGCGTTTTAGCGTTTTGGTATGTAAGGAGTTAAAAAAAAACCCTCAAAGGCAAGTTCTTCGTAAAAGTTGGTTTTATTCCCATGTAATATGATTGTTCTGCTTTTTAGTGCTTTGTTGCATATCACGATCAAAAACACTCTTTTTTTGGTAATATCTTTTTTTGGTAATATCTAGTTTTTTGCGTTTTTTGCCTTGTGGTTCGTATGAAACCATAAAACACTCATTGTACACGTTTCTCGTAATGTTCTTTTGTTTCCCAATATTGAGTACTTTCCATCCATTTTCGCATTTTTTCTAGGTAACAAGTTGAAAAACACTCAAAATATATCTTTTTGGTAAAGTTATTCTATTTCTTCATATTGGTTGGTTTTCATCCGTTTTAGCGTTTTTCTTCGTAAATCACTGAAAAGACACGTTTTTAGTAATATTTTTGAAATTGCTGAAAAACACTCAAAAGACAGATTTCTGGTAAAGTCGTGTAATTTCCCCATATAGGAGGCTTTGCATGCTCTTCTGGGTTTGGTACATAATTTCAGAAAAAAACTAATTTTTTTTTTTTATATGTCCTTTCATTTC